>NC_137795.1:41071347-41631916 GCF_963383645.1 Muscardinus avellanarius | reverse complement strand
CAGTGAGATGCTATGGCCATTCATTTTGGTTATTGCAATTACACACACTAAAGCAATGATGACAATACTGCATCAGAATTGATGTTGCCAAGGCACAGCATGGTGCTTTAGCATAAATTCCTGAAATCACTGATTTCAGTTGCCATTACTAAGTGAGAAATAACACTATTGTGGCAATAAAACCCAATCTAGACATCTTACAATTTCCCATTTCTTTTTCCTTTTATTTTTCATCAATTACAAGTTTTATTAATTTTACTTTCTAAATATCTGTCAAGCCTATCAACCTATATCCATCTTGCTCAAGTCATCAGTATATTTTTAAAATCAGGGAATATTTTTCAGGACCTGAACTTTGTATACTTGTCCATGTGCAAGAAGTCTCATTCACTTTCTCACCCTTTGTATATGCCAACTAGTTCTGGTCCTACAGGTATATTCTAATAACACTCTATATTACTTTACTGAAAACTATCTACAGGTTAATTACTTGTGTGTTATTTAACATGTTTCTTCCAATAGAATTGAAGCTCATTAAGTGCAGGGACAATGTATGTCTTGTTTGTTTTATTATACAAAGTCCATCTGATATATTAGATGCTATAGAAATAATCTTTGATTAAATCAATAATTCCATGGAAGTATATACTATATAGTATATACTTCCATGGAAGTATACTATATACATGATAATTCCATGGAAATATACTATAGAACTAAAACTAGGAACATAAATGCTAGCAACTGATAATTTAGTGAACTCTTCCTCTAAACACAATTCATTTCTAGACAAGATGAGATGTTCAAGGTCAAAAAAGATATAATTCTCATTCACAGTGACACTTATATACAAGATTACTGTGCTCTAATATATTAGAGAAGGTTAATGACATCTACAAGGGTCACGTTTTGTTTTTGGAATTGCTCATCATTTACTTATCAAAATGCACAAAATAACATCTAATCTTTTTCCCCATATGGAATCAATGATGTTGTATATGCAAAATGCTCATAATAGGCACTCAGTGACTTTTCTTAAAATTAAAATACCACTTTATTAGTTTGGGTGAGCTGAAAAGCAGCACACAGAGGAGCAATTCCTGACTTTATTCCTGACTTTATTAGTATTATTTAGACAACAAGGAAACTCAAGATGACTGAGATGAGATTAGGTGAATATCTCAACTTCTCCACAGTTTGGAACTAAAGCAGTGATAGAATAGCTGATCAGAGAAGTAGGTGACAGAAGTAATGGACTCACTCACAGTACAAGAAGTTCAGGAGCTTGGAAGGATTCAGAAATTCGTGGTACTTGCACAGAAAACAGAAAAAAAAATATTGCTATTCTGAAACCAGCACTTTCACCATCAAGAAATGTCTGAGGAGGGGTATAACAAAGGGAGAAAGAAGGAGAGGCAAATCTGATAAGCTTACATCCAACTTAGTAAAGCTGGGACTAGATCTGCAAAGCCAGCTGGTAAGTAAGAAATGCTCTGCTGGTGAAGAATTATGGCAGAGTGCCATTTTGCAGAGTTCATGTCTAAGCTTTTAGCTCAGAAAGCCATTTAATCTCTACAGCTTCATCCTACCTATAGATACCAGTAAAAGGGTTAAAGAATAATATTACTGGAAGTGATCCATAAATTCAATGTAAGCTTCATAAAAATGAGTGATGTGTGCATGTATGCCTCTACCATCTTGTACTTCATTTCAATGTATGATTATAAGGCACCGATAAGGAATTTTTAAAAGTAATGGTGCTAGGATGGTAGCTCAGATGTAGAATGCCCCTGGGTTAAATCCTCAGTACCAAAATAAATAAATAAATTAATTAATTAAACAATGATAAGTATTCACAGTACTAGAAAATCTAGTCCTAATACTCCTGTAGAAAATAATATACCTGAAGTAGCCATAGAAATCCTGAGCAAAAAAAGCACAATAAGAGAAACATCATAATACCTGATTTACTACATAGCTATAGTAACAATAATAGCATGGTACTGGTATAAAAACACATAGATGGCGGGCGTGTTGGCGCACACTTGTAATCCCACACTTTGAAGGCTGAGACAGGAGGATTGCACAGGTTCGAAGCCAGCTTCAGCTTGCTTAAGAGATCCTGTTTCCAAATAAAATATAAAATAGATCTGGGAGTGTAGCCCAGAGGCAGAAGGCCCCTGGGTTCCATCTCCACTACCACCAAAAAAACAAAAACAAAAACATAGACCAACAAAATACAATAGAAGATGCAGAGACAAACGCACATTAATAGAGTTATTTGATCATTGACAAAGATGCCGAAATATACATTGTAAAAATAAAAGTCCTTTAATCAAATAGTACTGAGAAAAGTGGGTATTCATATTTTAAAAATCCTCATATCTCACCTGTACCAAAGTTAACTCAAAATGGATGAATGAATCAGAAATTAGATTAGAAACTTTGCATCTGCTTGGAGAAAACAGAGGAAACATCCCAACATATAGGTTCAGGCAATGACTTCTTCAGTAGGATTCCTAGATTTCAGAAAATAATTCCAAGAATGAATAAATGGTCTGGCATCAAATTAAGTCTTCTCAATAGCAAAGAAAATAATGGCAAGATGAGAAAGCCTAAACAATGGGAGAAAAAATTTGCCACCTTCTCTTTTGACACTGTACTAATATCCAGAATACATAAAAAAATAAAAAGTTTAACACTGAGAAAATAAATAATAAATGGGGAAATGAACTAAACAAATTTCAAAGGAAGAAATATAAATAGCCAGCAAATACGTAAAAAATGTTTAACATGTTTAGCAATCATGGAAAAGCAAGTCAAACCTAACAGAAATTTTATCTCACTCTAATTGGAATAGTATTCTTTTTTTCTTAAAAATTTTTGGTGCATTGTATTTATATATCATAATGGGGTAAAAATCTTGTGTAAAAATAAGTGCACACATCAGTCAGCCAGTCCCCACCAAGTCCCCACACCACTCCCTCCTTCTCCCTCCCTCCCACGCTTGGCTTAGTGGTTGACTAAGATATGAATAAGTACATTGTGTGCTTTAAAGAGTTTCCTTTTTCCCACCTCCCATCCCCACAGTTAGGTTGTCTTATATGCTCCTCTATGGAACCAGCCAAGATGTCTATCAACAGATGGATGGATTACAAAACTGTGGGATATGTACACAATGGAATTTTACTCAGCCATCCAAAACAACTCAATTACGTTATTTTCAGGGAAATGGATGGAAATGGTGGACATTATGCTAAGTGAGATTAGTCAGTCGCAAAAAGTTAGAAATTGGATGCTTTCCCTTATATGTGAAAGCTAAGGTGAAATGGGTCATAGAAGGAATTCCAGGTTAAAAATATATAATTCTTCAAAAATACAAATAAGCAGGGCGTGGTGGCACACACTTGTAATCTAAGTACTTAGGAGGCTGAGATAGAAGAATCCTGGTTCACGGCCAGCTTCAGCTACTAAGTGAGGCCCTTGAAACTTAGTGAGACCTTGTTTCATATTAAAGAACAACAATAACAAACAAAAAATAATAATAATAAGGCTGGTGGTATAGCTTAGAGGTAGAATGCCCTGGGTTAAATTTCTAGTATTAAAAAAAAAAAACCCACAAATAATGAATGCTGGTGGGAATATGGGGAAAAAGAAATACCTACATGCTATTGGTGAGATTGCAAATTAGTGCAACTACCATGGAGATCAGTATGGAAATTCTCCAAAAGACTATGAATGGAATCACCATATGATCCAGCTCTACCACTCCACAATATTTATCCAAAATAACTAAAATTGGCATACTATAAAATATAAAATATTTGATATCCAGTGTATAGCAACACAATTCACAATAGCCAATGTATAGAGCCACATAAGTGTCCATGAATAAATAAATGAATAAAGAAAATTTTTCATGTGTGTGTATTACTCAAAAAAGAATAAAATTATGTCATTTTCAGAAGAATGAATGGAATTGGAAAATGTCATGTTAAGAAAAATAAGATAGACTTAAAAAGTTAAGGCCCAAATGCTTTCTCTCATATGCAGAAACAAGAGAAAACAGTGAAAGCAGAGCGGCTGAAGCAGCCAGAGCAGAGCGGCCAGAACAGCTGAGCAGAGCGTCCAGAACAGCCGAGCAGAGCGGCCAGAGCAGCCGGAGCGGAGCGGCCAGAACAGCTGGAGCAGCCAGAGCCGCGTCGCAGAATGGCCAGAGCAGCCGGAGTGGCCAGACCCGCAGTGCAGAGCAGCCAGAGCCGCGGTGCAGAGTGGCTGGAGCAGCCGGAGCAGCCAGAGCCATGGTGCGGAGCAACCAGAGCCGCGGCGCAGAGCGGCCGGAGCGGCGCGGCCTACATCTCCCCTAGCAGCACCAGGCTCCAGAGAGGAGGGAGACTCAAAACAGAGCTCAAATCCAGAGAGGAGGTACTCTGGCTTCGCGGCCTAGGATGCAGAAGCAGCGTCTTACTGCTGGCGGCAGCGGCGAGTTCACCAGACGGCCCTAGACCAACTGCTGGCGGCAGCGTTGAGTTCACCAGACGGCCCTAGACCAACCTAATCAACCAGCCACCAGGCGCCTGAGAGGAGGGGTGGACAGCGAGCCGAGGTGAGCAGGTGCTGAACAGCCGGGCGGCAGTCAGCAGTTTTGTTGGTGCAGGGAACATCTAAAGCTCCCAAGGGCCGGGCACAGCACAACTGGCAAGGACTCAGAGCGGAGTTCAAAACCAGAGAAGAAATACGCCGCATCACAGCCGAGGGCGTAGCAGTGGTGCCATATTGCCAGTGGCGGCAGCAGCGAATCCACCGAGTTCACTACAGCTCCATCAGCACACTCAACAACCGTGAGTCAAATTGCGGCCCCTAGGGGAGAAATCCCAGTACTGCACTCCCAGGGACTTGCGCAGATAGTCTCCCTGGGTCGGAGATTTTAGCATTGCAGCCCAGTGGGGGAGTGGCAGTGGCAGAGATATCATACCATAGTCACAACTCCCCACTGGAGAACGCCCAACTTGGCACCCCCAATGGTCTAAGCAGCCTTGATTGACTCCCTGGGTCTGAGACTTTGTGATACAACCCAGTAAAGGAGTAGTGGTGACTGAGATACCACAGACTCGAGATCCAGAGCATCTTAAGTGAACTCGTAGTGACTCAGGGAAGAACCCAGAGAAGGCACAAACTTCCAAAATCATGGGAAAGAGAAATAACAAAGGAGCAGTGAATGCCAACAACCCCACAACATCAGAATCTGATAACACAGAAATCCAAAGATCTCTAGAAGATCAAATTAGGAAAATAACTTTAGAAATAATAGAGGACTTTTGAAAAGAATTTAGAGAGAGTCAAAAAGAGATAAAGGATGCAATTAATGAAGTAAAGGCCTCAATTCAAAGTATAAACAACAGATTAGACCACATGGAGAACAGAATCTCGCTTCTTGATGATGATCATTCTAAAAATGAACGCATAGTTTCTAATTTAGAAAAAAAAAAAACCTGACAGCAGGAATCTGACATTGAAGAAATATGGGCCCATTTCAAGAGAGCTAACCTAAGAATAATTGGAATAGAGGAGGGAAAAGAAGGTGAAACCAAAGGGATCAACAATCTCTTCAAGGAAGTAATAGCAGAAAATTTTCCAAACATAGACCAAGAGGTCGATACTCAGGTCCAGGAAACTTATAGAACTCCCTTTAGACAGGATCAGAGAAGAGGATCCCCACGCCACATAATTGTCAAAATGACTAATGTGGAAGCCAAGGAGAGAATCTTAAAGGCAACAACAAAAAAAAAAGGCTACGTGACATACAGAGGCAAACCAGTTAGAATCACTCCAGACTTCCCAAACCAAGTTATGAAAGCCAGAAGGGCTTGGAGTAACATATTCCAAACTCTGAAAGAAAACAACTTCCAGCCAAAAATTTCCTACCCAGCAAAACTATCCATCAAATTAGATGGGGAAATAAGAAGCTTCCATGACAAACAGCAACTGAAGGAATGTATGTCTTCAAAACCAGCGCTAGAGAAAATACTCAAGGAGATTAACTGCAAAGAGGAAATGGGTAATACACGCCAGAACCAAAGAAACAAGAATTCCCATCCAGCAGACAACTAAGCAAAGAAGAATAAACAGTATCTCAAACAGAAATAAGATCTTAACATGTTGGGAATTAAAAATTATCTCTCTATAATCACACTGAATGTAAACAGCCTCAACTCCCCAATAAAAAGACATAAAGTGGCAAAATGGGTTAAAAGCCAGAATCCATCCATCTGCTGCTTACAAGAAACACACCTTACAAGTAAAGATAGGAACAAACTCAAGGTAAAGGGCTGGAGCAAGGTAATCCATGCTAATGGTACTCGAAGACAAGCAGGAGTAGCAACTATGATATCAGACAAGTTAGACTTCAAACCCAAACTTATTAAAAGAGACAAAGAAGGTCACATTTTACTGGTAAAAGGAATAGTCCAGCAAGAGAAAATAACAATAATCAACATCTATGCCCCAAACATAGGGGCAGCTACTTTCATAAATCAAACTCTTTGTGACATGAAGTCACACATAAATACCAACACAATAATACTGGGAGACTTCAACACACCTCTCACAATACTAGACCGATCTTCCAGACAAAGGGTCAGTAAAGATGTCTCAGAACTAAAGAACACCATTAACCAAATGGACCTGTTGGATACATATAGAATATTTCACCCAACTACAGCAGAGTTTACATTTTTCTCAGCTGCTAATGGAACTTTCTCCAAAATAGATCACATCCTGGGACACAAAATGAGCACTAGCAAATTTAAAAAATGTTACATACTTCCCTGTGTCATTTCAGACCATAATGGAATGAAACTAGAAATCCACTATAAGAAGACCCAGAAAAACAACAAAAACATGTGGAGACTGAACACCACACTTCTGAATGAAGAATGGGTCATAGAAGATGTAAGAGGTGAAATCAAGAAATTTCTAGAAACAAATGAAAATAAAGAAACAACATATCAAAACCTCTGGGACACTTTGAAGGCAGTATTAAGAGGAAAATTTATAGCACTGAGTGCTCACATAAGAAAAACAGAAAATCTTCAAATAAATAGCCTTATGACACACCTCAAAGCCCTTGAAAAGCAGGAAAAATTGAACCCCAAAGCCAGCAGAAGATGGAATATTATTAAAATTAGAGCAGAAATTAATGAAATAGAGAATAAAAAAAACAATACAGAAAATCAACAAAACCAAAAGCTGGTTTCTTGAAAAAATTAACAAGATTGATAAATCACTAGCCAACCTAACTCAAAAAAAAGAGAGAATCAACCCAAATTATGAAGATAAGGGATGAAAAAGGAGACATTACTACTGACAGCGTAGAAATCCAGAGGATTATCAGAAACTACTTTGAAAAACTATACTCCAACAAAATGGAAAATCTGGAGGAAATTGACACTTCCTAGATAAATACAACCTTCCTAAACTGAGTCAAGAAGATATAGAACACTTAAACCAACCAATAACAATCAAAGAGATTGAAATAGCAATAAAGATCTTACCATCAAAGAAAAGCCCAGGACCAGATGGTTTCCCAAGTGAATTCTATAAAACCTTTATAGGAGAACTAATCCCAATACTACTCAAACTATTTCGGGAAATAGAAAAAACCGGGACTCTCCCAAATACATTCTATGAAGCCAACATCACACTAATACCCAAACCGAATAAAGACAGTTCAAGGAAGGAAAACTACAGGCCTATATCTCTGATGAACTTGGATGCAAAGCTATTAAACAAAATGCTAGCAACACGCATTCAAAACCACATCAAGAAAATCATTCACCATGACCAGGTAGGGTTCATCCCAGGGATGCAAGGCTGGTTCAATATACGAAAATCAATCCATGTAATTCATCATATAAACAGAATCAAGACAAAAACCACATGATCATCTCAATAGATGTTGAAAAAGCATTTAATAAAATTCAACATCCATTTATGATAAAAACACTGCAGAGAATTGGAATAGAAGGAACATATCTCAACATTATTAAGGCAATCTACAATAAGCCCACTGCCAACATCATATTAAATGGGGAAAAACTTCAAGAATTTCCTCTAAAAACTGGAACGAGACAAGGATGTCCACTATCACCACTTCTCTTCAATATAGTACTAGAGACTCTAGCCAGAGCAATAAGGCAAGAAAAGGAAATCAAAGGAGTACAAATAGGAAAAGAAGAACTTAAGCTTTCACTATTTGCAGATGACATGATACTATATTTAGAAAACCCAACAAACTCAACCAAAAGGCTTATAGAACTGATCAACAAATTCAGCAAGGTATCTGGATACAAAATCAATCTGAAAAAATCAGAAGCTTTCCTGTACACCAACCATAAATCCACTGAAAAAGAAATTCAGAAAACACTTCCACTCAGGATCTCCCACAAAAAAATAAAATACCTAGGAATAAACTTGACCAAGCAGGTAAAAGATCTCTACAAAGAAAATTATAAAACACTGAAAAAAGAAATCGAAGAAGAAGAATAGGAGAAGATTTTTGCCACCTACACCACTGATAGAGGACTAATATATAGAATATACAGAGAACTCAAGAAACTCAACACTAAGAAAACAAAGCATCCAATAACAAAATGGGCAAATAAACTAAATAGACACTTCACAAAAGAAGAAATTCAAATGGCCAATAAATGCATGAAAAAATGCTCAACATCACTGGCAATCAGAGAGATGCAAATCAAAACTACCCTGAGATTTCACCTAACTCCAATTAGAATGGCCATCATTCAAAATACAAACAACAACAGATGCTGGCGAGGATGTGTAGAAGTGGGAACTCTAAGACATTGTTGGTGGGATTGCAAATTAGTGCAACCACTTTGGAAAACAGTATGAAGAATCCTCAGAAGAATGGGAACAAATCTACCATTTGATCCAGCAATACCACTGTTGGGTATCTACCCAAAAGAAAAAAAACCAAACTACCAAATCAATGCATGTGTATTTATGTTCATAGCTGCACAATTCACCATAGCCAAACTATGGAACTAGTCAAGATGTCCATCAACAGATGAATGGATTACAAAACTGTGGGATATGTACACAATGGAATTTTACTCAGCCATCAAAAAAAAAAAAAAACTCAATTACATCATTTTCAGGGAAATGGATGGAACTGGAGGACATTATGCTAAGTGAGATTAGTCAGGCACAAAAAATAAGAAATCAGATGCTTTCCCTAATATGTGAGAGTTAGGGAGAAAAGAGGAGCAAACAAGACAACCTAAAGGAGGAGAAATGAGGGGTAAGAGGAAAATCTCTAAAGCTCACAATGTACTTAAACATATCGAAGTCAATCACCAAGCCAAGCAAGGGAGGGAGGGACAGGGAGGGAATGGGGTGGGATTTGGGTAGGGGTTAAATCAGCGATGAGTACATGTTTGTACACACAAGTTTTTTACCCCAATAAGTTGTATGAATATAATGCACCAATAAAAAAAATTAAAAAAAATAAATTAAATGTATAAAGAACTTTAAAATCTTAACACAAAAAGTAACAAATGGCCCCATCAAAAATGGCAATGGAACTAAAAATATACTTCTCAAAAGAAGAAAAATTATATTAAAAAATGTTTAAAATCTTTATCAATTAGGGAAATACAAATCAAAGCTATACTGAAATCTCATATAATTCCAGTTGTAATACTAATCATCAATAATACAAATAATAATAAATGTTAAATGGCAAGGATGTAGAAAAATAGAAACCTTTATACACTATTGGTGAGATCACAAATTAGCACAGCCACTATGGAGATCAATGTGAAAATTATTCAAAGGACTAAGAATGAAATCACCATATTACCCAGATATACCGTTCATAGAGACCTTCTCAACAATATTGAAGTCAGAATATTATAGTGATACATGCATATTTGTGTTTGTAGCAGCATAGCTTATGGTAGCAAAATTATGGGAAAAGCCTTGGTGCTTATCAACAGATAAATGGATTATAAAATTATGATATATAGAATTCTACTCAGCTATAAAGAATAATATTTCATTCACAGGAAAATGAATAAAAACCATGTTTTTACTTATATGTGGAAGCTAAAGAGAAACAGGGAAACAGAACTTCAGATAAATAAGGGGAGATATTAGTAAAATAGGGGAAGGGGACTCAAGGAGGGAGGCGAAAGGTAAAAAGGGAGATTTGATGATGAAAACAGTTTAAATAATCCTATTTTATACATAAAATTATCAATATCAATGTTAATATTATGTATGGGGAGGAATAGGGAGCCAGGTGGGATCTGGAGGGGGGTAAAACATAAGTGTTACGTGCATGCATGTTTCTATCATGCGAAACTTCACCATGATGTATAATTACTTTGCACAATAAAATATGTACCAGTAGACATATGTACAATTTCTATAAAGCCCAAACTATTTTGATTATGATCATATTAAAAACAATTTTAAGTGGAGAAATTCTCATTGTTATTTAGACTAGAGTGTTTATTAAAATCTAGTAAGAGAAAATGACAATTTTACCATTAAAAGTTTAAAAATAAAACTTGAATTTTTTTGTTGTAAATTATTTCTGAAAGTTTATAAATGAGTACATATAAAGAATCAGAGAATAAAGACATTAATGAACAATTATACTTTAGAGTAATACTTTGGAAATCATATATATGTATGTATATGTATAGATATAAGTGTGTGTACATGTGTGTGTATGCATGTACCAACAATATTTTCTTTCATCACATTTTGAGGAAAAACTATCATATTCGAGAGAATTATTTGATTAGTAAATATTAGAATATTTAATAACTGACAAGAATCTGATTATTGTATAGAGAATGAGAATAGCATCAAGGGGGCTCTGTTGGACCTGACAGTCCCCAGGAAGCATGCATCCCCCCAGGAATCACTAACAGGCAGAAGTCAATGCAATCAGCAAGAGGTTTATTTCGGCCAGCGCGCTGGGGTCGCCTGCAAACTAGGGGGAAGCGACCCCTGGTAACCAGGGCTTACAGCTTTTATACTCTTAAAACACAAAAGTACAGTTAACATTAAGCATTAGGTATCTCATTGTCATTGGTTCTTACTTCTGACCTTTATTAGGATTGGGTAGTTTATCAGGTATTATTCTTTTTGGCACTTAGCAACAGTTGCAGCTAGCAACAGTTTCTGTGGTGAGCCAGTTTCTGGAACACAGGGAAGTAAAGTCCCAGCAATGGAAAATCCCAGTACCTGTAAACAGGGGTACTGGGGCGGAAAGTCCTGAATGCCGGGGTGGCTGGGGTCTTACAGCTCTCCAATGGGAAATTACATTTTGAATTCGCTAAGGAATAAAAATAAAGAAATATACTGTCTTTATAAATCTATCTTAATAATGATAAATACCTAAAGTAATTTTATTTATTACTATCTAATTTGAATTAATAGCAACTATCAAGGGAGGAAGAAAATGGCGACCGCGGAATGCAGCATATCTTGGTAGCTAAAACAAAAAAATGTTCAACAACTGAGAAGGCAGTGTTATATGCAGAGTTTGCAAGAAATGAGAGACTCGAGAGCCCAAGGGAAATGTGCCAATTGAAGCCTTTATTAGCTGGCCAGTGGCGGAGCCCTCAGTCTAAAATCAGAACAGAGGGGCGCGCTGACTGGCCTGGGTAGGTGGCTTATAAGGGGTAGGCAGGTGGGTTACAGAAGTGGAATTCGTGGTTAGTAGGTGTTGGGAAAGAGGATACCACACAGAAATTTTAGGTAGAGATAAGGCATGTTGGGGGAAGGGGTAGTCTCCTTCCTGCTGGGAGCAGCATAGTCATTCCTAGAGAGTGAGGTTAAACTCTAGATTTACTGCTGGAAACAGGAAGAGGGAGGGGGATTCAGTTACAGGGTAGTGTTGGATGAGATCAAACTGAGTCTACTCTGCTTCTACAACAGCACCTAGACGGGCAAAATAAATACAGCTCAAGATCCATAACAGAAACAGGAACCATGGCGGAAGGAATCCAATTACTCTGAACTGTGGGATCCACTGCAAAAAGCCTGAGTGCGCATGACTGACCTGCTGAGGACCAGCAGCCTGCACCATCAGGGCCATGAACTCTGGTGCAGAAGTCTCAAGAAATCCAGATAAATAATCCAAGCACTTGAAAGCTACCAGACATCCAACATCTTAAGTGGTGAGTGGTGCCAAAATCCCTTGTGCTTACCAAAGGCGGCGCCCACAATGATACAGCCCTTCAGAGACCTGGAGGAGAAAACCTGTGTGTACAGAAAAATTTCCAGATACAGTAACACAGTGAGCTTTGCAGTGGCCAGGACCACACCCAGGTAAAAGGGTCTGCTCAGAGAAGGGATCTGGTTAGATCCTACAGTGACACAAAGTAAAAGGGGGGCATACAAAGTCTTTTTAGATGCCCACTTCACAAAGCAATCAGAGGCTAGAAGAGAGATCATGCAGAGACTGGAACAAGAGCAGATAAAAGGGTACAGAGCAAATAAGAGACATTGGAATATACTCCAGAATCTACCAGTGATCAGATATATTTGTATCATATTATATGGGCCCAGCCCCATGTTTGTAAATTAGTAAAACATTTTTATTTTTTGTTTGTTTGTTTTTATTGTTGTTGTTGTTCTGTTTTGGGCTTTTTCCCCCCTTCTCTTTCTTTTATTTGGGTTTTTATTAGCTAGTTTGGTTGTTTGTTTTGCTTTGTTCTCTGAAACGGTTGCTAGTTCTTCTTAGTCTATTTCATTTTTGTCCTTTCTTTTCTTTTTCCCTTCTCCCTTATTTCCTATTCCTTTTTTCTTTCTTTTTTTCTTTTTTTTGTCCTCAAAGTATAAATGTTAGCTTTTGTATCTTGTCTAGTTACTTTATTCGTGTTTGGTTGCTTCTCCTCCCACCTCATTCCTTTTACAAACTTTCTCACACCAGCCTATGCACTCTCTTCTCTCAAGACTTTATTTTTCTTTACTGTATATCTGTGTTTGATACTCTAGGTATTTCACATCTCCATACTTAAATACTAACTACAAAAGTCCTACTATCTAACCTTCTCTCATTCTCATCCAGATACTACCTTATTATACTTAAATCCATACATGCCTAATCATATTTTCAACCTTACCCAAATCCTGTACCCGTAACCCAGCTCCTTCCCTGATACCCAACCACAACCATTGGAAAAAGCACTACTTACCTGTTGTCACTTCTAAATTCCTACTACTAAGATAGGATTAAATATAATACCCACAAACAATGGGAAGACATCAGAAAAACAAGCCTGAGAACATTAACAATGTGAGAAGTAGGAAAAGTAAGGAGATAACAGAAATCATGAATACTGACCTACAAGAAATGCAAGAAGGGGAGTTCAGAATCTTGATCTACAATAAAATTAAAGGCTTTAAAACAAGTCTATAGGAGATGAAAGATAAAATAGAAACACTAAGAATCAGAAAGAGGTCTGGAATGAAGTGAACGAGTCAATAAATAAAATGACACCAATAGAAAGAAATTCTAGAAGATTAGATGAAATGGAAAGTAGAATATCACTGTTAGAAGACAGTTCATTCAAAACTGAAAACACAGTCAACAGCATACAGAAGTTATTACAGCAATAAAACCTAAACATCTAACAACTATGGGACAACATGAAGTATCCTAACTTACAGATAAAAGACATTGAAAAAGGAATAAAGGTACAGACCAAGGGCATTCATAATCTCTTCAGAGAAATAATTTCATAGAATTTTCCAAGCATGGAAAGGGACTTGGATCTTCATGTCTAGGAGACATACAGAACACCATTAAGACAAGATCAAAGAAGAACCTCCCCATGCCATATAATAATCAAAATGACCAACATAGAAGCCAAGGAAAAAATTTGAAATCAGTGAGAAAAAAAGGACAGGTGACATATAGAGGCAAAACAATAAGAATCACCCCAAACTATACAACCCAAGTCATGAATGCCAGGAGAGACTAGTATGATGTGATGCAGAACTTGGAAGAAAACAACCTCCAACCAAAATTGCTATATCCAGCAAAACTATTATTCAAAATTGATGGAGAAATAAAAGCATTCAAGATAAGCAGAACCTCAAAAGATTCATGAATTCAAAGCCAGCACTAGAGGAAATACTTAAAGAAATAAACTAAAGAAGATAAAAGAAGCAGACTTAAGAACCAAAGAAGAGATGAAGGTGAATAATGGTGTATCTAAGTAAAGAAGTAATAACAGGATAATAACTGAAGACAGCACACAAATTGACAGGAAACAAAAATCATATTTCAATAATAATTCTAAATGTCAAAGGATTTAACTCACCAATCAAAAGACATAGACTGCAATGTGGATTAATAAACATAATCCAAATATATGCTGTTTGCAAGAAACTCACCTTACACCCAAAGATGTTCACAGGCTAAAAGTGAAAGGATATAAAAAGATATACTGGGCTAATGGAGACCAAAAGCAGGCAGGGATAGCAACACTGATATCCAACAAAACAGAATTTAAGCTAAAACACATCAGAAGAGACAAAGCAGGACACTACCTTTTGTTAAAAGGAACAGTCCACCAAGAAGATATAATGATAGTAAATAATTTGTGAAACAAACCCTTCTAGATATCAGATCTAAAATAGACATAAACACAATAATATTGGGAGACTTCAACACACCTCTCACGCTACTAGATCAATCTTTAAGGAAAAAGATGAGTAGACTCTTCAGAATGAAAGAAAATTATAAACCAAATGGACCGAATAGACATATACAGAATATTTCAAAAAGGAACAACAGAATGCACATTCTTTTCAGCAGCCCATGGAAAGTTCTCAAAAATAGATCACATCCTGGGCCACAAAGGAAGCACAAGCAAATTCAAAAGATGTAATATAATTCCCTGAATATTTTCAGATCATAATGGAATGACAGTAGAATCAACAACAGAAAACCCAAAAGAAAATATTTAAATGCATGGAGATTGAATGATACACTTCTGAATGATGAGTGGGTAAGATCAGAAATTAGGAGAGAAATAAAATAATTCTGAAATTAAATGAAAATAGAGAAACAACTCAACAAAACTTATGGGACACTTTGAAGGCAGTGTTAAGAGTAAAGTTTATAGCACTAATTACCTACATAAAAAGAATAGAGAGTCACCAAGTAAACAACCTAATGATACATCTCAAGGGCCTAGAAAGACAACAACAGTGTAATCCCAAAGCCAGAAGAAGGCAGGAAATTATTAAAATCAGAGCAGAAATAAGTGAAATAAAGAACAAAAAACAATTAAAGAATCAACAAAACAAAAGGCTAGTTCTTTGAAAAGATTCATAAGATTGACAAACCCCTGGCCAACCTAACCAAAGAAAGAGAATCAACTCAAATTATTAAAATAAGAAATGAAAAAAAAGATATCACCACAGACAGTGAGGAAATTCACAGGATTATCAGAAAGTATTTTGAAAACTTATACTCCAATAGACTGGAAAACATAATAGAAATTGACAGATTTCTAAGCACATAAAACCTACCTAAACTGAACCAAGAGGACATAGCACAGCTAAACCAACCAATAACAAGCAAAGAAATAGAAACAGCAATAAAAATGCTGCTATCAAAGAAAACCCCAGTCCAAGACATGTTTCAAGCTGAATTATACAAAACCTTCAGTAAAGAACTAATGCCAACACTTCACTAACTGTTATGGGAAACTGAAAGATATGGAATTCTCCCTAATTCCTTATATGAGGCTAATATCACATTAATCCCCCAAACAAAGATGCCTAAAAAAAGAAAAATTACAGACCAATATTCTTGATGAACATAGATGCAAAAATTCTAAACAAAATACTAGCTATATGCATTCAAAACCATATTAAGAAAAGTATACACCATGACCAAATTGGTTTCATCCCAGAAAAATAAGGCTGGTTCAAAATATGCAAAGAAATACATGTTATTCACCACATAAATAGAACTGAGAAAAAAAACCACATGATCATATCAATAGATGCTAAAAAGCATTTGACAAAATCCAACACCTATTTATGTTAAAAACACTACAAAAAATTGGAATAGAAGGAATGTATTTCAACATCATTAAGGCAATATACAACAAACCCAAAGCCAACATCATATTGAATGGGGAAAAACTGCAAGAATGTCCTCTAAAATCAGGAACCAGACAGGGATGCCCACTATCACCACTCCTTTTCAATATAGTCCTCAAGACTTTTGCCAGAGCAATAAGACAAGAGAAGGAAATCAAAGGAATTCAAACAGGAAGAGAAGAATTAAAACTATCCTTATTTGTAGATAACATGATCTTTAGTTTAGAAGACCCAACAAACCCAATCAAAAGACTACTGGAACTGATTAACCATTCAGCAAAGTAGCAGGATATAAAATTCAATCTAAAGAAATCAGTTGCTTTTCTTTATGCTAACAATGAATCCACAATGAAAGAAATAAAGAAAATAATTCCATTCCCTATAACCTCAAAACCAATAAAAGACCTAGAAATAAACCTAACCAAAGATGTAAAAGATCTGTACAACAAGAACTATAAAACATTAAAGAAAGAAATCTAAAAGAAGACCTTGGAAGATAGAAATATCTCCCTTGCTCATGGATAGGAAGAATAAATATCATAAAAATGGCCATTCTGCCAAAAGTGATCTATAGATTCAATGCAATTCCTATTACATTGCCAATGACATTCTTCATAGACCTAGAAAAATGAGTCGTGAATTTTATATGGAGAAAGACCCAGAATAGCCAAAGCAATCATCAGCAATAAAAATCAGACAGGAGGCATCACAATTCCAGAATTCAAATTATATTATAGAGCAGTAGTAGTGAAAACAGCATGGTATTGGCACAATAGCAGGCATACTGACCAGTGGAATATAATAGAAGATACAGAAACTAATCCACACACCTATGGTCAGTTGATCTTTGACAAAGGGGACACATTTTTACACTGGAGAAAAGACAGCCTTTTCAACAGATGGTGCTGGGAGAACTGGCTATCCATTTGTAGAAAGATGGAACTAAATCCTTACCTCTCACCATGCACCGAAATCAACTTGAGATGGATCAAATATTTAGATAGACCAGAGACTGTGAAATTAGAGGACGGTATAGGCTTAACACCTCAACATATAGGCACAGGCAGTAACTTTCTCAACAAGACCTCCAAAGCACAGGAAATTAAAGCAAGAATTAAGAAGTGGTTTGGCATCAAGTTAAAAAGTTGCTTTTCATCAAGGAAACCATCAAGAACCTAAAGAGGAAGCCTACAGAATGGGAGAATATCCCCACCAGCCATCACTCAGATACAGGGCTAATATCCAGAATATACAAAAAGCTCAAAAGACTCTACACTAGCAAAACAAATAACCCAACCAAGAAATGGGCCACTGAACTGAATATATACTTCACAAAAGAAGAGACACAAATGCCCAATAGATACATGAAAAGATGTTCAACATTATTAGCCATCAGGGAGATGCAAATCAAAACCATGCTGAGTACTTCCGGGTAGATGGCGACTGAGAAAAGCGGTGCTTAGGAGCCCCGCTAACAACCAATCTCCATTACCACAAAACCAGCACCTTTCATAGCCAGAAAACACCATCACCAGAGAAACAAAAAAAATCACCAGGCTCCAGAGAGAAAGCGGACTGAGAACAGAGCTCAGAGCCACAGAGGAGATAACTGGCCTCATGCCCGAGGACACAGCAGCAGCGCCATACTGCCGGTGGTAGAAGCAAATTCACTGGACGGCTACAGCAAGCCGAGGTGAGCCGCTGCGGAACAGCCAGGCAGGATATAAAGCTCCCAGTGGCTGAGCTCAGCACACGCCGCAGGGATTCAGAGTGGAAATCAAAACCAAGAAGAAATACGCCAGCCTCACGGCTGAGGGCGTGGCAGTGGTGCCATATTACCACCGGCGGCAGCAGCAGAGAATTCACCAAAACCAGTACAGCTACATCTGCGTACTCAAGAACAGTGAGTCAAATTGCGGGCCACAGAGGAGAAATCCCAGTACTGTACTCCCTGGGACTTGACCCAGTGGGGGAGTGGCGGTGGCAGAGATATCACACCATAGGAGAACGTGCAACCTGGCACCCCCCCACATTCTAAAGCAGCCTCTATTGACTCTCTGGGTCGGAGACTCTGTGATACAACCCAGTAAAGGAGAAGTGGTGTCTGAGATACTACAGACTGGAGATCCAGAACACCTTAAGTGAAGTCATAGTGACCCAAGGGAAGAACCCAGAGAAGGCACAAACTTCCAAAATCATGGGAAAGAGGAATAATACTGGAGAAATGAATGCCCACAACCCCACAACATCAGAACCCGATAAAACAGAAAATCAGAGATTTCTAGAAGATCAAATCAGGAAAATAACTGTAGAAATAATAGAGGTGCTTCGAAAAAAACTCAGAGAGAGCCAAAAAGAGATAAAGGATGCAATTAATGAAGTAAAGGCCTCAATTCAAAGCACAAACAACCGATTAGACCACATGGAGAACAGAATCTCGCTCCTAGAAGATGATCATTCCAAAAATGAATGCATAGTTTCTAATCTAGGAAAAAATATCCGACAGCAGGAATCTGATATTGAAGAAATATGGGCCCACTTTAAGAGAGCTAACCTAAGAATAATTGGAATAGAGGAGGGAAAAGAAAGTGTAACCAAAGGGATCAATAATCTCTTCAAGGAAGTAATAGCAGAAAATTTTCCAAACATAGAGCAAGCGGTTGATACACAGGTCCAGGAAACTTATAGAACTCCCTTTACACAGGATCGGAGAAGAGGATCCCCATGCCACATAATTGTCAAAATGACCAATGTGGAAGCCAAGCAGAGAATCTTAAAGGCAACAAAAACAAAGGGCCAAGTGACATTCAGAGGCAAGCCAATTAGAATCACTCCAGACTTCCCAAACCAAGTCATGAGAGCCAGAAGGGCTTGGAGTAACATATTCCAAACTCTGAAAGAAAACAACTTCCAGCCAAAAATTTCCTACCCAGCAAAACTTTCTATCAAATTAGATGGAGAAATAAGAAGCTTCCATGACAAACAGAAACTGAAGGAATTTTTGTCTTCAAAACCAGCACTAGAGAAAATACTCAAAGAGATTAACTACAAAGAAGAAATAGGTAACACACACCAGAACCAGAGAAACAAGAGTTTCCATCCAACAGTCAACTAAAATTGGTTATCTGTGGAGATTCATTACTTATGTTAGTCTTTTACCTATCTCTGAATGGTATTGTTTGCCTATATTGTTGTTAATTTTTAGGATTTCTAGTTGGAATATTAATATACCTTTAGATATAGCATTTGGAAATATTTTATCCAATTCTATCAGTAACTGTTAACTCTGTTTACATTGTCTTTGGATATACAATATTTTTTTTTATTTTTTAGGGAGTTTGTATACTCTTCTGTTGCCTGTGCTATTGAAATCATATCCAAGAAATCACTGCCAATTTCAGTGTTGTGAGGTTTTATGACCCAGATTTTCTCCTAAAAGTTTATAGTCTTAAGATTTATATTTAGGTCTTTTATCTATTTTGAGTTAATATTTGTATATGGGATTAGGTAAGGGTCTAACTTTATTCTTTTCCATGTAATTATTATGTTTCAAAAATATTTAGTTAAAATATTATTATCTCTACCACCAAATGTTCGTGGAAACCTTGTCAAAAATAACTTGACAATATAGGGAAGAATTTGGCTCTAGGCTTTTATTTAACTCCAATGGTTTATATATCTGCCTTTAGAATAGTACTACACTGTTTCAATTATTGTAGCTTTATATGGTTTGAAATCAGAAAATATATATCTTCTAGCTTTGTTCTTTTTCAAGATTATTTTGGGTATCTAGAGTCCATATTCCATATTAGGATAGAGTTTTTTTCTGAAAAATAAATATATAAATATATGATAGTTTCACCTAAAAAATAGAAAAAAATATTCTCTGGTAAGAAAGAAAGTAAAAAGAAATACTGAAATGTTATCTTTAAATCACCAAAAGCTTGGTATCAGACAAATGAAACTGTTCTGTGAGATTATCATTTTTAATTTTGGATAAATTACTATAATACTAGATGTCAACCACTAAGCCAAGCATGGGAGGGAGGGATGGGGAGAGAATGGGGTGGGGATCATGTCGGGGCTGACTGGGAGATGTGTGCATGTATGTCTACTAAAATTTGTATCCCACTATGATGTATGAATACAGTGCACCAATAAAAAAAAAAAACATGCTGAGATTCCATCTAACCCCAATCAAAGTGGCAAACATAAAGAAATCAAATAACAAATGCTGGCAAGGATATGGGGAAAGAGGAACTCTTACACTGGGAATGGACCCACCATATGATCCAGCTTTACCACTTCTGGGTATCTTTCCAAAGGGGTTGAAACCAGGGAACTACTACATATGCATACCCATGTTCATAGCAGCACAATTCATAATAGCCAAAATATGGAACCAACCTAGATCTCCATCAACAGATGAATGGATTCAAATATTATGGGAAATACACACACTGGAATTCTATTCAGCTATAAAGAAGAACAAAGTCATGTCATTCACGAGAAGATGGAAAGACCTGGAGAACATTGTTAAGTGAGATCAGCCAAGCGCAGAAAGAGAACGGACTTATGTTTTCTCTAATATGCTCAAACTAGGGAGTATTAGGGATACCCAAGGGACTCCAGACAATAGAGGGGAAACCTCATCAAAGATAGAATGGAAGGAGAGGAGAGGAAGAAAGCTGAGGCTGATTAATGAAGCAATTACATCAGAATTTTTGTAAAAATATAAATATAGCATGGTTAACCTGGTAACTCATTGTTGGGAGGGGAGAAGGGGAAAGAAGGAAGGGTGCCAGGCACAGTTTGAATGTATGCAATTTTCAATATGTTCCACATAAAAAATAAAAAAGATTAAAATAATTGTTTTATACAAAAAATAATATCAAATATCAATAATAATTAAGTGTATAGAGGAAATAGTTTGCTAAAATATTTATTGTTTAAAACAAAGGTTCTAATGAATAAAATTTCTAAATTGGAAATTACAGCTATATTGCATAAATAAATAAAATTTTTGAATTTTAGTAACAAATATAATTTTAATTAGAGTGCAACAATACTTTTAAAGATTGTTTCCAAAACACTTATAAATTCATAGTTACTTTCATTCAGTTCAATTCCTTTCAATATGTTTTTAGATGACTATGAATGCTGATATATACATATATGCCAATTACTTATGTAAGCATATTAACAACTTCCATTATATGAATTTATATTTTGCATATTTTCAGGGTTTCTATAATTAATTGGTAGGCAATATAAGCTGTCATGCTAATAAATTAAAGTGGTCATTGTGGTTTTTTTAGGAAAAAAAAACGATGCTAAAATTTATTTTTAATATTCAGTACAAGCCAAAAGAAGTAAGCAAGATATAAAAGATTCAATAAGTTAATAGAAAGGTTAAGAAAGAGGCAATAAAAAATAAAAGTAGAAATAAAGGAAAATAGGTTTCAGATATTAATCCGATAAATTTCATAATTACTTATTTATTTAATTTCTATACAAAAGATAGCCTAAGGTTTTTACTCTTTTTGTGCTCAGTCTCACTTGTCCCAGTTCAAATTTATATTTCTTAATAGTCTTCAGTTTAATCCTTTTAACTACAGTAGGAAAAAAAAATTCTCCTGCCTGAAAGAGTTTCTATTCAAAAGCATGAATGTATCTCTGGCATTCTCAGCATTTAATGGCTTTCTTTCATTTTTTACACTATCATATGATAATTGTAATGAAAATAATCAAAGTATCTACTTGTCATGCAATTGTTTAATAATTGTGGCAGTAAATTGCCTTGGAAAAATAGAAATGATTAAACTGATAAAGTGGTCATTTCAGTAAAAAAATTGGTTCATTATCTATTCTCTATATGAAAACGTTATTAAGAATGGGAAAACAAATTCACTAACCATGACAATATAATGAAACTAAATTGACTTAGGCAAGTATCTTTTGTGTGTTGTGTATTCATCTCATTTTAATCTGCTTCTTGAGATTTCTCAACTAATACAGTTTTGTCAACTAGGGGAAAAGATTTTGTACCCTTGGAGAAAAACGTGATCATTTTAAAAAAATTTATTAATTTTACATTAATAATTTTATGATAATCTATCATCTGATCTGAACAAATAGAATAGAAAAATAAAGGCATTTCAGGAAAAAAGTAACACATATAAAGAAATAGTGTTCAGAAAAAGTATTTACTTATTATTTATTAGCATTTACTGAAGATAGTGCTCAGTAAATTTTTTTTTTACAATTAATACGTATTTCTTATTTATTTACTTGAACACCTAACTCTTTCAATATAAAGCCCAGGCCTCATGTATATGATATTCTTTGAGTAAAAATGGCATAAACATTAACTTCTGAAATTTGCAGTTATACCTACAGTGTACACTTAAATACATAATTCCATCTGCTTTGAAAATCTATTTGATTTTGAAATCAGAAAGCCAAACTTTGCTGGCTTGGCTCAACTAAAACCGGTCCAACTGCCAAGTCTTGCAATTAGTTGGGGAAGTGCAAGTAGAGAATTAAAAGTCATAAGCTATATCCTGACAAGAATTTGAATTGAAGTGTTCATTTGCTTCAAATCTTCAGATAATTGCTTTAATTCTCAAATTTATTTTGCATAAGTTGGTGAACCTGAAAAGGTCATCCTCAATACATATAATCCAACCCAAAATTATAGCGTTTTAATGACTGCTCTTTTTGGTATACTCTCAACCAATTTGTTGATTTGTTCAAAATGCATTTAATATGCACATTTCTTTATGCCTTTACTACCACAATTTCCTTTCCCCTGGATACCTGCAATAACCTCTTCCCCTGTTCTTTCCTCCTACAACATCTTCTATAAACAGCAGCCTGATGTAATAAAATTTTAGAGTCAACCCAATTATGACATTCCCCTACTTCCAGAGTCCAACAACACCAGGTGTGGTAATGCAAGCCTGTAATAGTACGTGGGAACCTGATAGAGGAGGACCAAGGTTTCTAGTACAGCATCAGCAATTTATCAAGAATAGCAGCAACCAAGCCAGATCCTGTTTCAACATTAAAAATAAAATAGGACGGTGATGTAGCTTGGAGATAGAATGCCTCTGAGTTCCATCCCCAGTACTAAATAAATAAAAATAAATAAATAAATAAATAAATAAATAAATAAATAAATAGGTTCCAGTGACTTCCTATTCCATCTAGAATGAATCCCAAACTCTTTAATGGCATATCTTTGTATAGTTTCTATATATCTTAGCTTATAATTGCAAATTAGCATATTGTGATCTAGTAACATCCATCTGTCTCTGTTCCTCAAGAATATAAACTTGTGTCCTGCTCTAGAGATTTTATACATAATGTAACTTTTTGTTTATATGCTCTGCACCCAAATGTTTGTATTCCTGGTCATAGCATTCAGATCTCAATATACTCACATTCTTTGAGAGCTTTACCATGAGGATTCTATGTTAAGAAACTCATTACCCTCATTTATATTTCCATGTATGGCAAACTATGTTCCCCTTTTCAGTGCCTGTTTTAATGAACACAGGGTTATAAGAATATTTAATATGTGTTTAGGTATGGCTGCTTTTGTATTACATCAAAGTGGAATAATTTAAACACAGATGATATGATTCTAAGACCTAAAGTATTTACTGTTGGGTTTTTAAAAAAAATAATGTCACCCAGTTCTCATGATTCTAAACACAATTTGATAGTAGATTATATTAATCTGCTTTTTGTTATCTGTAAATTTTATTAGTGCCAAATTTTCTATATTATTCAAATTTTAGTCTCCAGTATTATGCATATTACCAGGAATAGAGTAAGTTTTAAATAAAGGCTCATAGAATCTTGAATAAATAATATTAGAATTTTTAAGGTTTAGATGGGCAGAAGATCACAGTATCATTAAAAATATCATTTCTTCTTTCTAGGGAAGATTAGTTCCCTCCTTCATCAAAATCATGCCTGGCAATGTAACTGATGACGCACCATCCTATAAAGGATTAGATCTCTTCTCCACTGCTATGACTGTTGAACTGAGGAAGGCCATTGACTTAACATGGCAAATGAAAGGTGGACAAGAATGCAACATGTTAATTTGTGAGCAGAAGCCACAAGACTCAGCTCCTGATACACCAACTCCTTCTTTCCCTTTACTGTAAGACCTATAATGTCTACAAGACATTAGTTCTTCATCTTTGAATATAGAGTAAAAAATGACCTGGTACAAGAAATGGATTCTGAAGATGGTATGAGAAGAAATAAACTTTGTCATTGCAAAGTGCTGAAACTTGGGGGCTGGATGTTAGCCCAGCCCAACACAGCCAAAATGAATTATTACAAAGAGTATGTGGCATGGGGTTGATAAATGGAGAATGTTTTTCAGGCCAATGAAATAAGACTTCTAACTAGGTAGATGTGTTTTTGTAACAGCCTGGGGTATTCAATATATTTTTACTAACTGTTCGCGTATATCTTGTGATTGGGAACAGATGGCTGGAATAATTTTCAGATGATGTTCTAATGATCTGGAAAAAAATGAACAATCTTTAATCATCTTGAAATTCTTTTAAAAAAGAATTTCTTACTTATTGGAGAAAATGAGTGGCAAGAGTATTTTTCTTCCAGAATGACTTAGCATAGAAAGTAATCATAATTTGGGCTATCAAGAAAGACAAATTTAATTGTATTTTTTGACATTTTTTGTTACTATTTCTTTTTTAAATTTTTATTTGTACATTGTAGTCATATATCTTAATGGAGTATTAATTGCATTTTTAAGAAAGGCAAAATAAAATACACTTTTAAAATGAATTTCTTATCAGTGTACAAATATATGTGTTAGGCAAGTAGTTACTGAATGAAAGATCAGAGACAAACACAGCTACAGCATTTAAACACATATGTTTAAAACTGAAGTTGTAATTTGAGGTAAAATTGTTAGTAACTGTAATTAAAGCTTTTCCCAGAAACATCTCTAAGGTCACTATTTTGCAGAAAATATGTTTATAATACTATAAAAATGTAACATATTTTTAAATTTAATAGTATTTTATTAAATAGATAAAAAGTAGGGAGAACTTAAATTGTTAAAATATAAGAAAACCATATGTGAACTCCTGCTTTTACAAATTACTGACCTCAGTATTTAGAGTAAGTTGCTACAGGCCGTGTACAACATTGACATGGCTACAACCATCTAGGTTTTTACAAAACATAGATTACTTATTATAGTCAGTTTACCCCTGAATGTTTTGTTTGAGATTGTGAATTATTTCCTTTTCTCAAATATTCTTAGAAAATGTATTATACAGATTTCATAATAATGTCTGGTAAACAGATTTAGTAAATTATTACAATATTTTAGACATTTGTCAGTTAAACTGCTACTAAAAACTGTTCCATTCCTCAGTATTTATAAAAAAGAAGTAAAGTCAGTGTACTCTAGTGATGCATGCATACTTATATTTATAGCAGCACAATTCACCTTGACCACATTATGAAACAAGCTTAAGCTTTCAACAAATAGATGCATAAAAAAATTAGTATATATACACAGTAGAATTTCAATTAGATACAAGGAAAAACAAAAGTGTGTCACTTGCAGGTAAATAAATGGAACTGTTGAGTGAAATAAGCCAGATAAAAAATGTCAAACGTCATATGCGGTCTCTCATATATGGAGGATAGAGAGAAAAAAAGGAGGGATTTAATAAAATAAAAGGGAGACCAGTATAGTAGAGAAGTAGAGGCCAAGGATCAGGAAGAGAGAAATGGAGAGGAAAAGAAAAGTGCTGAGGAACTAAATGGACAAAATTATGTCATGTGCATGTACAAATATATCACAACTAATTCCACTATTGTGTATAATTATAATGTATCAATTTAATTAATCAAAAGCAAATTTTTTTGTACTGGGGATGGAACCCAGAGGCATTCTACCTCCCAGCAACACCCCCAAGCCCTAATTTTTTATTATATATTAGCCCTTCCCCAATTCCCTCCCCATATATATTCTACATATATACATATATATATGATACTGGGGTTCCCGGAAGCCATTCTACTTTTGGGCTACACTCTTGGGCTACACTCCTAGACCTATTTTATGCTTTTTTTATTTTTAGAAACAAGGTCTTTTAAGCCAGCACAGCTGGCTTCGAACCTGCGCGATCCTCCTGTCTCCGCCTCCCAAGCTCAGGGATTATAAGCGTGCACCACCATGCCTGGCTTTATTCTATATTTTTGAAACAGGGCCTCACTGCATTGCAAAGGGCCTCACCAAGCAGTTGAGGCTGTTTGTTAACGCCATCCTCCTGTCTCAGCCTTTCAAATACTGGGATTACAAGCATGTACCACCATGCCCAGCTCCCCAAAGCAAATTTCATCACATACGGTTTAATTCAACCTTATTTCATTGAATGGATAGTTAGATAATACACATTGACAAAATGCTTTCTAGGGATCTATACCAATTTTCCATCCATTTTAGATATTCATGAAAGTGCTATTTTAAATACTCACTACAAGCATTTCACTTTTTAAAAAAGTTTTTGTTGCTGCATTGTAGTTATAGATCTTAATAGGGTACAAGATGTTAGAGGCATACATGCACATATCACTCATTTAGCCCTTCCCCAATTCCCTCCCCATTGTGTTTGTGAATGTACATCATGTACATTATGGAATTTTCCTCTTCCCCTTCCCATCCCACTCGCATAGGTTGGCTTATTTGCTCATCTTTCTCGTTTAGAGTTCTTCCTACAACCATTTTTCTCCCTAACTTCCTCTTATTAGGAAGAACATCCAATTTTTTACTTTTTGTGACTGACTTATCTCAGCATAATATTCTCCATTTTCAATCATTGCTCATTAAATGATATAATTTTGTTTCTTTATGGCTGAGTAAAATTCCATTGTGTACATATTGCAGTTTTGAAATTAATTCATTTGTTGATGGATATATTGGCAGGTTCCATAATTTAGGAATTGTGAATTGTGTAGCTATAAATGTAGATACGCATGCATTATATAACCTTTAAAGCATAAGTTTTCCCACTTTATAATCAAAATTAGATATGTGACTTTATGCATGCATTAGTTTGGTAGCTTGGTTTTTGTTCTTTTGGGTAGATACCCAGAAGTGGTATTGCAGGATCATATAGTAGTTTTATTCCCATTCTTCTGGGGATTCTACATACTGTTTTTCCAAGTTGTTGCACTAATTGCAATCCTACCAACAATGTATTAGAAATCCTAATTCTCCACATTTTTACCAGAATTTGTTGTTGTTGTTGTTTTTAATGATTGCCATTCTAGTTGGAGTTAGGAGAAATGTCAGGGTAGTTTTAATTTGCATATCTCTAATGATGTTGAACATTTTTATATATTGATCATTTGAATTTCTTCTTTTGTGAAGAATTTATTTAGTTCACTTGTCCATATTTTTTATTGGGTTATTTGTTTTCTTAGCTGTGCATTTGTTGGGTTCATGTTTCTTGTTGTGCATTTGTATACTTTAGATAGATTGAGGAGTATTTGGATTAGCTCTTCTATAAAGGTTTTAAAAAATTTATTGATGCCAGGCATGGTGGCATACACTTGTAATCCCCGTGCTTGGGAGGCGGAGACAGGAGGATTGCCTAGGTTCAAAGCCAGCTCCCTGGCTTAAGAGACCCTGTTTCCAAAAAAAAAAATAAAAAATGTAAAAATTGGTCTGGAAGTGTAGCCCAGAAGTAGAAGGGTTTCCAGGAACCCCAGTACCATCAAAGAAAAAAAAATTCACTCGAGAAACCCATTTTTTTTTTTTTAGGTACCACAATTTTAAAGGCCATCTGTAGTCTTTTTTACACCATATTCCTTCATCAAGCCTGAGTTTATCGAACCTAATAAAGGAGCTATACAATGCTTCTTTTCTAAAATATGATTCTTATATCCCAGACATCATCTAAGTAGCCAAAAGCCAATTATAGTATCTACATGAGAATTTTTCTCAGGTTCTTCCTCTAGTGATTAGAGAGACCCTCTTAAATTGTACAGTCCTGTTAGCCTATGTGGTAGACACGAGGTGATTGTAGGGTAGACCTTGACTGTATAACATGGAGTGTCACAGGACAGGGCTTTTTCTGAGATGCAAAGAGGAACCAAGGCAGGCTGAAGCCCCACAAGAATTCAGCCACACCAGTGATGATGCCTGTGAATGTAAGCACTTGTGGATAAAAGAGAAAGGATGTTTAAAACTGTGTATGCCTCTGTCATCTTATACTCTTTCAAGATGTATGACTATAATTCACCAATAAAATATTTAAAAATAAGAGACTAATAAAAAAATGAATATGTTTAACAGTAAATAAAAAATACTGTGCACCAGAAAATTGTACTTGGAAGAAATCTTATCAAATCTGATATTGTGAAAAATACAGCTTTTTAGATATATCTATATGTTTTTACAAGTCATGTTTTAGATATAATGCCAAACTTTTTGTTTTACTAGAGACGGAACCCAGGGGCTACATCCCCAGACCTTTTGATTTTTTATTTGAGACAGGGTCTTGCTAAGTTACTGAGTGTCCTCAAATCTGCAATCCTTCTGTCTCAGTCCCTCTAGTACTGTGGTAACAGATATTTTGCCACTACACCTGTTTTATATTAAACTTTTATAAAAAGTTAACAATAATTTTTTTTTTTTGGTGGTACTGGGGTTCCTGGAAACCCTTCTATCTCCGGGCTATTTTTACATTTTTATTTGGAAACAGGGTCTCCTAAGCCAGCGCGCGCGGCTAGCTTCGAACCTGAGCGATCCTCCTGTCTCTGCCTCCCAAGCGCGGGGATTACAAGCGTGCACCACCACGCCCGGCTAACAATAATTTTTAATAAGTTTAGTTGCTGTGTAATATAATGCTACTTTTAAAAAGTTGAGATTGATATAAGGAAAATGGCAACTGTGGGAAGCAGCACATCTCAGTAGCTGTAACAAATAAAAATCAACTACAAAGAAGGCAGCTTCTTGACAAAAAAAAAAAAAAATCGAAGACACATACAAAAGCACAAAAAAGGAAACCACCGCAGAAAAAAGTCTAATAGTCAAAATGCGAAATAAAAAGCAAAGAGCCTGACCACATAACTGACTTGTTATGGAGGCCGAGGCCATCTCAAGCCACGAGCCCAAGCTGCTTCTGCCAGCTCCACAAGCCTAAGAAATCCTGGCCAAAAAAAAAAAAAAATAGATTTGAGATGAAGTAAGCAGCAGCAGAACTCCCAAATCTTAGGCAACCAGCACCATGCTTCAGGGACAGAGAAAAAAAGATCAAAAAGCCTATGTGTTCACCATAACGCAATATCTGCAGCAACAAACTGTGTACTCCAGAGACCTGGGCCCCACTGGACAGTAAATTAGCCATATTTTTCAGGAGACAAACACTCAGAGCAGCCACAGGGAACCTGGGCTAAGATCTGGAAGCCCTGAGATAGCCAGATTATAGCCTACAGAGACAAAGGAAAGGCCCATAATATCCAGGGTACAGTAGTTGCACAGGGTCACAGGGGGATGTTTCAAGATTACACTGGACACCCTCTTCCAGGTCTGGAAGAGAGGTGCCAGCCCAGGGCTACAAAGTACAGAGCCCTGTGCTTACATGAAACCCATTTACAGTGATACCTGCTGCTCTGAGACCTGAGCACAAAGAGATGAGAGGCAAGAGAAAGGCATAGGCATTCAAAATGTAGATCCAAAAACTGACAATATGTTACTGAGCAAATGAGAGATACTGGCACATGCTTCAGAACTCTATGAACATGCTTCAGAACAATGAACAAACATTAAATAGCTGAAAGTGTCTCTGTAGCGGTCAAATGGGCCCTATATGTGTAAACTTGCAGTATTGCTTTTTTTTTTCTCACTATTGTTAGTTTTTGGTTGTTGTTAATTGTCTCTTTTAATATGCTACTATTATTATTGTAAATTTTGTTGATTGGTTTGATATTTTTTCATGTTTGTTTGCTCCCTCCCCAATTCCTTTTTACAAGCTTCTCCCCCTATCCTATCTACTCTTGTCTCCCAATACTTTTTTTCTCTTTCTGTATCTCTTTGTTTTATATTCAAGCTATTTTATATCTCTATACATAAATATTCTACACTAACTGCAAGACTCCTACTCACTATTCACTATGTTTCATCTCAATCAGACACTAACTTATTATACTTAAACTCTTACTCAACTCAATCATCTTCTCTACTTTACCGTATTCTTGTAGCCATCAACCAGATCCTCCCTGCTCACCTAACCCTTACCATGGAAAACTAACTACTTAGCCATGCATAAAACTGTTGTCACCTCTAAATCCCTACAGCTAAGATTGGATCAGAAAGGTGATCCAAAGGAAAGGGAAACTACAAAATAGAGATAAACTAACTACAGCTGATAGAAGGAAACAATAGATAGCACATCAAGGTTTATATAATGCATAGGCCACAAACTATTCTGCCCACACTGCTGAGCTACCTCTTTATAAAGGTACTGACAGACATAATATCTGATCTTAGCACCTAAAACTCATCAACACCACCATAGGAGTGAGCATAAGGAACTCCAGAGAAACTCAGTCGAAGATCTACAGGTACAGCAACAATGGGGTGATAGTAGACACAGTCTTCAGGGTTAATATCAAAGTGTGAGTGGCAGCTGGAACCACCTCTTCCAACAATGATCTGGAACAGCAACTATCAACAATGATTCAAAAGAGAAAGATGCCAAGACAACAGAAAGACAAACCTGAGAACTCTGAAAATGTGAAAATGAGGAACAATAAAGAAGCAATGTATTCCCACAACTCAAGGGAAATACCAACACTGAAATTCAAAAAGGATAATTCCAAATCCTGATCTTCAATATGATGGAAGGCCTCATAGTAAGTGTACAGAAAATGAAAGAAGAATATTAAGAAAAAAATCAGAACGAAGCCTGGAGTAAAATGAAGGAGTCAATAAATGAAGTAAAGACAGCATAAAAAAATTTGGAAGATTAAATAAAATGGAAACAATATCACTGATAGAAGACAGTTAATTTAAAACCAAAAGAACAGCCAACAAAATACAGAACATATTACAACAACATAACTTAAACAGTCAACAATTAGGGACAATATGAAACATTCTAACTTATGGACAAAAGGCATTGAAGAAGGTATAGTGGCACAGATCAAGGGCATCCATAATCTCTTCAGATACATAATTTTAGAGAATTACCAAACATGAAAAAAGACTTGGACATCCATGTTGAGGAGACATACAGAAAACTGTCAAGACAATATAAAAAAAGGAATTCCCCATGTCATGTAATAATTATAATGAGTAACAGAGAGACTACCAAAAAAAAAATCTTAAAAGCAATAAGAACAAAAGAACTGGAGACATTCAGGGACAAAACAATAAAAATCACTTCAGATGTCACAATCCAGGTCATGAATGCCAGAAGAGATTGGTATGATGTAATCCAGACCTTTGAAGAAAATAACTTCCAACCAAGACTCCTATATCCATTGAGGTTAGATTGATGGAGATTTTAAATTGATAGAGAAATAAAAATATTTGAAAATGAGCAGAATCTTTAAAAATTCATGAATACTAAGCCAGAAAAATGCTTAAAGAAATAAATCATTGAAAAAAATGAAAAAAATTTCAGAATCAAAGAAAAGATGAATTTGATCTGTGGGCTAACTAAACAAAAAAGAAATAACACTACATCAAACAGAATATAGAACACAAAATGACAAAAAACAAAAATCATATTCAATAATAACACTGAATGTTAAAGGACTTAACTCACCAATTAAAAAACATAGATGGATATATGAATTAAAAAACATAATCCAAATATACATATTCTGCTTGCAATAAACACACTTTATAGCCAAAGATATTTATAAGCTAAAAGTGAAAGGATGGAAAAAGATATCATGCCAAATGAGAACGAAAACAAGCAGGGGTAGAAAAACTGATATCTAGTAAAACACACTTTAAGCTGAAACACATCAGAATTAACAAAATAGGGCACTTCTTTTTAATAAAAGAAACAATCCAGAAAGATGGTCAAATGTTACTAAATGTTTATACCCCAAATGTGGGTGTACCCATATTTGTAAAACAAACTCTTTAAGACTTCAGGTCTCAAATAAACACAAAATACAATAATATTGTAAAATTGCAATACACCACTCATGCCACTAGATCAATCTTTAAGGGAAAAGATTGATCAAAATACTCTTTAGAACTAAAGAAAACTATAAACCAAAAAGAAAACACTTCAACTCAGGATATTCCAAAAACAATAAAATACTTAGAAATAAACTTAACCACGGTGGTAAAAGACCTTTACACAGAAAATGACAAAACACTGAAAAAAGAAATCAAAGAAGATGATAGAAAATGGACAGATCTTCCATGTTCTTGGATAGGCAGAATAAATATCATCAAAATGGCCATACTTCCAAAAGTGATCTACAGATACAATGTAATGCCTATATTATCAAGGTCATTCCTAACAGACATAGAAAATCTGTCCTTACATTCATTTGGAACAACAAAAAATTGAAAATAGCCAAAGTATTTCTCAGGAACAAAAATCATGCAGAAAGAATCACAATACCCAACTTTAAAGTATACTACAAAGCAATAGTAATAAAAACAGCATAATACTGGCACAAGAACAGATACATAGACCAATAGAGCAGAATAGAATATTCAAAAACAAACCCAACACTGCAACACATAGACAGATATAAAAAAATTTTCAACAAGACCTCAAAGGCACAAGAAATTTAAAGAAGAATCAACATGTGGGATTGCATTAAACCGAAGAGCTTCTGAACAGCAAATAAAACAATCAAGAACCTCAGCAGAGAGCTGAAAGAATAGAATTTTTATTTTTTTGCCAAATACTATTCTGGTAGAGAACAAATATTTAGAATATACAGAGAATTTAATAAATTCACCACTGATGGAAATGAACATACCATATTTTCCAGCAAATACTTTGGGTATCTACCCAAAGATGTGGAAATTAAACTACCAAATTAATGCATGCATATATATGTTCATAGCTACATAATTCAAAGTTCAGAATTGCCAAACTATGAAATCAAACAAGATGTCTATCAACAAATAAATGGATTATAAAACAATACAATTCCTTGTACACAATGAAATTTTACTCAGCCATAAAGAAGAACAAAATTATGTTATTTGCAGCAAAATAAATGGAACTGGGGAATATTATGCTACTGGAAGGTGGATCAGTATGTGGGATTGCATGAAACTGAAGAGCTTCTATACAGCAAAGAAAAATATCAAGAATCTCAACAGAGAGCCAACAGAATTGGAGAAGTTTTTGCCACCTACTTATCCAATAGAGGACTAATATCTAGGATATACAGAGAACTCAAGAAACTCAGCACTAAGAAAACAAATAACCCAATTGTGCAAGTGAACTAAATAGACACTTCCTGAAGAAGTAATTCAAATGGAGAATAAGTGCATTAAAAATGCTCAACATCATTAGCAATCAAAGGGATGCAAATCAAAAATATCCTGAGATTCCACCTAACTCCAACTAGAATGGCAATTATTCAAAACACAAACAACAACAAAAGCTGGCAAGGATGTGGAGAAGTAGGAACTCTAACACACTGTTGGTGGGATTACAAGTTAGTGTAACCACTTTGGAAAACAGTATGAAGGATCCAAATGGATCTAATAGATATACAGAATATTTTAACCAGCAACAGCTGAATACCCATTATTCTCAGGTGCCCATGGAACGTTCTCTAAAATAAATCACATCCTGGGCTTCAAAATAAGACTAGCAAGTTCAGAAGATATAATATAATTCCTTGCATCTTTTCAGATCACAATGGAATAAAATTAGAAATTAACAACAGAAAGACCAAAATAAATTATATAAATACATGAAGATTGAATTATTTACTCCTGAATGAGGAGGAAATGAGATCAGAAATAAGGGGAGAAATAAAAAAAAACTCTGAAATTAAATGAAAGTAGAGACACTACATACAAAAATCTATGGGGCATTTTGAAGGTGGTGCTAAAAGGAAAGTTTATAGCATTGAGTGCCCACATACGAAGAACAGAAAGCCATCAAATAAACAACCTAATGACGCATCTAAAAGATCTAGAAAAAAAGCAAAAGTCTGATCCACAAACCAGCAGAAAGCAGGAAACAATTAAAATCAGAGCAGAAATAAATGAAATAAAGACTAAAAATAATTCAAAAGATTAATAAACAAATGTCTAGTAATCTTTGTGTTTTTTTTGTTTTTTTTTGTTTTTTTTGTTTTTTGTTTTTTTTTTTTTTTGGTGGTACTGGGGTTCCTGGAAGCCCTTCTACCTCCGGGCTACACTCCCAGACCTATTTTTACATTTTTATTTGGAAACAGGGTCTCCTAAACCAGCGCGCTGCGCGATCCTCCTGTCTCTGCCTCCCAAGCGCGGGGATTACAAGCGTGCGCCACTACGCCCGGCATAATCTTTGAAAAGATTAATTAGATCAACAACCCCCTGGCCTACAAATAAAAAAGGAAACATCACCAAAGACAGTGAGAAAATCAGAGTATCATCAGAAACTATTCAGAAAATGTAAACTCCAATAGACTGAAAAACATGGAAGAAATCAACAGATTTCTAAGCACACATAAACCTACCTAAATTAAACCAAGAGAACATAGAAAGCCTAAACTAACCAATAGCAAACAACAACAAAAAAATAGAAACAGCAATAAAAATTCTGCCATCAAAGAAAAGTCCAGACCCAGACGGGTTTCCACCTGAATTCTACAAACCCTCAGTGAGGAATTAGACCCAATACTCAACAACTTGTTCCAAGAAATTGAAAGAGATAAAATTCTGACAAACTCCCTATATGAAGCCAGTATCACATTAATAGCAAAAACAAATAAAGATATCTCAAGAAAAAAATTACAGACAATATATTTGATGAATATAGATGCAAAAGTTCTAAAAAATACAAGCTATATGCATTCAAAATCATATCAAGAAATTATATACCACTATCAAGTTGATTTCATCCCAGGAAAGCAAGGCCAATTCAATATATGCAAATCAATACATGTTATTTACCACATAAAGAGAACTGAGATAAAAAATCACATGATTACATTAATAGATGCTGAAAAAGCATTTGACAAAATCCAACATCTATTCATGTTAAAAACTCTACAGAAAATTGGAAAGGAATTAATGATTTATCTCAACATTATAAGAAAATATGCAATAAACTGATGCCAACATTACATTGAATGGGGAAAAATTATAAGAATTTTCTCTGAAATCAGAAACAAGACAAGGATGCCCACTATCACCAATCCTTTTCAATACAGTGTTTGAGACTCTTTCCAGAGCAATAAAATAAAAGAATAATATCAAAGAAATTCAAATAAAAATAATTAAAATTATCTTTATTTGCATATGACATTATACTATATCTATAAGACCCTAAAAAATTCAACCAAAAGACTACTGGAGCTGATTAACTAATTCAGCAAAGTAATGAGTTATAAAATTAACCTAAAGAAATCAGTAGCTTTTCTATATGCCAATAATGAACCCATGAACAAATAAATACAGAAAACAATTCCATTTATAATATAAAAAAGCAATAAAATTTCTAGGAATAAACCTAACCAAAGACATAAATGACCTCTACAATGAAAATTATAAAATATTAAAGAAAAAAATTGAAAACCTTGAACTTGAAAAGATCTCCTTTGCTTATTGATAGGCAGAATAAATATCATCAAAATGGCCATTGTACCAAAAAAAGATAAACAGAATCAATGCAATCCCAATCAAAATACCAATGAAATTCTTCATAAACCTAGAAAAATCAGTCATGAATTTTATATGGAGAAAAAAAAAGACCCAGAATAGCCAAAAGCAATTCTCATCAATAAGTACTATGCAGGAGATATCATAATTCTTGACTTCAAATTATTCTGCAGAGCTATAGTAATCAAAACAGCATGGTATTGGCACAAAAACAGGCACATAGACTAATGGAACAGAATAAAAGATACAGAAAAAATTACCCTCATTTATAGTCAATTGATCTTTGACAAAGAGGCCAAATTCATATGCTGGAAAAAATACAGCCTTTTCAACAATGTTGCTGGGAGAACTGACTATCCATTTGTAGAAAAAAGGGAACTAAATCCTTACCTCTCATCCTGCTAAGGAATCAACTCAAGATGGATCAAAGACCTGGGAATCATACCACAGACTGTGAAGTTATTAGAGGAGAGCATAGATTCAACACTCTAATCTATAGACAAAGGTAAAAACTTCAACAATATTTCAAAAGCTCAGAAAATTAAAACAAGAATTAACAAGTAGGATGGTGTCAAGATAAAAAGTTACTGCTCATCAAAGAAAACATCAAGAATATAAAAAGAAAGCTTACAGAATGGGAGATATATACTAGTTATCCCTCTGATACAGGTCTACTATACAGAATATACAAAGAACTTAAAAGTCTTTACACCATCAAAACAAATAACTCAGTCAAGAAATTGGTAATTAAATTCAATAGACACTTCACAAAAGAAGAGATACAAATGGCCAATAGATACATGAAAAATGTTCAACATCATTAGCAATCAGGAAGATTCAAATCAAAACTACACTGAGATTCCATCGAACCCCTACTGGAATGGAAATCATAAAGAAGTCAAATAACAACAAATGTTGATGAGGATGTAGCAAAATAAAAACTCTTCTACACTGTTAGTGGAAGTGTAAACTAGTTTATCCACTATGAAACTCAGTGTGGAGATTCCTTAGAAAACTGGGAATGAATCTACCATATGATCCAGCTATACCACTCCTAGGTATCTTTCCAAAGGGCTTGAAACCAGAGAACAGTTTCATTACTGTACATATACAGTAATATATGTATACCCATGTTTAGAAACACAATTCACAATAGCCAAATTATAGAACCAACCTAAGTTAAATGAGAGTAGTTAAGCACAGAAAGAGAAGGGTCATATGTTTTCTCCAATATGCTCATACTAGGGAGTATTTGGGATACCAGAGGGACTCCACATAATGGAGGAAATCCCCAGTGGAGTCAGGAAGGAAGGGTAGGGAATGAAGAAGGCTGAGGTTCATTAATGGAAATGCTATCTGTGACTATGTGTATACCTGTGAATATAACATTTTTAACTTGGATACTTGGTATTGAGAGGGAAAAAAATAGGGAGTGTAGGGCACCATGTACTGTGTGAATGTATGCCATTGTCAGCATGATGTACATTATATTGTGAGACTATAATGCACAAAAAAACAACAAAAATTAAAAAATGAAATATGGTTTTGCTAAATTGCTCAGATTGGCTTCAAACTTGTGATCCTCTTACATCCCTGGGCTTACAGGTGTGTGCCACTGTGGCCAGCAAGTTTAGGATTTCCAACTTCATTTCATCAAAGTAATCAATTTTATTATAATAATGATAATAAGCTTGAGCATCACCTACTTAGTGGATAAAGGGGTCTCTAACTCAGATGAAGCTTAAATTAAGTTTTAAGGATAAACTTTGTTTAAAAAAAGTAGAAGGCATTTCAATCAGAGGAACAAATAAAGAATGAATAAAGTCTTAAAATGAACTTGCACACTAAAGCAATTGTGCCATGTTTAGTCTCTGTCGCCAGAGGGATCCAGATGAACCAAGTGAAAAATTATCACCTTTTAAAGCTGCTCATTTAAATTGCATTCAGACAGTTTTTGTGTTCTACTTCTCTGACAAATTTAGCCAATTCTATAAAAAATGTGCTACAAAGCTGATTAAATCACAACAATTTGGTTAACATATTTTATATGTATATGCATCCTGTCATACTTTCCAAGAATTCTAATCTATTTAAAAATAATATAATGGAATTTTGTTTTTAGTCAAGTGGAATATGCTAGATGTGTACTTTCTGGTCTTATTTTCTCATATTTTTAGAATTCTATGAAGATTCCTTGGGCATGAGTATATGCAACAAGGTAAATATACTGTTCCAATGTCCAAGCATTCCTTCAATCAGCACAATTGTGTTTATAGTTTGCTTTATATTCCAGCAGTGGCTTTGAGAAAAGTGAAGATTCTATAAAATTGATCATATTATTATACTAGATGCTCTTATCAACAAGCAAAATGGTAGCTGCATCCTCCTTCCAGATAAGATGCTGAAAGATGAGATGAAGCCAACTGCATATGAATGCTTAAGTACAGGCAGATCTTCCAGAACATCATCACTCTGGGCAAGGGAGAGACAGTTTGCTGCCTCAGTACACACCCCAGTCTTCCAAGCAGCTATCACGTGCTACACCAAAGACAGATTCTTAAATGACTTTTTAAGTCTCAGGAGTCTGCATTAGGTTTAGGCATTGAATTAGATAGCAGTTTGTGCAGCTAAATGATTATCCATCCAAAATGAACCAATTCCAGGAGGGTTTGAAGGAGAATTTTCCCCTACAGTGACTCTGTAAGGCAGACTTCTGAGCCATGCAAAGCCAAGAGAGAAGCGGGCAACAAGGTTTTATGATGCTACTTAGCTTTTTGAAAATCCATCTTAGTAGACAGATGAAAAAAAAAAAACAGTAAAGATATGCTGGGGAAAAAAAAACCCTCCAATATCTAGAAATAATGTAAGGATAATAGGATAATGAAAGTTTCATTTTTTTTTCAGCCAACTTTGCTCTCCTACATAATTTTTGTGCTGATGGATGAATTTTGTTATACTCTACAACTAGATAAGGAGCACACCATTCATCACAATGGACTTGATCTATAGAAAATACTCAAGTAGGCATTATGTAATTTTTCTAAGAACCCTTTTTAGAAAGGATTTAATTGAAAATGAAAGATTGCACAGCTGTCTCATAGAGCATCACTTTGAAAAGCTCCCACTTTTGCTTAATCAGCAATTAAGTGTAGGTAAAGGAAAATGTCACTTTCTGCCTGCTGATCGTATATTCACAGGAACCTTTGAATTCCAATAACTGTAGAGATCTGTGCTCCTGTTGATTGGCTCAATTTTTACCACGATGATAATAAAACAAATACAATTTATTAAAATAGCTTTCAAAAAAGATACTCATAAATGTAAAAATATATCATAATTCATACCTGTGATTTTTACCAGAAAAATATTTTTATATTATTTAAAAAAATGTACTTTATAGATAAAATCCTTCTGGGAAATGCTAAATCAATTAGTTAAATTGGTTTCTACTGCACAAGACTTTTTAGGCTTGAGCTATATAGATCTCTGAAAAAATAATATAGTATACAATTCCTTCTTTGTTGGTTTTATTATAGAATCATACAATTTATATGTGTGTACAAGGATGGGAAGTATGTAACAAACTTCTTGAACAATACAAGCATTCCACAGAACATAATTTGATAAAATATTCTATAATTTTCTATGATATTTGTTATTTATGAAAATGGTATCTACATAGACAATATAAATGAAATTGCTTAAATAGTTCACATGTCTGTATCTGGAATTATGGTGACTATAACCATATTGATTATTTCTGGCTTCATACTAGTCAGAGAACCATCATCTAATAAGTTTTCAAATCCATTGTGATTTTTAAAACTGGCAAATTTAAAGCCATTGACAATCTCTCCATACGTATGTATGTAATATCAGGAGTTTCCAGACTCTTCGTACTTCTCAGAATTCCACAAGAAAAGGGGATTACATTAAAAGAAATTATTTGAGAAAAAAGGAAGTGAGGGTGACAGTATATAATGAAAACCCAAGTAATTCTGAGAATAATTCAAATATAAATAAGTGGTTTTATGTACCAGGAACTCTTTCTCTGTGGCTAGGGTTTAAAACTCTTCTTCTACATTAGCAATATTTGTCCTATGCATGCAAAGAATACATTTTTCATGAGATGCTACAAAAGAAAGTTTAGTGAGTGAACTGTACCATTATTAAGAAATCTCAGAGTCAGGTGTGTTGTTGTATACCCCAGCATTCGGGAGGCTGAGACAGGACAATTGCTATTCTCAGACAGCCTTAGCTACTACTTAGTGAGGTCCTTAACAACTCAGTGAGAACCTGTTTTGAAATAAAGAATAAAAATTAGGGATGGAGTGTAGCTTAAAGGTAGAATGAGCCTGGGTTCCATCCCCAGTACTGCAAATAAATAAATAAATAAATAAATAAATAAATGCATACGGCTGGAGTTGTAGCTCGAAGGTAGAATGCCTCTGGGTTTCATTCCCAGAATTGAAAAAAAAAATAGAAAAGAAAAGAAAGGAAAAGAAAAGGAAAATAAACCTCAGGCCAGGTATGGTGGCCCATACTTATAATCCCAGTACTTGGGAGGCTGAGACAGGAGGATCACAGGTTCATATATTTATGAATATAAATATATGAGTCTCAGATATTTATTGAGGTTCTCCGCAAGTTAGTGATATCCTGTTCCAAAATAAAATATAAAAAATAGGGCTGTAGTTATAGCTCAGAGGTAGAATGCCCCTGGGTTTAATCCCCAGTACCAGGCAGACATGCTGGTGCACACTTTTAATCCCAGCATTTGGGAGACTGAGACAGGAGGATCAAGTTTCAAAGACAGCCTCAGCTGCTACTTAGTGAGGCCCTTTGCAACTCAGTGAGACCTTGTTTCAGAATAAAGATTAAAAAATAGGGCTGGAGGTGTAGCACAGAGAATGCCCCTGGGTTCTATCCCCAGTACTGCAAAAATAAATAAATAAAAAATAATAATCCTCAGTAACACACACACACACACACACACACACACACACACACACACACACACACATACACACACGAAAAAATCCTCAGAAGACATCCATGGCCTGGTTCTATAACATTACTAACATTCATAACATTAGTTCCACGATGATAGCTATTCCTACCATTAACTTTGTGATAAATTCTATACTACAGCCTGTGTAAAACAATGATACCTTGCAAAATTTATACTGTGAGATTCACAGGAATATAGAAGATCTTTTGGATGTATGAATATGGAAAAAAATTGAAAAGGGAAAAAGTAAAAAATAAATGTAAGAAAGGGCTTTGATACTAGTACTATGCCTTTGAGGAAGACCAGTGCTAGAAAGTCTGGATTAAAAATACTTTAACTTGCACTGATATTATGTACATATATTAGAATACCAGTGCCACTATCAGTATCAGACATATTGATAGTGGCACTGGTAATATTGGCACTGGGGTAAGAAAAAGGAAAAAGATCACTAAATGGCGTATCTATATGTCAATATCACTATGACTTACATTGTGATGTGAGACTATAATGTACTCATAAACATATAAAAAAGCCTTCTGCCATAAAAAGATTTTAAGTGTCTATTCTTTTGCTCACTTTTCACAGTGCAAGTCAGGTAGGAAGAAAGACTGGCAAAAGAGTCTGTGTAATATAAAAATGTATATAATTGTAAATAACATGCTAAAATAGACATTTACCTAGGTTTTATAGCTTTAACATTTTTTCAGTAGGATTTTACCAGATGTAAAGGTACCAGCCAATAAACACATAAAATAATTCTCTCAATAAATTTTTCTTTTTAGCTTACATGACCTGCAGTTTTTGTTTCTGTACATAGAAAAACCCTTGTTTTGTTTTTAAGTCAAGCATCTAGGATCCACAATAAAACTGCTGATTTTCAACCCAGGCTAAATTCTTATCCTTATGTTATCATTTACTATCTCAATTACCTTGGTCAAATAACCTGGTCATTCCAGAGTGCTTTGTATGCAACAGGGATGAAAGCAGTTTCTTTCTTCACAGAGTTGTTTAAGTGGTCAATGAGAACATATGTTTTAAGATATTAGAACATAGTCTGTAAAATAGTAGTAATTACTGAATAGGTTTTGACTATTACTTATAGATTGTGATTGCTACTACTTACAGAATCTCCTGACTCCAAAGTATTTGTTATTCTATTTTGGTACTGTTGTCTTTCCCTCTTACTGATGAGCTTAGGTTTATATTTAGTGAGAAAAATTACTTTGTCAGAATATGAAGACAATTTAATAGATGTGATTTTCATTAAGTGATTAGTGAACTGTTAACACAACTTTTTTGGACTCTGTTAGTATCACTTTTATTTGTCAAAATTATTGCTTCTCCATTTGCCATCCTTATTGTGCAGTCTAGAGTGGAAAGATAATTTAGTTTCAGAAAAGCACAGACACAACTTAAATACCACCAACTACATTTGTGCACATCCCTACACACTTCTATTAGTGAGTGTGTAAAGATACAGCAGGATGACACATTATCCATACAGCCTAGATTTGAGAAGTGATTCACTGGATACTTCAAAGGTAGAAGTCTGACATACCCTGTGTTAGTTAACGTTGAATTCTTTAATTTGACTAGAGAACCCTTAGATACAAACTTCTCTATATTAATGTGAAATCAACACGTGTTTTCAATTTAATTCAATATATTAGGAAGCAAGGAGGACAAGTATCTGTCTCCAGAGGGCCTCCCTTAACAAATGATAGACCCAAACTGAAACAATAATTTACATAAACAGAACCAATTCTTGGAAAAGATGGACCAAAAAGTCCCTTACTAAGTATAGCACACTCCAGTAATTTCCAAAAGAGCATCTGCTCTATGGAAGTGTCATAGTTTCTAACATCAGTGAGAGTGTTTTATTTGAATACCTAATTCTTCTACAGTTAGTAAGTAGCAACAAACATCCTTAACTAGTGATTGGCTCACTGCCAGTATTAGAAAACAGGTAACCACGGGGGTTTTGTCTCATTAGGAAGATCAGTAAATTAATCACTAAGAACATCAGTAAAACACTTAAACCACACTCAGTCTCAAAAACAGCATGGTGTTCTTGTATTCACTAAAAAGTAACAGACTTAGGGACTTATCTTTGGTACATTGGTTAGAAATGAAAATAACCAATTCCTGTCCAACTGCAGGTAAAGATGAAAATCTTTAAATATAGAATTTATAATTTTAAAATAGATGGACTTTAAAAGGGAAAGAGTTAACATTAAGCTAATGCCTTTATATTACAATGGAGCAAAATGAAATTTAGAAAAAGTAATTGATTTGCTTAGAAAAAAATAATGGAAAAATAATAAATAATGGACTTGTCCCTAGATAGAAATTCCACAGCTTCCTTATTCACTGCTTTTGTAATTTTTTTCATTTATTTTTCCTCTGTGAACATGTAAAATAGAAGCTAAATTTCTGAGCGTCAAGATTTGTAAAACATTGTACAGTGGAGATTTATTTTTCTTCCATTCTTCTTGGATGTCAGCATTTGTAGTCCTTCTTGTTGTTGAGATGAGACATTTAACAGGGAAAAAAATTCTGGGATAGTCAGATAAAAACCAATAATCTTAACAAAGGACATATTGGCCTGAGTGGTACATGTTTAACTTTTCAATAATTGTCCCCTTCTCTCTGCCTTTTTCTTGCATTACAGAAAATAGTTCTTATTTCTTCTTTAACTGAAGCTTTCCAATTTAATCACAAATTAAATCACAGTGGCCATCCAAGTATTTAAAAGTAATTTATCATTATTCAGGGAAAAGGTCCAAGGAGGTGCTGAAAGTTTTTGTATTATGCCTCCAAAAATATGTTCTGATGTCTTCTTTTATATTCCCTGGTGGTGCCATTGTGGCCATTTTCTAAATCTTAGTCATTAGTCTCCAAGAATATAAACCCACTAGGCCATAATTGCCCATTCAAATTGTTTTTTAAAGGGCATCATCAAAATTTTGAATGTATTGCTACTAAAACTATAATAATAAATATCTGGGTATGCATCTGTATTTAGCTATTTTATTTTGCTTGTGTGTGTGTGTGTGTGTGTGTGCATGTGTGTGTGTGTGTGTTCATGCAGTTGTGTGCATGCATTTTTACTAGCGATTGTATCCTAGGGCATTCTACCTCCAAACTACTCCCCTGCCTCTTATTAATTCTTTATTTTAATATATGGTCTGCAAGTTTCTGAAGTTGGCCTGGAACCTGTTATCCTTTTGTCTCAGCCTCCTAAATACTGGGATTACAAGTGTATACCCACCCCAGATGCTTTACAATGTTTGATTAAAGGTAGAAGTCTGACATGTCCTGTGTTAGTTAACATTGAACTCTGTAATTTGACCAGAGAACCCTTAGATACAAACTTCTCTATATTTATGAGCAATCAACACATGTTTTCAATTTAATTCAATATATTAGGAAGCAAGGTGGCTTTCATCAATCTCATTCTTTTTCTTCCACATTCAGGGAGAATTATACTATGACATTGTATGTGGTTAATGCAATGTTTATATTATTACTGCACATGTATATATTCATAAAATATATTGTTGTTTTCATGTTTAAAGTTTGAAAGATTTCACCATTTATGCACTTATTAAATATTGTGTTTAGCAACATGTCCATGTTGGTAGATGAAACATTAGTTTACAAGCTACTACACATTATTTTATTATAAAACAGTGTTATTTATCTTTTCTTCTATTCATTGATATTAAAAGTTGCTTAGGATTTATTCCTATGCAAAAATACTTTAATATTTTTACATGTCTTATGATAAATTAAATGACAGTGTCTCAATTGTACATACCTAGAAAGTAAACCATCTCATGAGGTAACAATTTAGTAATTTCTATTTCTCCCTTACTGTATCTTGCTATATTGCTCATCACATGATTACAACAGTTCATGGAACTGCCAACATATGAGAACTTTTTTTGTTATACTCTTTCAGCAACATTTGTTACTGTCAACTTTTTATTTTTTTTTTCTAGTCCCATGGGTATAAACTAATGCCTTATTGTTTCAATTTGCATTTTATGGATTGCTATTAAAAGGGACATCTGTTCAAATGTTTATTAGTTATTCATATGTTCACATCTGTGAAATGCTTCTAATTTTCTTTATCTTTTTCTATTGAAATGTTTGCCTTTTCCCTATTGCTTTCTTAGAATTCTTTATATATTCTGGACACCTATCCTGTGTGTTGTTATAGGTGTGGCAAATATCTAGTCTGAGTCTATGATTTACATTTTCATTTTGTTATTTGAGTACTTAGATATTCTAAGCATTTTGTTTGGTTGGTTTTGTGATCTGAAAAAGAACAGTATTTTTTATCTTTGGTTTGTAATTTATATCTTAAAATAAATATTCTTTAATTAATCCAGTGTGTAAAAATTATGGCCTTTGTTTTGCAAAAAAAACAATTTTTCTTCCTCACTTAGATTTCTAATCCACTAAGATTTTATTTGTAATATGAAGTAAAGGTCTAGTTTAATTTTGTTTTCCAAATAAATTAGTACTCTATAATATTTATGAACTATTAAATTACTAAATTATGCTATCATGCAACCACTTTTTATGTAGGTAATGTTTTAAATTTACAGTACACTTATCTGTCAAGTACAAAACTTAGTCTCAAAAACACAAAACTATGTTAACTATTACCTTAATGTTTCCCAAAGTAGAATTCTGAAATATCTGTGATCTCAGGGGTCTCAATCAGCTTTTTCACTGATTTACTCTAAGCACTGGACACAATGTCTGGTGAATGATATGTCTTCAAATAAGCATTTGTGAAACAAGTATCTTCAGGTGGGTATATAATCTCCTTTGCCTATTTATCTTTAATGTCTTCCAAAACACTCACAGTTCTTTGTTTCCTCATGTAATATTTTATTCAACAATTCAATTTCTATAAAAAGATTATTGATAATTAAATGAAATTTATACAAAATTGGAGATATTTCTTTTTTTACTATGATCTGAGAACAAGAACTTATCCTTCCATTATGGTCTTTTATCATAACTTCCATTAAAGATTTAAACTTTTTCTTCAGAAAGATTTTTCACAGTTTTATATGTGAATTTCACATTTTTCATATGTGTCTTGATAATTTGTTAAATTATACATAAAAATTCATTTTTTATTTTTATACGTGATATTTAGGGCCAAATCATTTTATGTAACAATGGTCAAGTTTCTTATTAGTTACTAATCTAATTTGTTCTGAGTTTCAAAGATTCTTCCAAGTTTTCTATTTATATAAGCATAAGAAAAAAACTACATGTGTATGCTTTTCTTTCAAAATGTTTTATTTTATTCTTATTTTACTCTGTGAGCACATACTACAGAATAATTTATATGCCCTATATACTTCATCATGATGTAATATTTTACATTCATTTTACTAATTTTTTTAATTTGGCATAGATCATTTAATAAAAAGACAACAAAAAATTTCTGAGAAAAAAGAAACAAATAAAAATTAGGATCATTCCAACTCAGTACTGGTTTTAATATCTATAACAGCACATACATCAAATTCAGGCAAGAAAAACCTGTCAGTGTTATTGTAAACCAATTGGAATTCTCCTTTGAATTTCAAAGAAAATTTTAAGTAGAGAACAATGTTGAAATATCTTATCTATTCTCACTTATTATTATTATAATTGGTGCATCATAGTCATACATCTTGGTAAAGTTCAGGGTGTTAGAGGCATTCATGCACACAGGACTCTTGAGTCCTCTCGCATTTCTCACTCTACTCCATTTCCCTCCTCACTTTCCCATGCTCAACACAGCTGGCTTTGATAAGTTTGTGTAGTGCATCATTTCCATTAAAGTGTTTTTCTCTTCAAGTCTTCTTCTCCCCTTCCATATCCTTCAGTTAGATCCTCTCCTTCAATTCACTAATCTTTCTGCTCCTTTTTCTGGAGTTTCTCCTGTGTCTCAATTTCTCCATAGCTTCCACATATGGGGGAGAAGATTCAACCTCTCACTTTTTGTGACTGAATAATTTCACAGTTCCATCCATTTCCTTACAAATTACATATTTTTTTCTTCTTTATGGCTGAGTATAATTCTATTGTGAATATATTCCAAAATATTTTATTTTGTTCATCTGTTAATAGACATTTCAGTTGGTTCCATAGTTTGTCAATTATGAATTGTGCAGGTATAAACATAGAGGTGCATACATTACTATTGTAGTATGATTTCAATTATTTTGGGAAGATATCCAGGACTGGTATAGCTGTGTCACATGATAGGTTCATTCCCATTTTTCTTAGGACATTCCACACTGTTTTCCAAAGTGTTTGCACTAATTTGCAATCCCATAAAAAATGTATCATAGTTTCTACTTCTCCATATCTTCAACAACATTTACTATCTTTTGTATTTTTAATGATTGCCATTCTAATTGTGGTTAAGTGAAATTTCAGGGTAGTTTTGATTTGTATCTCTCTGATTGTTAATTATGTTGAACATTTTATTATACATTTGTTGGCTAATGTATTTCTTGTTTTGTGAAGTGTCTATTTAGTTCACTTGCCCAAAATATCCATTCTTCCAAAAATAATGTGTACATTCAATGCAATGCCCATTAAAATAGCATGATCATATGGTGGACCTATCCATTTCCAGATTTCTAAGGAATCTCCACACAGATCTCCATAGTGACTTAACTAGTTTGCACTCCCACCAACAGTATAAAAGAGTTCCTCTTTCTCCACATCCCCACGATCATTTGTTATTATTTTATTTCTTTGTGCTTGACACTCTGATTGCAGTTAGATGGAATATCAGCATAGTTTTGATTTGCATCCCCCTGATGGCTAATGATGTTGAACATCTTTTCATGTATCTATTGGCAATTTGTGTCTCTTCTTTTGTGAGGTGTCTATTCAGTTCAGTGACCCATTTCTTGATTGGGTTATTTCTTTTGCTAGTGTAGTCTTTTGAGCTCTTTGTATATTCTGGATATTAGCCCTCTATCAGAGTGGTGGCTTGTGTCCAACTGGCTCAGTTGGGAATAATAAATCCAGCACTGAATATGGCCACTGAGTTCGATTGAGATCGAGTTTCTCAGAAAGATGTGCAAAGGATTCGGGGGCAGTTCTGCAGCCACTTATCTGCAGCAATTCTTTCCCTTTTATGAAAAAAATTCCTTTAAATTCCTGTTCATGGCGCTTAATGTGGAGATTCCTGTCCGGGGGGAAAAATCTGAATTGATTGACACGGACAAAAGCCTCTTGTGCTATTGACCACTTTATTCTAGACACAAGATTTTTTATATTTTCCTATTTCCCCGTGATTCCCTAGTAGAAAAGTGCAAACACCCAAAATACAATAGTGAGATATACATGTAAATCACCAACCCTGAACAAGACAAAAGTAAGGCCTGTAATATCACAGGTCTTTGTGATTGAAATCAGTTCCATGACCCTGCAGGTGGGTCTTGTGTTTGAGTCAGCCCCTTTGGCCTTGCCTTGGACTTGCAGCTGCAGAGGCTTTTAGTGGGCAAATTCCAGAAGAACAAAAGTCACACCCAAAATCACTTGAAGAATTGAGTTTTTAAGAGTTTTCTTTAACCCTTTTGGAACTTTTATTCCTAGGGCTTAGTCCAATGTCCTTCTCTATCTAGCAACCTCCTTTGAGCTGCATTGGGACGAAGTCGGAGATTCCAGCTTTCATACATGTAGTTGGCGTAGGGAAATCTGTGTACATTTATGATGATTTAGAGGATTTCGATGAATGTCTGCTGGATTTTGTCTGCAATACCATCTGCTGTCTGGACGCTTCACCCTATTAAACACTTAAAATATATTTTAGTAGACAGGGCCCAAAAAACAACATGAAGTTTTTATTATATGTCTTTTGTTCTGTCATAACTATTTTAACCAGGTGGTGTCACCCTGTCTCCAGGCAGTGCTATCACTAGGTGCAAAGGTCAAGATTCCTCCTAGCCCTAGGCTCTATTGTAATGATTAGAATGAAGGTCAAAGATAGGGAGGAATTCTGCATTTGTTAATTGCTGTAGCAGGAATGCTTCCACAGTATCTGAATTCTGACTAGATTTACATCTTTGAGCAAAGCCTAGGGAATTTAGAGGCTTAGACAAATTACTAGAAAATTTTCCACAGACTGTTCCTCCCACAGTCCTGATCTTACATTACCAGAGAAATTCGTGTGGAAAGTTAAAAGAATCATTACCAAAAGAATAATAGTTATGAAAGAATATCTAAGAGTGGGGGAGTACTTTGGCGAAAGGCAATGCTCCCTCAGGGCTCCTCCTTGAGTGGCTGGTAAAGTTCTCTCATTCTGTAGGCTTTCTCTTTAGGTTCTTGATGCTTTCCTTTAATGAGAAGAAACTTTTTAGTTTGATCCTGTCCCACTTGTTAATTCTTGCTTTAATTTCCTGTGCATTGGAGGTCTTATTAAGAAAGTTACCATCTGTGCCTATATGTTGGAGTGTTGAGCCTATGCCCTCCTCTAATAACTTCATAGTTTCTAGTCCAATTTCTAAATCTTTTATCCATCTTTAATTGATTCCTGTGTGTGATGAGAGGTAAGGATTGAGTTCTATCGTTCTACAAATGGATAGCCAGTTCTCCCAGCACCATTTGTTGAAATCAGAGAATTAGAATAACATATGCATACCCATGTTCATAGCAGCACAATTCTTAATAGTCAAAATATGGAACCAACCTAGGTATCCATCAACAGATGAATGGATCACAAAATTTTGGGGAATACACACAGTGGAATTCTACTCAGCTATAAAAAAGAACAAAATTCTGTCATTTTCAAGAAGATGGAAAAATCTGGAGAACATTATGTTAAGTGAGATTAGCCAAGTACAGAAAGAGAAGGGACATATATTTTCTCTAATATGCCCAAACTAGGCAGTATTAGGAATACCAGAGGGACACCAGATAATGGAGGGAAAACCTCAGCAAAGCTAGAATGGAAGAGTAGGAGATGAAGAAGGCTGAGATTGACTAATGGAAGAGCTACATTTGAATATATGTAAAAAAAAACAAGTATGAATGTAGCATGGTTAACCTGGACAATCCTTGTTGGGAGGGGGAGAGGGGAAAGTGGGGAGGGGCACCAAGAACAGTCTGAATGCATGCCATTTTCAATATGATCCATGTTAAAATAAAAATATTTTTAACATACCATGATCATTCTTCACAGATTTAGAAAAATCAGCCTTTAAATTCATTTAGAACAACAAAAACCCCATAATAGTGAAAATAATTTTCAGTAATAAGAACCATGCAGGAAGAATCATAATATATGGCTTCAAACTATACTAGAGAGCCATAGTAATGAAAACAGCATGATACTGTCACAAAAGCAGACACATAAACCAATAGGTCAGAATAAAAGTCTCAGAAACAACCCACAAACTTACAGCTAGTTGATTTTTGACAAATGCACCAAAAAAATACACTGGAAAAAAGATAGCCCCTCAACATATGATGTTGAAAAAACTGGACAACCATATGCAGAAAAAATGGAAATAAAGCCCACTTCCTCATCTTGTAGGAGTAAATTCAAGATACATCAAAGACCTGGAAATTAATGCAGAGAACTTGTTGCTCCTAGAAGATGGCATAGGACCAACCCTCCTTTTTTGCCTACTATATTCTAGTTATTGCAGTAGATGTCTTAATATTAACTATCATAATTATTTAGAAACAGCTTCAGAGTTAAGTATCATGGTTCTTGTTATAGATGATAAAACTAAATCCTTTAAACCCATTTGCTTCTGATTTACACCATTATGAACTATAAAATTTGAAACCACTTTCATCTTATAACCATTAAAAAATTTAGTTACTTGAGAATAAGGAATATAATATCACAGAAAAAAAATCTTAAAAATAATATTATTCTCTGAAACATAACCAATTATATTGCACCACTAAAATAATATGATTTTAAATCTATATATTTAAAATATAAATACGTATTTATATATATGTATATAAGAATATATATGTATTTAGTAACATCATTGGTCTATCATAAAACATCACATCTCTGAACCATTATCAATGGTGCTAATGTGTTTTCTATTCATTAAAATAACTAATGATTGTATAAATTTAAATTGTAGAATGAGGATAGTTTTACTTTCTCTATGATGTGTCAGTAAACTATTTCAAAAATAAAATTCAGCCGGGCGTGGTGGCACACATTTATAATCCCCACACTTGGGGGACAGAGACAGGAGGATTACACAGGTTCGAAGGCAGCCTTGCTTGCTTAAGAGACCACATTTCCAAATAAAAATATTAAAATATAGGTCTGGGAGTGTAGTCCAGAGGTAGAAGGGTTTCCCAGAAACCCCAGTACCACAAAAAAATAAAATAAAATAAAATCCATATATTAGTTAGGATTCAGTTAGGGACAAACAGCAGTCAATTGAACAGGAAAAAATTTTATAAGGAATTGGTGAAGAATCACCAGGTGGAAAAAAAAATGTCAGGGACCCCATCAGGGGTTGTAGGAGGTAAAATATCCAGGATGAAGAATACATGCAGAGCTGCAATCTAGAGGAGAATAAACAGCAACTAGAAACTTTATTTACCAAGCCTTCCCTTATATAAGGTTCTGCACAAAATGACACATGTCCATGTCAGCATGGACATGTGTGTTAAATTCTGCTTAGTCACTGCACATACATGTTACACTTTGCTTAGTAGCTCCACATAACTATATGCAATGTGCATTCACAAGATGTGAGTGCATCCACAACTGTGCATGATATGGGCACATCTGCAGCTGCACAGGGTCATGTCATCACTGCCAGCCTGTATTCTTTCTGAGTTTCCATAGTAGCTATTATCTCTAGGTTGGAGGAGAGTGGAATATATAAAAAAGCAAATAATAAAGGACTTTGAAAAAAGTCTTCCAAGTTTGGACTCAAATCTCTCTAAGGCAAGCATGGCTAATACAGGAACACGCAGGTGCCAGTGGTAAAGAAACTTGTCAGAGAGTGTGGTGAACCTGCTACTGATACCTGCCACACCACTTGGGAGAAATTCACCTTAGAATATAGCTAGACCTGCTTTGGAAATGATCTCCAAAACCACAAGGAGTTATAGAGATAGATGGTTTGTGTAAGCCACTGGTTCTGCATGCTGAATAATTATAAAGGAAAGTGGAAACCCAGAAGGCAAGTGCTTCTCTACACCTTGCGCAGAAATGTCCACATGACAGTCTTTGTTGACAAAATCTAATGTTGCACCAAATAACAAAGGAGAAAAGTCTAAAGGTTGTGGCTCCAGTAACACACGTTTATTTAAAATCCCAAATTGTCCAGCAAGGTTGAAAACATGTGTAACACTTTCAAAGCACACCAGGAATATTTGCACATAAGTCTCTCATGTATAGTTTCCTTTTATATTAGATCATAAAGAGGTTTTGCAAGACTGACTAGTAAATGAGTCCTTATTTGAAATTTAGAAACTTTCCTTCAAAGAACAGTTACAATAAATTAATCTTCTTGAGGCATGAGTAACCTTAGCAATGAGATAGATTTAAGACTATAAGACTCTAATTTGAGACACTTAACTTTGATATCCTCCCATTACAAATTATTTCTGGAAAAGGAAAAACTATGGAGATAGTAAAGAGATCAGTGGCTGCCAGGGATAGAAAGAGAGAAGGAGGAACAGGTGGAACACAAAGGATTTTTACAGCAGTGAAACTGTTCTGTATGATACCACCATGCTGGATGCATGCCATTATATGTTTGCCTCAGCCTATGCACTTATAATACCAAGAGTGACCCTAATATAAACTATGAACTTTAGGTGTAAAAATGTGTCATTTCAGGTTCATAAACTGTAACAAACATACCACTTTAGTGGGGAATATTGATAGTAGGGGAGGCTGTACTTATGTGGGCAGGAGGTATGTGGGAAAATGTACTTTCTGATTAAATTAGCTTTGAACATAAACTTGTCCTGAAAATTAGAGTCTGGATGGGTTTGGTGGTGTATGCCTGCAATCCCAGTACTTGGGAGACTGAGACAGGAGGATTGCCAGTTTGAGGCAAGTCTTCACAACTCAGCAAGGCCCTGAGCAGCTTAGTAACACCGTATTTCAAAATAAAAAATAAAATCGGATTGGAATTGTAGCTCAGAAGTAGAATACCCTGGGTTTCATCCCAAGTACCAAAGAAAAAGTTTATTAAAAATAATAATGGGTATGTTTATTTGTTTATTTTCATGGATTTATTCATTTATTTATTTATTTTGGTGGTACTGAGGGCAGAACCCAGGGGCCTTCTACCTCCGGGCTATATTCCCAGACCTATTTTATATTTTATTTGGAAACAGGATCTCACTAAGTTGCTGAGAGCCTCACTAAGTAGCTGTGGCTGGCTTCGAACCTGTGCGATCCTCCTGTCTCAGCCTCCCAAGTGAGGGGATTGCAAGCGTGTGCCACCACACCCGGCTTCATGGATTTAATTTTAACCCAAAGAAGTTCTTTTACTCTGCTGCAGCATTGAATAAAACATACTAAAACCTAAAGGAGCATGTTATATTGTCTAGCCCAATTTATAATAAAAGTGTTGATTGAGAATGGGAATGTTGCATTGGATGGGTAAGTAGATTATCATTTTTAAGTACAAGTTGTGTTATATTCTTTTATGAAATGTTTTTGAGGTCTAAATTTTTATTGTTGTGGTAGTGCTGCTGCTGCTGCTAGAGATTAAACATAAGGGCATTCTACTTTTGAGCTACAACCCAAGACTGATTTTATTTTTTATTTGGAAACAAGGTCTTGCTATTTTGCTACAAGCCTCACTAAGTTACTGAGATTGACTGCAAACTTGCAATTCTCCTGCCTCAGCCTCTGAAGTAGTGGAATTATAGGCACATGCCACCATACCCAGAAAGAATTTGTTTTAAGAACATTCTAGAGCCCCTTTACTAAAAAACAAATATAAAATTTGATACTATTCCATCATGAATAATGAAAAAAGAAACATTAACAAGCATATCAAAGTTAATCACTAAGCCAAACATGGGAAAGAGAGTGTAGGGAGGATGGAAATTGCATAAGGGAAAAATGGGTGATGTGTGCATGTATGCCTCTATCATTTTGTAATGCAAAGATGTATGACTACAATGCACCAATAATTTTTTTAAAAAAGAAAATAAATCACAAAATGTGGCACAACAGACCCGAAACAATGGGCCAAGCTATTGTGGACTAATATCTCTGAAACTATAAATCAAGATAAACCTTTCATCCTCTTAGGTTGATTATCTCAAGTATTATGTCATAATTATGTCACTGGAAAAGTATACATCTACATTGGCTGGTGTCCAGATAAATCTGTCATTTGTTTAGTGGTTCTTGAAAACTCACTCTTGAAGTATTATTCATTTATTTCTTGGATTTGAAACCATTTTAATGTAGACATTTTAGGAGTAGAAACACTAAGGAAGTAATATTTAGTTTTTATTTTTGTGTGAGTGTGTAAATGCGATCCAAATATTTTTTCTGATAGGAAAAAAAATATACAGCTGTGTTCAGAAGTGGGACTTGGCCGCCTACAATGATTCCTGAGGGCAGAGCTGGGGACAGTGTTTTTCACAGCCTGGCTAAGGTACCTTTTTTTCTCTCTATCCCCTGCTGCCATGCACTGACAACAAGCTCTCAGCCTGTCTCTCTACTCCCTGACATGAGGCTCTGTGGACAGGCAGCCTCAGCTCTTGCATAAAAGCCAGTCTAATGTGAACTGAAATCTCCAGAATTGTGAACAAATAAAATCCTCTTCCCCTAAGTTTTGTGTGCTAGGTGCTGGGTCACAGTGATGAAAAATGCTGGCAAAAACACTCTCTTTATTTGTGGTTTTTGTTTTTCTTTAAATTAGCCACAGGAAAGGAAGATTAGAAGTAGCAGGTTAGAGGTGGCAAAGGGAGTTATAAATGGAGTGTAATTCTGATTTTTGGTCAGTTCCTTCTTCATGCTCTTTAAAATTCAGGTATTTTTCTCAGTTTAGTCAACTTCTAATGTGTGCCTATTTCTAATGATTATGTTGTGGATGATATTGATATATATATATATATATATATATATATATATATATATATATATATGGAGAGAGAGAGAGAGAGAGAGAGAGAGGGAGACATATCTATATAAAAATTTTATTGGTCAATTTAAAAAATTTTTGAAAAACATATCACTAAGAAAAACTAGAATATACAAGTGATATTTCTATCGATTGCAAGTGCAGAATCTATAATTGTCTCAAAATAAAATGTTTCAGTTTAAAATGTGAAGGGAAAATGTGTTTTCAGAATTTATATATTATTAATGCTAATGAGATTTAGATATTCTAAATGTTAATCTGTCAGCAGATGAATAGTTCTAAATTTCTTTTTTATTCTGAAGGCTACCTTATTCCTCTGTTGATTTTTTAACTTTTCTTTGGAGAAATTTAGTCTATTTTTGCTTTTGTTGCTCTTGCAACAAAAATAAAAGAAAATCTTGCTTAGACTGATATCCTCAAGCTTTTTCTCTATAGTTTCTTGTAGTAGTTTTATCACTTCCAGTCGTATATTTAGATCTTTGATCTGCTTTGTGTGAATCTTTGTATAGGTTAAGAAGAGAAATAGGGGTCAAATTACAGTCCTCCCAGCACCATTTACTGAAGAAGCTGTCCTTTTTCTAGTGTGTATTTGTAGCCTCTTTATTGAAAATTAGTTGGCATTATTTCTGGGCACTATATTTTGTGTGTTTGTTTTTAACTAATATTTTGCTGTTTTTATTGCTATAGCTTTGTAGTATGTTTTGAAGTCAGATAGTATGCTGTATCCAGCTTTCTTTTTTTTATCAAGATTGCTTTGTAATTTGGGGATCTTTTATTTATTCCTAGTTTTATGAGGAATGTCATTGATATTTTGAGAACAATAATCCAACTAAAAAATAGACAAATTGTATGAGTAGCCACTTCTCTAAGGAAAAAAACTCAAATGGCAAAAAGTATGAAAAAAATGTTTGACATTACTATACATCAATGAATTTCAACTATACACCACAACGAGATGCCATCTAAATCCAGTGAAAATGGATATTATCAAAAAGACAAAAGTAAGGCCAGGCATGGTGGTGCACACTTGTAATCCCAACATTCAGGATGCAGAGACCAGAGGATCAAGTTTGTGGACAGCCTCAGCTACTTACCAAGGGCCTTTGCAACTCAATGAGATCCTGTTTCAAAAATAAAAAGATTTAAAAAATAGTCCTGGGGGTGTAGCTTGGAGGCACAGTGCCCCTGGGTTCCATCCCTGGTACTGTAAAAAACAAAATTAAATAAAAAAAGAAAAAAGTAACAAATGCTGATGATGAGGTATGAAACAAACACTGTAAATTAGTACAGACATTATGGTTAATAGTATGTAAGTTTCTCAAAAAGCTCAAATACACTTAACAAAGCATACAGCTATTATACTTCTGGGTGTTTTTTCAAGGGAAATGAACTCATTACAAAAATGATATACTTTTATGCTCATACTTATTGGTGCTGCACTCTTCACAATAACTACAAAATTGAATCAACCATTCAACAACAGATTAAATGAGTACAGACAGTATGAGAAAATAAGGCATCCTAACTGTGGGAGATGGAAGGACGGAAGAGGGAAATTCTCTCATGCATATGATATACATTCACAAACATATCAATGTTAGTCACTAAGCCAAACATGAAAGGAGGGATGGGGAAGGGAATGGGATGGGAATCAGAAAGGGCTAATTGGGTGACGTGTGCATGTATGCCTCCACCATCTTGTACCACATTAAGATGTATGACTACAGTGCACCAATAAAATATTTAAGTAAATAAAAAGTATGTCATACATAAACTATTATTCAGCCATAAAAATAAGGATTATTATTTGCAAAATAATAATGGAACTGGCAGACATTATGTTGAGTAAAATAAGTCACACACATAAAGAAAAATCATGTTCTCTCTCATATGAGAATGCTCAGAGTCTATCTAAATGTAGGATAGTAATTACTAGAGTCTGGAGAAAATGGGAGAATACAGGGAGGTTGGATAATTTAATAGAAAAAAGCATGATTTAATAGAAAGTATTAATTATGTGTCTTATGTTATATGAATTATAGTCACCCTATGATAATTTTTGCATATTGTATGTGTAACTAAAAGATATCAGTACAAAGAGTATATATGTAAATTAATAAGTATAAAAAGAAAATAAATTTTAATCACTTGTATTACTAAATAAATGAATATCTTCATTACCAGAATTGCAGTAATGATGCCTTATGTCAAGGAAAGTTAATACCAAATGACACAAGAATAATAATATTTTCATCAATCATATCAATTTAATAAAAGTCAACCCTTTTGCTCTACTGAGATCTACCAATGCTTAGCCTACCTCAATCACCCCTGGACTGGTGGCCCCATAGAGAAACTCCACTCTCCTTTTCATCATTTCCCCATCCCTTTCTATTCTCTCAGATCCCCAAAGTAACAACCAATAAGCTGACTAGTGAGCAATATCATAACACAGCTATGACAGGGGCCCAGGACTACTTATTTTATGAAACAAAAATCTCGATTATTTATTTATTTATTATGATACAGGAGATTGAACCCAGGGGCATTCCACCTTTCAGCAATACCTTCAGCCTTTTTTATTTATTTATTTTGTTTCAAAATAGGGTCCAGTTAGATTGCTGAATGTCTTGCTACACTGCTGAGGCTGTCCTCCAAGCTGTGGTCTTCCTAAATCAGCCTCCCAGGTACTGAGATTATGAACATGTACCATCATGTCTGGCTTTTGTTTTCATTTATTAATACAACAAAGCAAAAAAAAAAAAAAGAACAAGAACTAGTAATGTTTTAGGTCCAGGTGGTGGAGGTTCTAAGGTACAAAATCACACAAAGTTATGGGAGTAAAGCAGAGGCTACAACTGCATGTTGTTTTTGTGTCTAGACTACCTTAGTCAGCACTTGAAACTGAAATGCCTTGGGGAAATGTCCTTGGTGATCTGAACAAGGTAACTCATCCTCCAGAGTCAAAATTAAAAATCTCAGAGGACACACTTTTTAAAGATTCTTTTTGAAAAACTCAAATTGAAGTTTTGCTTTGGGTGGACAGATAATGTATTTGTTGTTAGCTCAAGGAAACTGGCTAACCTGAGGGAAAACAATCCTCAAAATAGCCAAGATTTTAGGAACCTAGAAAGAGAGAGAAGAAAGGAGACTTGATTGCTCAGTATACAATAAAGTAAAAAGAGATGTTATCTGCAATTAACTACAAAACTGAATTGTGAAGGAAAAATAATCGAAGTAGAAACAGTTTTTAAAAGATGAAAACACTCCTGGGAGCTCCACATGGTTTAGAATTTCTCCGAGGCCAGAATCAATTCAGATTTTCTTGTACCTAGGCAGTATTCCACTTTCAGCTATTTTCTGGGGACACGGGGTTTACAATTGCTGAGAATATATTTAAAAATGAGAATAAGCCAGAATTATCCCAAAGGTTTCCTCTTACCCCCCTTCTCTCTTCTGTCTCCCCTTCACTCTCTTTCTCTCCCTCTTTCTAACTTCTCTCTCTTTTTGTTTCTTTCCCCACACCCCACCTTTCCACCCTTTCTCTCATTGTGCCTTGCAAATAAGTTATCACCACAAGCCAAAAATGGAAATGAAACATCAAGATACAGGGATTCATTAAAAATCAAACAAAATCAAATTGCTTGCAGTAGTCATGACAGTATTTATGATTAACTACTAAGTCACTCACAAAGGGAAGACCCAAAGAAAAATAAACTTGCAAGCTGGGCATGGTGGCGCACGCTTGTAATCCTTGCACTTGGGAGGTGGAGACAGGAGGAGTGCGCGGGTTCGGAGCCAGCCTCTCTGGCTTAAGAGACCCTGTTTCCAAATAAAGAAATGTAAAATAGGTCTGGGAGTGTAGCCCGGAGGTAGAAGGGCTTCCAGGAACCCCAGTACCACCAAAAAAAAGAAAAAGTTAAATAAATTTGCTGGATAATAATCCATAGAAAGAAAATGCCAAGTAAATAAATGCATCATTTTGAATTTGAGCTAGGGATATTGCAAGTGAAATAGTGCTGCATTTAAAAGAATCTAATTCTTTTCTTTTATTTTTTTCTAATAAAATGAAAGGAAACCTGAAATATTTTAGGATTTTCATGTTATATACTAATGTATTTTTTTATAACATTGTAGTTACGAAAGCTGGCAATGACCAAACATGTGCCCAATTACATACATGAGGCCAAGTGTGTATCAGGAAACTACAAAGGAGAAAGACTCACAATTTTGGCAGGTACCTGTAAAAAAAAATGCAGGCTTGCATGAGAAATAGCATGAATCCAGCTTTGAGTTAGGAATAGAGGTATAGACATGTGATCAAATTTCCCTAAGCGTAATTAAATATGACCCATTTGGATTTCCGAAATGTTCTAATGCCTGTTCAGATTTTTCAGTCTGTGTGAATATATTAGTACTAATAACCTAAGTTTGGATGCAAGAGGCATAAATTTAGTGGTATCTGCTACAAACAATAAATCTTCTTGCTTCTTCACATTTTCTTAATCTTCTATAAAAATCAAAATGATAATAAAAAATCAGTATACATACTAACCTATCAAGCAACAGAAATAGCAAAGAACAACTGTTTTTCTAGCTTATTATTTTCTAGTATTCCAGACTTTCTAGAGCCTTGCAATCCAGAAACACATCTCAGAACTTAACATTTGGTAAGGCTGTGCTCTCTTCCCCTTCTTTTCTGGTGAATGCCAAAGGTTCTACCCTCTTAGGAAGCCACCCTACCTTATGGGATGTCACACAGGTTTTATAGAAGACGATGGGTCCAGCTGTTGTTAAACACAGTAGAAGATAAATGAGGCTGGCCTGTCTTTCCATTGCAATTCATTAATGCTATTGAGCATGCAGTGCCTGGCAGACTTACAGGTGGCAAAAATAAAAGATTAATTCTTTTACTTTATTTATGCCTGGAATGTAACCGAGGACTTAGCAATTTGATTGTCATCAGTAATCTGTTTCCTTTTGTCATTTCCCAACAACTGTCATTCTGCTAATTCATTCTTCTGCTTATAAATGTTAGACACTTGAAGAATAAACACCTACTTTTTAATTCACTTATACTCTACTTGTAACTTGGAAAACTTTCTTCTTTGTGTTTCATTTCCCCTTAGTAGGAAACAAAAGATAAATTCTAAAAGATTACAGCCTACTACAGAATTTTTTTCTTTTAAATTATATCTTTAAAAAAAGAAATGGGAATTGGTAAAGGAAAAGAAAAATAAAGTGTATGGGAAGAGAAACCACAACTGTTTCTACTACACAAACACCTTCTTTACCATTTTCTGTGAGTTGAAACTTTGGCCTCCATAGCCAGTAGCTAGGATTGTAGAGATACACAAATTTATGTGATTTAAAACATTTTTTTGTCCTTTGTTTTGTTTGATTTATTTTGGGTACTGAGAATTGAACTACTCAGGGGTATTCTACCTCCAAACTATACCCTATCCTTTTAATTTTATTTTTATACTGAAACAAGATCTTGCTAAATTGCTGAGGCTGGCCTCAAACCTGTGATACTTCTGGCTCAGTCTCTCTAGTACTGGGATTAGAGGACTATGTCACCATGCCTGACTATTTTTTCTGTTTTGAATCAGTGACAAAAAAAGGATGCCAACCTATCAATCATTTCCTTCCCAAGACTTCATGATGTATATAAAGATATGCTCTTCTATACCCTGAGAGAGGCATGCCTATATATTATATGGCTCTGCTGAGTAGGTTACTGCTATGTTCCTGAAAAGTATTATCATTGTTGACATAATAATCCTGGTATCATCTATAGAGATGCTTCTCATCAAGGTTAACTGTCATAAATAGCAGGTCTGGAGATACCTTTTTAGTTTGGATTCAAGAACTGCTTCCACAACCTATTTGCCTTTCTCTAAAACTATCTCCTGCAAAAGCTCGGCCAATCTTTTACTCAGACATTGACAAACTTTGGAGGTAAATGAAAGGTCTAACCAAAATAAAAGACTAGGACTTCCTTCTAGAAACATAAGCCATCTCAGGCTTTTTAATCTGACAATAGTTTTCTCCCACTTCCCCTCTTCTTTTTCTTTGTGTAGATATCTCTGACTTTCACTTCTCCTTCAGCTCTTGGTGAACTTGCCATCACCTTTCATGACTGAATATACTCAGCAGAGGAAAGTGGAGGGAGAAAATTTACCTAGCCAGGAGAATTAGAAAGCAAATAAATAATAAAAAGTCTGAAGTGATAAAAGTTTGAATATTATCCTAGAGTTAATGGAGCCAAAAGCATTTTAAAATAAGTGATCAAATTTGTGATGCAAATAATTTTAACAACAGGAACAAAGATAGTTTAGGAGATACTAATAGAGTCAGGAAAGCAACAAAGTGAGGCTGTTGCAATGATTCAAGCAGTAAATATGGAGGGATTATGTTAAGAAAACATTAATATGAATAGAGAGTAAAGATGGACTGTCTATTAAAACCATTGATTTAATCAGAATTTGTTACCACTGGTATATAAGATAAGAAAAAAATAAATCAGAGATAACTTGCAAGTGCTGACTTGAGTTCTTAAAAGACAATCAAGATGAAGAGAGGTTTTAGTAGTAAGTTAGTTTGTATGGGTTGAGTCCAAGCATTGTATATCCAAGTGAGATTTAGTAGGAAATATAGTAGGTGATGTCTAGCAGGATTTGTATATATAGTTACATAGATTAAAAGGTATGAGCTCAAGGTAAATATTTAAAAATCAGTAGGACGTATGTGCTAGTTGAAACAATAATTCTGTATAGAAATAAATGCTGCAATGAATATTGAGGCAATTCATACTTACAGTGGTTTCTTTTCTTTTTTTTACATATAATGCCATTATAATGACATCTGCTTTAGACTTGTCCATATTACTCTCTTTGACCAGCAAAATTAGTATGAAGAGATTCATTCCACTTTATGGTAGAAATTTTAAGAGCTGACACATAAAATCCTCAATGTCACTGTGACTAGGAATATCCCAGGTCTTGAAGAATCTGTTATCTTTTATACCTGAATGAAGACAATGTAAACTTTCTTGTGAGTTTTGGTTGAACTTAGATACACGTGTGACATGAAAAGAAAATAAAGATTGATTGTCTTAAGCCACAGAGATGGTAGATGTTTTAGGTGTAAATTAGTTTATTCTGACTTGATATAATGATAAAGGGATGAGGAAGATGATAAAGGGATGAGGAAAATCTTAGAAGAGAATAGCATATAAGCACAAGGTTGTACTTTTACGTAGTTTGACTATCTTAGAAAGAAAGGAAAGAAGTAGTATATAAATTAAGGAAGAAAAGACTTGGAAAGTAATTTAGTTTTGTTTTTTCTTTGTGAATAAACAGTGTTGGACCATATTTGTAATCTAAAAGGAAATAGTAAAGAGGGAAAAGTTGAAAAGTAATAAAATTATAAATGACCACTTCCAGGTAAAAACTGACTCACTTGAAGGGGTAAAACTGGCTTTGGAAAACAATAAAGAAGGGGGCTTCAATGCCTATTGTCATGAAAGACAATGCTAAATGAGACTTCACTATTCTCAATGCACTCATTAAATTCTCCTTTGCTGAGTTTATTCTGTGGCCTACAGTAGAACAAAATACACACAAAAATGTTATTGACATAAAACAGCATACAAAGTTATGATTTCCTAGATTGATATTTTTAAAATACTGGATCTTATACATTCATCTTATTTTAATATGGGAAGGAAGTAGCTTTCTAGATTAACTGCATTTATACTACATTTCTTTCACAGAGTGTCGTGTTAGTGGTGGTGGGGTTGGAGGTACAGTGGTATTTTATTTAAGACTGTGCATAAAGCAAGCAGATTATTTTTTAATTTCTTGCTGAAATAAAGCACCTGCACCTCACTGATCCTAAGGGTATATATAGATACAACTTTAAGTTTCTCTGTAGGAAATTATCATATTATGAATCTGATTATATTCAGTTCTTGTTCTATATATATATTGTGCTATTCCCTTTTGGCAATATTTACTATTTATATTTGCTCTTGGAGGCAAAGTACAGCATAAATAGTAAGGGCATTTGAAAAAAAATTATTCCACATGCTTATTTACATTTAGTATTTTAATGATTATTGTGTTAATTCAATGCTTATAATTCTTTGAGATGAAAATTAATGAGTTTTGGGCAAAGTCTTGAATGATTTAAAGTTCATTTTAAATGTACTTTTATGTTGGAATTTAGAATCCCAAAATAGAGATTTCTTAATATTATAATTTTGATATATGATTAGAAGTTGAATAATTCCTTTTCATTTATATCTGTTTTGCACATTATCTCAATGCAGTTTTAAAATTTCTTTTTATGTTTCAGAAATTCTTTGGAGTTGATTTCATATTCACTACAGTAAAAATTAAAATGATCCAAAATTCTTTTTCTTACTTTATCATTGAAGAACTTAAATAATAATAATGATATGTAACTACCTTTCTGAAGATAATATCAGTTTCTTATATAAGGCAAATATATTATCCACCTAGAACTGTTCTATTCAATTCTAAGGATGACTATTACACAAAAAATATGCACTACTATAATGGACAAGCTAGACTAGATTTGAAATTAAAAAAAGAGACTCCTATCCAAGTACTAAGAAGATTTGACCTGGCTAAACTTCATAGATAACCTTTTGTTCATACATGAAATTACTTGTATCTATGTAAAGTCTATCAATGAGGAGGCAGACAGGTGGGGAGGGAACCAGAAGGAAATATGCTGCACATGCCGTATGCATATATATATATATATATCACTCTCAACCCCACTCTAATTTATAATCACAATGAACGCACTTTTAAAAAGTGAAAGAAAAAATAAAGAAGATATTGTAGAGTAGCTTAATATGAGAACATTTGTAACATTTCACCAGTGTTCACTAATTGTTCTCACTTTGCTCGCATATCTAGCATTCTTCTCAGCAAACTTCTTTAAGAAAATTTCGTACATTGTAATTGTACATTATATTGGGGTACAATGTGTTAGAAAAATACCTGAACACAACTCTTGTTGCTCTCCTGAGCTGGTGTCTGCCCCTCATTCCACAAGTCTTTGAGATTCGAATTGGCAGTTTTGTAAACATTCATGACATTATTCCTACTATACTGTATTTATGACAATCTCCCCCCTCCATTTCCTAGTCATTCTCAATCATTTCACTGGCATCTCTGCTCATCTATCTGATATTATCCTTATTTATGAAATCTCTTTATCTTCCACATATAAGAGAGAACATACATTTACTCATTCTTTGGGATTGGGCATAATCAGTACAATATTCTTGAGTTTCATTCGTTTTCATCCAAATGTAATTTTGTTCATCTTTATGGCTGAATAAAATTCCATGTGTGCATATACCAAAGTTTTGTGATCCATTTGTCCATTGATCCCATAATTTGGCTGTCATAAATTGTGCTGCTATGAACATGGTTATCCATGTTTATAATATTTTGATTTCATTTCCTTTGGAAATGGCCAGGAGCATTATTTCTGGGTCATATGGTAGTTCTGTTCCCAATCTTCTGAGGAATTTCTGTACTGGTTTTCAAAGAGACTCTACCAGTTTGTGTCCCACCAACAGTGCTCCTATTTTCCTACATTCTCACCAGCATATATCATTGGTGTTCTTGATGATCAGCATCCTAATTGGAGTGAAATGGAATGTCATTGTAGTTTTGATTTGCATTTCCCTGATCGCTAAGGATACTGAACCTTTTTTCCATATCTGTTGTCCAGTTGTATTTCTTTTGAAAAGTATATATTCAATTGAGTTGCTCATCTTTGAATGGGCTTATTTGGCTGTTTAGTGTTAAGTTTGTAAGCTCATTATATATTCTAATATTAGACCTTTGTCAGATGGATAGATGGTGAAGATCTTTTCCATTCTGTAGGTTTTCTCTGTATAATTCTGGTAGTTTCCTTTGCTGTTCAGAAGCTTTTTAATGTAATCCTATCCCATTAGGTATCTTACTGAGGACGTTTCTACCTGAACTTCAATGTTGGAGTGTTGGTCCTATACCTTTTTTCAGCAGATTCAAAATTTCAGGTCTAATTTCTAGGTCTTTGAGCTATCTTGAGTTGATTCTTGTGCAGGATGAGAGGCTAGAATTTATTTTCATTTTTTTTTCTTTTTGCAATACTAGAGATTGAACCCAAGGCCATTTTTTTTTACCTCTGAGATATACTTTAACCCTATTATTGATTATTTTCGAAACAGGTTCTCACTAATTTTCAGAGGGCCTCACTAAGTATCTGAGGCTGGCCATGGACCTGCACTCCTCCTATCTCAGCCTCCCAGGTACTGGGATTACAAGCATGTACCACCACACCTAGCTTTATTTCAATTATTATACATATGAACAGCCAGTTTTCCCAACAGCATTTGTTGAAAAGGTTGTACTTTCTCTAGTGTATGTCTTTGGTATCTTTATCAAAGATCAACAGGTTATAGGCATGGGACTTTGTTTCTAAGTCTTCTGTTTCATTGGTTTATGTGTCTTTGTACGTTTTTGTGCCAATACCATGCTGTCTTTATTACTATAGCTTTATAGTGCAGTTTTGAGTCTGGTTTTGTGATGCTTTCAGCATGATTTTTTTTTATGAAAATTACTTTGGCTATTCTGAGTGTTTTGTTTTCCCATAGGAATGTTATAACTAGTTTTTCTAGGTCTGTGAAAAAGGTAATGGTCTCTTGATCAGGATTGCCTTGAATGTGTAATTATCTTTTGGTAGAATGGCCATATTTTGGTAGAATAAGTAAACATATTTATTCTGCCTATCCAAGATCATAGAGGTCTTTCCATCTTCTAAATCTTTTTCAATTTTTTCTTTAGTCATTTATAATTTTCATTATAGAAGTCTTTCACCTCTTGTTACATTTATTACTAAGTATTTTATTTTTTTGAGGCTATTGTGAATTAAATTCTTTGTATTTCTTTTTCAGTGGATTTGGAATTGTTGTAAAGGAATGCTAATTATTTTTCTAGATTAATTTTGTATTCTGCTACTTTGCTGAAATTATTGCCTCTAGAAGCCTTAATGAGCTTATTGGTCTTCTATGTAAAGAGTCATGTCATCCACAAAGATAGTTTCAGTTCTTCTTTACTGTTTCAATTTCTTTGCTTTCTATTGTTTTGTTTACGTTTTCTTGGTTCTCTTGATCGAATTTAAGTAAGCTGCAGGTGTCTGAGAATTTGTCAATTTCCTCTGGATTTTATATTTTATTAGAGTATAAGTTTTCAAAATGGTTTCTGATAATGCCTTGGATTTCCACATTATTTGTGATGATATCTCCATTGCATCCCTTATCCTTGTGAATCAGGCCTGTTCTTTCTTTTTGTTAGGTTGGCTAAGAGTTTGCCAATGCTATTAATTCTTTCAAAAATCAGTTTTTTAATTTGTTGATTGTCTGGGTTTTTTGTTTGTTATTTCATTAATTTCTTCTCTGATTTTGATTATTTTCTTCCATCTTCTGGTATTGGGTTTAGTTTGTTTCTGTGTTTCAAAGCCTTTATGATACATAATTACATTATTTATTTAGTCTTTCTATTTTCCTTATATGGGTGCTTAATGCTATAAATTTTTTTTCTTAACACCACCTTCAGGTTGTCTCATAGATTTAGATAAGTTGTATCTTTATTTTCATTTGTTTCTAGGAATATTTTAATTTTTCCCCTTATTTCTTCTTTGATCCAGTCTTAATTTAATAATATAGCATTTATTCTCCATATGTTTGTGAAGTTTTCATAAATCTTCTTGCTGTTAATCTCTATTTACTTTCAGTCTATTATGATCTGAGAGGATGCAAAAAATTATATCAATTTTTTAACTTGTTTGTGCTTGTTTTATGGCCTTTATGGCCTATTTTGGGAAAACTTCCATAGGTAGCTGAGGAGAATGTGTATTCAGCTGTTGTTCATTGGAATATTCTGAAAATGTCAGATCCAATTAGTTTATAGTGTCCTTTACGTCTCAGATATTCTTACTAGTCTTTTGTCTGGATGACAGATCTTGTGGTGTAAGAGATGTACTGAAGTCTCTCAAGTATTAAGGTAATGAATGAATGAATTTGGTTGGGTTTTTGTTTTTGTTTTGGTACTGAGATCTATCTGGGTATTCAAGTGAAAAATAGTTTGATTTACATAGACTGGTGCATTAATGTTAGGGGAGAAAATATTTAATATGGTTATGTTTTCATTTTGGATTGTTCCTTTTATCAGTAAGAAGTGTCCATCTTTGCCTCTTCTGACAAGTTTTGGCTTGAAATATGCTATGTCAGGTATAAGGGTAGCCACTCCTATTTCTCTTGTTTTTTCTCCCTCTCCATTTGCATGAACTATTTTTTTCCTATCTTTTAAAATTTAGTTTATAGTTATGTTACTTTAAGATGTATTTCTTTCAAGCAACATATAGTAGGATTATGAGTTTTAATCCAATTTGTTAAACAATGTCTTTTAACTGGGGAGTTGAGACTATTGATGTGTTATGGAGAGATGATTTTTATTTAATTTCATTTTGAATAAGAAATTTTACTTGAGGCAATATTGATTCTCCTTGGCTTGGTTATCCATCTAGTGTTATTCGTTCCTTTTTTGCTTTGGATATTTGTTTTTCATTTTTTTGTGTTTCACTTCTTTAAATTCTTTCTCTGAAGTGCCAATTTGGTCCTGATAAATTCTTTAAACTTCTGCTTATCTCAACAAGTTCTTATTTCTCCATCATTTTGAAGGATAACTTTGCTACTTTTAGTAGTGTTGGTTGGAAGTTAATTTCTCTAAGAGCAGGAAATACATCACTCCATACTCTCCTGGCTTTCAGTTCTTGGGTTGAGAAATCTAGGGTAATTCATATTGTTTAATCGCTGAATGTAAGGTGGTTTTTGGCTCTTGACTCAGGATTCTCATCTTAGTCTCAGTGTTGCACATTTTGATTATAATGTGGCATGAGATGTTCTTTAGTCTTGTCTGATTGGGGTTCTGGTTTCATCCTGTACATGGATATACTCATCCTGACCCAAATTTGGAAATTTTTCTGATATTATTTCCTTGAAACTATTCTTAATTACCTTTGACTGGGCATCTATGCCTTCTTCCTTGTCAAGAACTATTAAGTTTGATCTTCTAAAATCATTCCATAGCTCTTGAGTAATCTTATCCTGCTGTTATATTGTTTTTATTTAATTTATAACTATATTTTCAGTTTTGAATATACTTTTTCTATAGCTGAGACTCTGTTTTCTATGTGTTCTATTGTTGATAACTTCAATGAAATTGTTTATTAACTTTTTCAAACTTACTTCTTTATGGACATAGCTCTTAATTTATTGAATGCTGCCTATGATTTATTTTTTGGGGTCACTTATCATATTTAATATAAAAATTCTGAATTCTTCATCTGGCATCCACTGATCCTCTCTTTCAGTGGTTTCTGTTGTTGTGATATTGTGAGGAGTAGTTGTGTTTTTGTTGGACTTTTTACTTCATATTTTCAGGGGTCTTAGGGACTTGTGATGTACTATGAATTTGTTTCTGTCTTCTTCTTATAATTGAGTAATTAACCTAAGCCTTCACTGCTTCCTTAAATGGGTATATTGTATGGTATGACTGGAATATTTGAGTTTGCTTTGATTGGTTGAGAGTCAAACTCCCTGAGAGCTACAGAGGACTTATTGACTGTTCAGGGGGTGTGGTTTGTCTTCAGTTTGGATGTTTTCTTTATATTTGGCTTGCTATCTAAACACCCACTCTTTTCAGAGTTCCTTCACATTTGTAGGGAGATGTATCTTTTTCCCAGTGCTTTCTGTCAGTACCCTGGGACTATATGAATAAAATTTGGTGTGTTCTCCTTTGCCCTGTTCTATATTTGACTGAATTAGCTGCAGAGTATTTGTTTCTTCATGTCCTATGTTTGGAGCTCAGAGTTTTCACTACAGGTTGGAAAATTTATGTGCAGGTGGACACTATTATTTTGTAGAGTGAGGGTTAGGGAGACCATAATATAACTAGGACAGTCCAGAGCAGAGAAGAATCAAATAGAGAGAAAAATTACTGTAGTGTCATCTATAATAAGACAAATGTTCTAGAGAAAAGAGTTTAACTAAACACATTTTTTTTCAGTAACAGGAATGGAACCTAAGGAAATTGTACCTCCGAGCTACACCCCCAGCCCTATTTTTAGTCTTTTTTAAATTTTTTGAAACAGGGTCTCACTGAGTTGCAAAGGGTCTCACTAAATAGCTGAGGCTGTACTCGAACCGTGATCCTCCAGTCTCTGCCTCCCATAAAGGTACTATTTTTTATGTATCAGAGATTGTTAGCTCTATTATATATAAGTTGTTACTTGTTTCCTTCTTGTTTGCTTACCTTAGAAAGGGGGGAGACTTCTTTTGATTGATTTTCTTATCAAGCCCTTTTTTTTGGTGTATCTATCCCATCAGCCATCACAAACCAGCCCCCTCAAGCATATCTTTGTAGTTCCTGGTGACAGTTTTGTTGGGGGATGCCATGGAAGAGATTTTAGTTTTTTTTTTTTTTTTTATGGTACTGGGGGTGGAACCCAGAGGCTTTCTACCTCTGGGCTATACTCCCAGGCCTATTTTATATTTTGTTTGGAAACAGAGTCTCACTAAGTTGCTGAGAGCCTCACTCAGTAGCTAAGGCTGGCTATGAACCTGTGTGATCCTCCTGTCTCAGCCTTCCACGCACGGGGATTACAAGCTTGCGCCACCATGCCCAGTGAGATTTTAGTTTTAGATGTAAATCTTGATGAGTCCTAAGGTCCTGAGCAATATTTGATAATTTCATTAATTCTAATCTTCATTCCTCAAAGGCTTTATCTTTTAGCAAATTACTTCAGATTACTTTTGGCTTGATGATACCCTTAACCATCCCTCTGAACTCTGGCCTTGTCTGCTAAATTACTGTGCTTAATGAAAATTACTGAGTTTATAATTTATGATGGCAATATAATGCTATGTTATTCATACAAAGTAGGATAAACAAGATCTTTTGAAAAATATCACAGAGGGTAAATTTCTGGGTTGATAAAATGTCATTCTGCTTTAAACTTCAATGAACAGTATTTCTAAAACACGGAGAAAGTTCTTCTAGAAGGTCCAAGTAAACTTCTACTGGACCCATCTCCTTGCAGAGAGAAATTATAAATTCTGGACATAAATTCTGCATAAATAAATTGCACAGTAGAAATATATACTCTTTAACTAGCTTTAATCCCATGACCTGAAAAAAAAAACAGATGAAATGCATTAAAAATTTTAAAAATAATTTAAATAATATGTTTGTGGTGGTAACAGTCTCTCCATAAGCATATGTAAAGATAGGTAGATAATAGAGGTTTTTATTTTCACAAGAATTCTTCCCAGGAAAACAAACAAAAGCAAACAAACCAAACAATTAATCTGAATAAATTTGAATAACCAGGCAGCTGGCTATTCCTCTCTGCTCAAAGAAGAAGAAAAAGTATTAAGATTTATATGTTATAATGAGGTAAAGAATAACACCTAAAATATGCTGAAATAATTGTATCTTTGTCTTTAAATTAGCATACAGTTTTAGTATATAAATAAATGATGGCAGAAGTTAACACTAATTGATAGTGAAGAGAATTACCTGGTAATTAAATGTACTTCATATACTGGTGCAATCTATCACACATCTCAGGCATAATCAATAATTGACCACTATCAAATCAGATAGACCAATGCTCAGCAGGAGGAGGAGGTAAAAGGAGGGGGAAATTATAGTGTTTTTGTTTTCAAGGAAATTAAGCATTAAGAAATCAAGTAGATATACTCACAAATGAATGATATGAGAAAAGTAAATATAAAGTATTTTGATGGTGTGGTTTTGAGAGTGATTTCTCTTGGCCAAAGGTATTGCTAAAGAAAAATTAGAGTGGAGTTAGCATTTGAAATTTTGGCTCCTTACTAGAGACTATAAAGTTATTAGAGGAGGGCATAGGCTCAACATTCCAACATATAGGCACAGGCAGTAACTTTCTCAACAAGACCTCCAAAGTGCAGGAAATTAAAACAATAATTAATAAGTGGGATGGCATCAAACTAAAAAAGTTTCTTCTCATCAAAGAAAACCATCAAGAACCTAAAGCAAAAGCCTACAGAATGGGAGAAGGTCTTTACCAGCCACCACTCAGAGAGCCAATATCCAGAATATATAAAGAGCTCAAAAGACTCTACACTACCAAAACAAATAACACACTCAAGAAATGGGCAACTGAACTGAAAACACTTCACAAAAGAAGAGACACAAATGGCCAATAGATACATGAAAAAGTGTTCAACATCATTAACTGTCAGGGATACTAATCAAAACTACACTGAGATTCCATCTAACCCCAATCAGAGTGGCAAGCATAAGGAACTCAAATAACAACAAATGCTGGTGAGGATGTGGGGAAAGAAGAACTCTTTTACACTGTTGGTGGGAGTGCAAACTAGTTCAGCTGCTATGAAGATCAGTATGGAGATTCCTCAGAAAACTGGGAATGGATCCACCATATGATCTGGCTTTAACATTCCTTGGTATCTTTCCAAAGGGGTTGAAATTAAAGAACTATAGTAACATATATATACTCATGTTCATAGCAGCACAATTTGTAATAGCCAAAATATGGAATCAACCTAGGCCTCTATCAACAGATGAATGGATTGCAAAATTATGGGAAATGTACACAATGGAATTCTACTCAGCTATTAAAAATGAAGAAGATCATGTCATTTGCAAGAAGATGGAAAGACCTGGAGAACATTATATTAAGTGAGATCAGCCAAGCACTGAAAGAGACTCATGTTTTCTCTAATATGCTCAAAATACAGAGTATAGGGGATACCAGAGGAACTCAGACAATGGAGGAGAAACCTCAACAACGCTAGAATGGAAAGATAGAAGAGGAAGAAGGCTGAGGTTGATTAATGAAGTAGCTACATCCAAATTTGTGTAAAAATATAAATATAGCATGGTTAACATGTACACTCATTGTTGGGAGGGGGAAAAGGGAAGGGAATTGAGGGTACCAAGCATAGTCTGAATGTATGCCATTTTCAATATATTACACATAAAAATAAAAAATAAAAACAAATAAATAAAAACAGGATGAAAAGGAAAAAGAGAAATTATGGCCCCTCAATGTGTAATATATCATTAAATGTATTCTTTTTGACAAATGCTAAAAATCAATTTAGTTATATTTATATTCTATAGAATGTATGTTTAGTAAGTTTATTGTTCTTGATCTCTTTATAATTTCACCATTGATCAGATCAGTTTCACAGGCATTATAATTTGATTAAGCAATTCAGGGAGCAATAAACTCACATTTAATTTATGAATTTATGAAGCTTTTGTTGAGGGCTTAGTATATGTCAGTTCTTGCAATATCCTGATAGTGGCAATAACCAATAATTTTTTCGCTCATCTGGTTTTTCTTTGACAAGGATAGGCATAGGGAGTACCAATTCCTGTTGATAGAAAACTTTTTATTATACTTGAATGAAATATTTCTCCCAGTATCTTTATTAATTCATTTAAGAAATATTTGAGTAGTTATTGTGTATGTGGCATATAGAACAAAGTGCATAGAAATTCATTTAATTCTTATTACTAGCCCTGTGAGCTAGAAATCCATGCACTACATTGATTATTCCTGATTATATCATGAATTACATACATGGGGATTCCTAACCTTGGTTCCCTAATTGTAGTGACATAGTGATTTTTAAAATGCTAATTCTCAGATTCTCAGCAACTACTCCTAACAGTTTTTAAAATTTTTTATTGGTGCATTATATTCATGCATCATAATGGAGTAAAAAACTTGTATAGACATACATGCACACATCACCCAGTTAGCCCATACCCAATCCCCACCCCATTCCCTCCCCATTCTTCCTTTCTATGCTTGGCTTAGTAGTTGACTTACTCCTAACACTTTTAATCAGTAATTCTGGAGTAGCATTCTAACTTTCCCATTTTATAAATTTTGTAAGGTATACCTAAATTAATTCAGTTGTTCATTTGACAAAATAATGTTCCATTTAGTTATGTGATATACCTCCCCCCTCAATTTAATCTTTATCTTCTGTGCTTCATGTGACAAGGTTTTCAGTCTTGTGATCATTATGGTCAAAGGCATAGGTTCAAACAATGATTTACCAATCTCCATACTATTTTCTTAAAATATACTTAGCCATATTAAACCTTGATGAGACTAATAGACATTTTCCTTTCTATTAGCAATTAGTTATTCAAACCTGATATCATATTAATAGTACCATAAAAGAAAAGTAATTTAACTTGTATTCTCTATGATTTATAGAAACACTGCTCCTCAACCAGTTAGGAAGCTCTCTTCTGCATCAGACATGCTGAGCTAGCCTCAGCCTCGTGGTCACTAGATGAGATGTATGTTATCTTGTTTTCACAGTTGAGTCAGTCTTGACAAAGATCATCAGAGATCATCACCACTGCTCCCTGAGAGGGTGCACTGCTGCCCAAGAGAACCCACACAAAATTTGTCAAAGATTAAACTCCAGCATGTGGAGTGTGAGGGATATATAAATTAACAAAACTTCTCTCAAATGATGCAAATAAAAACTTACGTCAATGCTTAACAGGGCAGTGCTGAAGACTTTCTGTTCTGAGAAACTATCCAAGTAGTACCAAAGTTTACACTGAAGAAAAACACTGGGCATTAAAGTATGAAGACACATGGGAGAAATTATTTCATCTAGAGAAAGAAGTTTCTCTCATTATTCCACATTCAAGAAAATATCCATTGGCATCTATACCAACTATTTCAAGCTTTTGGGTAAATAATACACATTTTTAAATGTTTTTTTCTGGCTGGACATGGTAGTGCACACTTGTAATCCTAGTACTTGGGAGGTTGAGACAGGAGGATCGCAGGTTCGCAACCAGCCTCAGCTACTTAGGGAGTCACCCGGCAGTTTAGTGAGATTCTGCTTCAAAATAAAGAATAAGAAATAGGCTGGGGGTATAGCTCAGAGTTAGAATGTCCTTTCATTTGACCCCCAGTACTGATAAATAAATAAATGAGTAAATAGTAAATAAATAAAATGTTTTTACTTTTAGGGATTATAGGTTGTAAATTTTTATTGTAGATCTTTGAAAAATGAACAAATATTTTCATTAAAGGAAAAAGTGAGATTTAAAAATGCATCTCTTTTCCTCTATATCTGTAATATATATGTTATATTTTGTTCATCAAAGTATGCCTGCAAAATCATTTATCAAAATAGGTTAAAATAGTATAAACTTCTGAAACAATGTCACTTTCTAAGTACAGTGCTGTAAGTTTTAAGGGAAAAAGGCCAAATGTTATTTTCTCATTAATTTTATATTATACAAGCCCCTTTTTAATAGAAATAGGTTCACTTTCATAATTTGGTTACACTACAATCATTTTATGTCCACCATTTATGTATCATTGTTGTTTTAAGATTGTGATCCTTAAGGGATAGACACTTTCTGCCTTGATCTTTGCCATCTGCCTTTTCTTTCTAATGTAGATTCAATTTTAAATTTAAGATTCCTTCTGTTCTAGCTCATTTTTCTCAGCACAGACAAGATTGGGACAGGATGCTGACTGCCTAGTCCTAGGCATTTTCTAAGGGCCTGACTTTAGAAAATAAGGACTCTGAAATAAAAAAAAGCTAAATACCCTTGCAGATAACACTGGGAATGAATGAGTAACACATCCATCAACTTGCAGATCAAGGTCAAATCAACGTCAAACCCCAGAGTCATCACATTATTGTTGAAGTAATTTGTTTTTCTACCTATCACTGTTCTGCATTAGGTTAGCAGATCATATATTAACCATCAGCTTCACACTTCAGATTTAAATCTTCATCATTCTAATTACATAAAAGTCAGAATTGTCAACTGTCACTTAACCTGACTTTACCATTTTTTTTCATTAAATGGAATGTGCTTAAATGAATAAATAGTGTCCATGTTCTCCTGTTCTTCCCATCAGGCTCTCTCAACCTCGTTCTCAAAATTTAACTTTTGTAAAGTAAGATGTACTTATGGCCTTTGAGCTAACACTGATCTCCCCCCCCTCTCGTTCTCTTGTTCTCTGTATTAAACCTAAGGTAATTTAACTCTGAGCTACTACAACCCAGCCCTTTGAAACCAGGTCTAAGTTGCTAAGGGTTTAAGTTCTAAGACTGGTTTCAAACTTGCAATCCTCTTATCTCATCCTCTCAAGCATTAGGATTACAGGCATGTACCAGTATGCTTAGTTTTTATAAACACAATTTCAACTGACCATTATTACAATCATGAGCAGGAAAAATTGAGATGACTAATTTCACTGGTTTAATCAATATGGATTCAAATTATCACCCATAATTTTATCCTATTGACATAATTCTACACAAAGCTCATACCTGGCAGAATTATGGACTAGGCAAAATTTTTACTTTGCTAACTTGATCATTCTAAAATATATTTTTCATTCTTTTTCATTTCTTTCATGACCTTTCCCTTTCTTCCCAGTCCACTTCACTAAAGGTCTCAGCCATCTCAAGAAATTATACCACAACAATTTTGCTCTAAAAATAAGCTTTTACCTTTTAATGAAGCACACACTTTACCTATACAACCAGGTGAATCCTCATAAAAGTCTTGCATGAAACATCCATCTGCCATTTCTTAAACATAAGCAACCTTTTCAGTTATGTACCACACACGCACATATATATTTCTTTGAAGCAAAGTATGTTTTATCACTAATTATTTCTACTAAATTTGAAATTATAAGTTTTAGCTTTTGTCTAAGCTAGCCCGAGTCACAGTTTCTCAAAGATATTTAGTGAAATCTTTTGACTCACCATCAGGGCACAATGTCAGTGATTTCTTGTATCTGTAATTATCATGTATATTTCCCTCTATCCCTTTGTTCTGACAGGTGAAATGGTCTTGCATGCACATCTTAATTCTTAAAATACCCTGTTGGATAATTTTTTGAAAGTGCTCAACTACCTATTTTTATATAGCTGAAAGGTGGACTGAATGAAAAAAATAAAGATAATTTTGAGATATAAAATGTCAAGTTGGAAGACAGAAACATTTCATATCAAGGACAGACTAGAAGATGCTGGATTTAATGAGGACAGACCATATGAAAGTTCCAAAAAACACACTTTTATCCCTATTAAAAATTAAATCACAGCAATATCTTTTCAAAAAGTCTGAGGCATCACAAAATTTGTCTTAAGGTGGATATATAAAAGTAATGAATCCTTGACATATGTTAGTGTCAAGTTAGATTTTATTTCTGTTAAAAGTATCCCCCCAAGAAAAAAAGGATAAATGAAACACTTTGAAATTTATTAACAGGAATTTAAACAAGAATCTTTGCTAAAAAATGAAGAAAGAAAATAATTATTTCTAAAAATTGTTTTTAAAATAAAAATAGAAATGTCTTTCAAATTCAATCAAATATATTTAATCTAACATATCTGAAATGGTTTGTTAATGTTATTTATTTTCCAATTAGCTCACCCAAATACTAATAGATTGTATTGAAATTACTGTTAATCAAACCAAAATGAGTTCCAAGAAGAGATAGAGATTTCCTTGGAGAAGGACATTCATACATCTTTGAAGGTCAAAAGGAATAGTAATTTAGCACTGCACATGGAGCTCAAGCTGAACTTAACTCTTCTTGTGGAGAGACCGTGGAAATAATAAGAAGACGCTAACCAATTTGAGAATGATTCATATATGTAGACAGCTGGAGTGAGGCACAATCTAAATATAGATAGGCAGAGTAAAAAGAATCATCAGATGCCCAAATCCCCAGATCATGTCTCGTTGGCATAAAAGATCCAATCATCCTAAAGCAAGACTTGAGACTTAAACATTTTATTCAGTGTACAGAATGAGGTTTAAGAACAAACACAAGGAAGTTAAGTATGTACAGTGAATGTACACTGGTCCTCTTTCTTACACAAAGAACCCCTAAGGCAACATTTCTTAACCTTACAGAAGAAAATTTATAGAACCTTTATTAACCTTAAAGAAGAAGGAGATAAAGAGTTTATCTCCTTAAAAATTAAAGTATTAGAAAAACAAGACTCACACAATAGCTTGTGGGGTTTGGCAGTAGTAAGAGAATTAACTATAAATACAGGGTTATCTTCTAATTGAATGTTGGTGAGCTTATTGAAGTTCAAGCCCACCCCACTACCCTGATACACAAAGGTCTCAAGAATTTATTTATTTATTTATTTACTGTCAGTACTGGGGATGGAACCCAAGGACATTATACCTCTGAGCTATACCTCTATACTGATTTTTGTTATTTTTTATTTGAAACAGGTTGAGTTTGCAAAGGGCCTAAGTATCTGAGGCTGTCCTTGAACCGCAATCCTCCTGTCTCAGCCTCCTAAATGCTGAAATTACAAGCCTGTGCCACCAGCCTGGCTCTCAAGGATTTAAAAAAAACAAAAATTTTTGTTGTTTTAAGTTCCTCACTATGAATGTTAATTTTATTATCAACTGTTAGAAGATGCCCAGATAGCTGATAAAGCATTATTTTTGGGTAAGTCTAGAAGGATATATCTTAGAGAGATTAGCATTTGAATTAGTATACTCCCTAATAAAGATGTGCCTTCACCAATGTGGGCATCCTCTAAACCTTGAGGGTAAAAGGCAGAGGGAAGGCATATTCTCTTTCTTTTTGAGCTGAGAGATGTATCTTCTGATATCACACATTGGAGATCCTGGTGTTCCAATCTTGGTTCTCTACTATTCAGACTCAGACTGAATTATACCACCAGTTTTGCTGGATCCCTGGCTTGCAGATGGTGATTGTAAAACCTCTCAAACTCCACAATTATGTGATCACATTTCCATAATGAAGCTCTTTTATATTTTTATCATATAGCCTATATGTCCTATAGGTTATTTTTCTCTGTAGAATCCTGCCTAATCTCACTTGTAGGAAGATCACCAACACTCAGTAGATATTGGGGGGATAAAACAAAACAAAAGAAAAACCCCTAACATTATAGACAAAATAAACAATGAGAGAAAAACTTTGAGAAAACAGACAAAATTTAAGAAGCAGGGAAACTTAAAAAGGCAACAACTACTCTGATATGTTAAAATATAATGATAATATATTCTCAAGAAAGAAGGAAAGCAGTTTGGGTATAGTTTGTCCTTGTTTTTCTCATTCCTTTAGGAGCAACATTAGATTATTTATTCAAGATATTTCTACTTTCTGATATGTTTATGGTAATAAACTTTCTTCTCAGAAGTTCTTTAGCTATACCCTAAGAGTTTTTGGTATATTATGTAGCCATTTTCATTTATTTTAAGGAATATTTAATTTTTTCAAATTTTTCCAAGTGCAAGAGCATTTTGTTTAATTGTGATGAGTTCAATTTCCACAGTTTCTTCTGTTATTGATTTCTAATTTTATTTCTTTGTGGTTCAAAAAAGATACTTGATATAATTTTGATCTTTAAAAAACTGTTGAGACTTGTTTTGTGGACTACCATATGATCTACCCTGCAAAATGTACCATGTGCTGTTGAGAAGAAAGTGTACTCTCGTTATTGGAGAGAATGTACTGTAATTGTCTATTAAGGTGAAACTGGTGTAGAACCTACTTTAACTTGGATGTGTCTTTGTTGGTTTTCTTTCTGTATGATAAATACATTGCTGAAGGTAGAACATTAGTCTTCTACCATTATTTTATTGGAAGTATATCTATTCCTTGAAGTCTATCAGCATTTGTTTTATATATTTAGGTGCTTCAATATTGGTTATATTTATATTTATAATTGCTATCTTTGAATGTATCATTGTCTCTTTTCTAGTTTTTGAGTCAAAGTCTATTTTATTTGATATAAGTAGAGCTGTTTTTTCTTTGTTTTTATTTTCATTGAACTTCTTCACTTTCAGACTATTAGTACAAGGAAAAATTAATAAAGATCGAAGCAGAAAAAGAAGAGACTGAAAAAAATATAAAATCAATGAAACATTTAGTTGTTTACTAGAAAAACAAGACTGACAAAATTTAGCTAGACTAAATAAAAAATAAAGAAAACTCAAAAAATTAAATTTAAGGATAAGGAGACATTACAGGTGACCAATATAATAGAAATCAAAAGATTATAAGAGCATGTTCTAAACAACTCTTTGCAAACAAATTGGAAAGCCTCCAAAAAACTGAGACATTTCTGACTGTACATCATCTATAACAATTGAACCACTAAAACCTGAAGAGATCAATAACAACTAAAATGACTGAATCAATATAAAAAGCCTTGCATCAAAAAAAAGCCCAGTACTAGATGACTTTACTGCTCAATTCTACCAAACATTAAAGAACTAATATTATTTCCAAACTACTTAAAAAATCACTGACAAGAATTCTTCAAAACTAATTATATTAGGACAAATTTACCCTGATTAAAAAAAAAACAGACAAGAATATTCAAAAATAGAAAACAAGAAAAAAAAGAAAAGAAGAAAAGAGGAAGAAGAAGAAAAATAAATAAATAATAAATAAATAAATAAATAAATAAATAAATAAATAAATACAGGCTAGTATCCATGATGAACAGGGTTGAAAAAAATCAATAAAATATCAGCAAAACAAAATCAACAGTACATTCAAAAGGTTAAGATTATAAAAAAAATCATGATTATGTGACATTTATCCTAGGGATGCAAGAGTAGCTCAACATGTGAAAGTCAATAAACATAATACTTTATATTTATAGAATAAAAAACAAAAAATATGATCCTTTTAATAAATTCAGAAAAAGCATTTGACAAAAAACTACTACTGCTTTATAATAATATTACTGTTGACAAATTAGGTATAGAAGGAACATATCTCAACACAATAAAGACTACATTTGACTCACATCTAAGGTCACACTGAATGGAGAAAATGGAAAGCTTTTTAAAATCTGGAACAAGACAGGAGGACTATTATCATCCCTTTTATTTATCATGATGGTAGGAGTTTTAACCAGAGAAATTGAGCAATTGGAAGAAATAAAGGACATCCAAACTGGAAAGACAAGAAGGATGTCAAATTATTCTGTTTGCAGATGACATAAGTTTATGTATACAAGTTTCTAAGGACTCTATAAAAGCCTGTTAGAACTAAAAACAAAACAAAACAAAATTCAGCAATGTTTCATGATACAAAATTATAGTGTTCTTAGGTACCAGTAGTGAACTAAGTGAAAATAAAATGAAGATTACAATAGCCATAAACAACATAAATGTTCTCAGAGAAAATTTAACCATTATGTAAATAAACTCTACAATGAAAACTACAAAAGACTGATTAAAGAGGACACACACACACACACACACACACACACACACACACAAACACACATACAGACACACAAACACACACCACCATCACCACTGCCACAAATGGAAACAAAGCCTATCTTCATTTATGGATTGGAAGAATTAATTTGTTAAAATGCTCATACTATCCCCCAAGTGATCTACAGATTCAATGCAATCCCTATCAAAATACCATTTGCAGTCTTCATGAAAATAGACCAAAAAAAAGCTTCTAAAATGCACATGGAACCATCAAAGAAGCTGAATAGCCCAAACAATCTTAAACTAGAACACAGCTTAAAGCATTACACTACCAAACTTCAAAATATATTGCAAAGGTATAATAACTGAAACAACTTGGCACTGGCATAAAGACAAAAACAGAGGTCACTGGGACAGATAAGCCAGGCCAAAACTACATTCATGTGTCTACAGCCAACTAAGTTTCAACAAAGGCTGAAGAAACTATGAACATACCTGAAGAAAAAATAAGGGCAATGATACTTCATGATTTTGGACTGAGTGAAAAATTTTGTACAAGACCCCAAAACACAGTCAACTGAAGCAAAAATTAACAGATGATATTAAATCTACCTAAGACTTTTTTACATGCAAGAAAATAATCAAAAGAGCAAACAGACCACTTACAGAATATAAAAATTATTTAAAAATATTTGGTAAGAGGTTAATATTCAGGACATATAAAAACTCAAACAACAACAACAACAACAACTAATAATAATAATAATAATAATAATAATAATAAAAATAATTAATAAAATTCAAATAAGGGGGTAGAACCTGGAGCAAAGTGCTCCAAAATTGTATGCATGTATGTTCCTTTTACTCTACACCTCTGTCTGATGTACAATAATAATGCATCAAATAAAAGTATATAAAAATATAGTGAGCAAAAATCCTGAATTAATATGTCTTAAAAGAAGATATACAGTCATTAATAGGTATTTGAGAATATTGTTAACATACCTAATCATCAAGGAAATGCAAATCAAAACTATAATGAGCCATAACTTCACTTAAATTAGAATGGTTATTTTTTTTTATTTTATTTTTTTGGTGGTACTTGGGGTGGAACCCAGAGGCTTTCTACCTCTGGGCTATACTCCCAGACCCATTTTATTTTTTATTTGGAAACAGGGTCTCACTAAATTGCTGAGAGCCTCACTAAGTAGCTGAGGCTGGCTTTGAACCCGTGCGATCCTCCTGTCTCTGCCTCCCAAGCGCAGGGATTACAAGCGTGCGCCACCACGCCCGGCAGAATGGTTATTCTTAAGGACTACCAGATAACAGGTGCTGGCTAAGATGTAGAGAAAAGGGAAACCTCACATATAGTTGGTGGGAAAGTAAATTAGTACAGCCATTATTGAAAAGAGTAGGAAGGTCCTCTCAAAATATATATTCATAAATATATATCAGATATAGCATATTATAAATGTCACATTTATATTACATTATATCATAACAATATATTATAAATATAAATATATTGTATGTTATATATTTTATAGTATGTTTATAATACATTATTTTTTATAAATATATAACAGCAATCTTCCTATTAGGTATATCCCTAAGGAAATAAAAGAAGTATATTAAAGAGATATTTGTACCTCAGTATTTACTACAAAACTATTTACAATAGCCAATACGCCCATTAGCAAATCTAAATGCCCATTAACAGAATAATATATACACAATAGAGTACTATTAAGCCATACAAAGGATGAAATGCTATCATTTGTGACAACAAGGATGAACTCACAGGATATTCTATTAAGTGAAAACATTTGGGTACATAAAGAAAACATACTAGATGTTTTTAATCATGCAGAATTTACAAAAAAAAGTTATCTAGAGAGTAGAATAATGGTGAAACAGAGGCTGGATAGGGTGGAGAGGTTGAAGGAACAAATAGAGGCTGATGGTCAAAGTTGTAGTTAAGGGGAACAGTTCTGGTGTTCTATTGCTAGTTAGGGTATATTAATGTATTTAAAGAGAATTTCAAATGATTTACCACAAAGAAACAAATGTTGAAAGTGATGAATATGCTATTTGCCCTGATTTGATTACTGTACATGTGTATATATATATATATATATATATATATATATAATCAAAATACTACACAGTACCCTATAAATGTGTATAGTTAATATATGTTAAATAAAAACAAAACTGAAGAAGGGAGTGTTTAGAAAAATAAAGAGCAAAAGATAATTTGTGTGAGTAATGACTATGTGAGTTAATTTTTAATTAATAAGTTGAGAGAAAACAAATTTCACAGAAGATAGAGGAAAAAAATGCCAACTCACATAACATGGAAGAGTGAGAAGTGAAGGAAATTGCCAGATGAATTCATTATATCAACCTAGGATTTCTAGAGAAAAATAGAAAAAAATAAACGTGAAAGAAAAAGTAATAGGACAGTATTGAAAAAGATATCTCAGGGATATAGGATTGTACTCTTCTTACTGAAATACACCTAGGTTAAGCAGAAGTCAAGATTAAGGTTATAATAAGGGTATTTCATGAATCAATTATGTAATTGCATCGACCCAATAAAATGAAAAAATAATCTACCAAAAAGGAAGACAAGATATTGAGGACACAGAAAATTTAGTACAAAACATCACCAGAGAAGCAGTTCTCTAGACAATAAGCAGCAGACAAAGTTAATATTCAACTTTCTTACATGCTGTTCATGTAATCTACATATGAGTAGAAAGGCATTTTGTTTTAATGCCAGTACAGAAACATACACAGAAACATAAGTCCAAGAGAAATGGATTTTATCAAATTTATCAATTTATTCAAAAGACGTTATCAAATATCAGGTGACAATATATTTTTTCATGTTTTATTGGTGCATTGTAGTCATGTATCTTAATGGAGTACAGAATGGTAGAGGCAGTTTTATGTTTTGTATTTTAATTATAGAACTGTCTCCTTGTAATGAAATCAACTGAAATTTTAACAGAGGTTTCATTCCTTATATAATTAAATTTTAAATAAATTTTCTACCTTATAATGTGTTTCTTCCTTTTAAATGATCTTTTTTATATTGTGATTTTTTAATTTACTGAGTATGTATATATATATAATATTAGGTCAGTTATTTAATATGTAGTATGTTATATATAAAACAAGGTATTTTACACATGATTTCTATATGATTATTTTGAAAAATTTTGTTCATACTATTGATAATAGGATGTTTTGCTCTTAAGTAGTCCAATATGCATGTTTAGCTTTTTCTGCATTTTTCTAAATTTTAAATTTTAATGCAATAATATTATCTGTCAGTATGGGTTAAAATTTTCTTCCTTTATGATCATGTTATGAAATCTGCCATCATTCATTTTTGTATACTTATTGTTAGAAGCTGATAAAGTTTATTAATGCAAAATTACATTTTTATCATTGATGTCTTGCATCTTTAATATGTGCTGTGCTTTTGAATGCTGTTATTTAAACCACAATGCCTCATAAATATTACATTTGCTTGCAAATTTCATCCCTTTTATGACTATAAAATTGCTTTTGTTCTAACTTAATGCTCTTTGATATGTTTTACTTTACATGAAATTAATAACAATACTTATTTACATTTCACTTGAATTTATTTAATAATATCTATTCCATTATTTACATTTTTGACATTTCTCAGAAAATTTATTTTGGTATTAACTCATACAAGCAGTATATATTTGTATTTAAGATTATATCAAAGTAGAAAAGAAACATTTTTGTTTATTACCATAATAAATACGCGGGCTCATACTTTCCCTTGGGTTTAATCTTTCTCATTTTCATGCTTCCTTGTTTCACTCGTCATTTTTTTTAACTTTTGTGATGCTAATCTTTGTCTTTTATTTATGCAGTGCATTGAATATTATTAGTGTTTACTGAAGTTATTATTTTACCAATACTTCTTGTTAACATTTTAAAAAATATTTAACATTTATTATTATATTCGATGACTTAAAATGATGAATTTGCTACATTTTTATTTCCCTCCCATTTATGTATGTGTGAATTGTTGTAAATATAATGCATATCTTGATATACAGCTTATCTTTAAGTTATTTATATTCAGAATATTTTCAAAATAATAAAGTTTACTTTATCTTTCAGACTTACATTGATTTTTAAAGTATTTTAGATGTAATTTTATTAAGTATTTGAAATTCTTATCACCTATTCAAATACAGTAATAATTTTTTATTTTTGTGTTTTCTATTCTGATTAAACATTTACATAATAGAATTATTTTCCAGTTATAATTATTATAAATGTCTCAGGGCTGCTGGGCGTGGTGGCACACACTTGTAATCTCCGCACTTGGGAGGCGGAGACAGGAGGATCAGGCAGGTTTGAAGCCAGCCACGCTGGCTTAAGAGACCCTGTTTCCAAATTTTAAAAAGTGTACAAATAGGTCTGGGAATGTAGCCTGGAGGTAGAAGAGTTTCCAGGAACCCCAGTACCACCAAAAAAACCTCAAAAAGTCTCAGAACTAATATTTAGAATATACAGAGAACTCAAAAAGCTCAATGCTAGCTAAGAAAAAAAATAACCCAATCAAAAAAGGGGCAAGTGATTTAAATAGAAACTTCATGAAAGAAAAAATTTAAATGGCAAATAAATGCCTGAAAAAATGTTCAACATTGTTGGCAAACGTAGAGATGCACATCAAAACTACCATGAGATTTCACCTAATGCCAAATAGAATGGCAATCATTCAAAACACTAACAACAGCAAACGCTGGTGAGGATGTGGAGAAGTGGGAACTCTGAAACCTTGTTGGTGGGATTGCAAATTAGTGTAACCACAAACAGTGTAATGTTTGGAAAACAGTATGGAAGATCCTCAGAAAAATGGGAACAAGCTTACCATTGATCCAGCAATACCACTTCTGGGTATCTACCCAAAAGAAATGAAACCCAACTTCCAAACTAATGCATGTATATTATGTTCATAGTTGTACAATTCTCCCTTGCCAAACTATGGAACCAGCCAAGATGTCCATCAACAGATGAATGGATTGCAAAACTGTGGGATATTTACACAATGGAATTTTACTTAGCCATAAAGAAAAACACAATTAAGTCATTTACAGGGAAATGGATGGAACTGGAGGATACTATGCTAAGTGAGATTAGTCAGTCACAAAAAAGAAGACATTGGATGTTTTCCCTAATATGTGAAAGCTAGGGAGAAATGTGTTACAGAAGGTACTCTAGATGAAGAAGGAGATCCTATAGAGGAAAAATAAGGTAGTCTAACTGAGAGGATGGGAGGGGGAAAAGAGAAACTCTTGAAAGCACATGATGTACTTAAATAAACCTATCAAAGTCAATCACTAATCCAAGCATAGGAAGGAGGGATGGGGAGGGAATGGAGTAGGGATTGGGTAAGGGCTAATTGGGTGATGGGTGCATGTGTGTCCACACAAGTTTTTTATTCTATTGAGATGTATGACTACAATGCACCAATTTAAAAAAAAAATGTTTCAGGCTTAGGCTTATTTCTGGGCTTGTAAGTTTTGGGGAATATCTTCCTCTTTCTTTCAAATGTTAAAATCAATTAAACTGTTATAGAATTTAAGGAATAAAAAAAACCTAAAATCTCTCAAAATGTTTTTTTTTTTTTTGTGGTACTGGGGTTCCTGGAAGCCCTTCTACCTCCGGGCTACACTCCCAGACCTATTTTTACATTTTTATTTGGAAACAGGGTCTCCTGAGCCAGCGCGCGTGGCTGGCTTTGAACCCGTGCGATCCTCCTGTCTCTGCCTCCCAAGCGCGGGGATTACAGGCGTGCATCACCACGCCTGGCGCTCAAAATGTTTTAAATGCTTTAATATCACTCATATTTCAAGGCAAATAGAAAACCAAATAGCTTGATATTTTATCTTGTAAGCAGTTCAATTAGGTGTAGAATTATTTTAATGAATGTTTTAAGAAAAATTAAAGATTTTTCTTACTGTCTGCTTTCATTAATATTACCTAAAGTTTAAGGAGCTCTCTTGTTCTGTATACTTGAATTTTTTAAGCTTTGTGAGAGATTATTTTGTCATTGATTACTGATTTTGTACCAGTTGCTGTTCATTTCTACTCAAAAACAATTTTAATTCTGGTTGGCTTCTATTTTCTGTCACTCTCACACTTTGCTGAATGACTTTTTTTTTCTAACTTTCTTCTCATTCATATAGTACATACATTTCAGAAATCTGTTGACTAAAAGCTTTTTGGTACATTGAGATATTCTCTTTATCCTTCTAGAATATTCTGTGTGTGTTTGTATGTTGAACTCAGGAATATTATACCTCTAAGCTATACCTATTTTATTTTTTATTTTGAAACAGAGTCTGCCTGAAATCTGTTATTTCCCTATCTCAGGCTCTTACTCACTATAATTTCAGATGTGTGCTACCATGTCTGGCTTAGAACATAAATTGTTTTATCATATTTATTTTTATTTACATAAAATTCATTGAGGTAATATTTATGTAGGTGTATGCTTTTCAATGCAGCAGCCACTAATAACACATACCAGTTTAACTTTAAATGAATTAGATTATATTAAACTAGAAATTTAATATTTCTGCCACACTAAACACAATTTCCCTATACCTATTGACATCTGATATTGAATTCAAACTTTTGGAAATTTATAGTTTTGCCACTATCTTCAGTTTATCTTCACTGCTTGCCTGACACATCTAATAATTGCACATTTTTAAAGAAACTTGCTCCTGGAGTCTTGTAGACCCTGAACATCTGACCTTATTAATATTCATACTGACCTTTAAAGTTTGGAATAGATGGACACATAACAAATGGATTAACAAGGACAGAAGGGCCCAACAATACTTTCTTGCTAGAGGTAAAGGATATATTCAAGAACATAACTGGCCTGGCCTCAGCCACCTTTTGACCTCACAGAAAAAGGTAGAAGTTGTTCCTCTATTGGAAATTACACTCCCTATTCTTTCCTGTCTGGACCAAAGTTAGTATTTTAGTGGAAGCAAACACTGACTCTCTGGTCTCACCCATTCCTGGCTGAACAGCTATACCAGACCTTGGATCTGTACTTGAGACTGTCAAAAATTCAGAATTCTGTGCTTCTTGGACTAAAGTATTCTTTCCTAACATGAACATTAGACCAATCCAATCAATATTCTACCTATGCATAAATCTGGCACAAAGTGGCCTAGGTAATTCGAAATTAATTTTAGTTTGGTCATCTGTACCTTTTGTTGAATTGAGATGGTAGCAGACCATAAATATATGAACTCCTTGGCTGAGTAAAATGCTCTCCAAATCATAATGGTTCTCTAGAGTTTGTTTCATAAAACACCTTTATCCTTTATACCTGACCCTACAATATGAACCCTCTGTTACCAGTGGTTTTTGAATAGGTAAAGTTATGCTTAGCCAGGCATGGTATAATCCCCGAGCTTGGGAGGCGGAGACAGGAGGATAGCACAGGTTCAAAGCCAGCCTCGCTGGTTTAAGAGACCCTGTTTCCAAATAAAATATATTAAAAAATAGGTCTGGGAATGTAGCCTGAGAAAGGTTCCATCCCCAGTACCACACACACACACACACACACACACACACACACACACACACACAAAGTTATGCTTAATGGATTGGAAAACACTACTTTTATGGCAGTAGAGGAAAAACAACTGCCCTGGTACAGGGACAAGCAACACAGAAAGCCTTTGGGATAAAAAAGAAATGGGGGTATTAATGATTTTTTGTGTTTCAGACCTACCCCTGGATCACTGCACAAAAGGAAACGTGTCTTGGGAAGGCTACAAATAATTGTTTCACATGCTTTAAATTTAACTGTATGGTGGGTCAGCTATACCAGTTACATACCTCTGCCTGCAACTTAGCTGCCTTTTCCCTAAACTTTACCTATATAAGTATCTCAGACAACAGGTCCTACACCTCCCACACAATATTTTCAACATTGTTAGAATTTTTTTTCTGCCCATATTACATTTGCTGTGAGTGGCAAATGAATATTTCTCTGTTGAAATCATGAACAAATGGGAAAATCAGACTTATGATCCTCAGTGTATCCAAAATTGAGGACTAACTTCAGTCCCAAGGTCCACTAGGGGTTCTCGTAAGACATTATAGGTAGCATCAATTTATTTCCCAGAATTAATGTTAATGTTACTACTAGTAAATTTCCCAGAATTAAAAAAAAATCTCCACTTCCTATTTCCTGTAAGATCACATGTACTTCTGAGACTATAGTCCTTGAGTAGAATCAAGATTTCTACTTGCTTCTTTTCCAAGGCTACTGCAATTTGTATTTTAGTTGTCATGAGATAACTTAATACCTTTAAGAATCATAGATTATGAGGCCTCAGAAGACTGAGAATATTGCTTTAAAAGAGGTTGTATTTGATTTCTTAAGATGGATTTGTGGAGGGTTAGTTAAATCTAATGTATTTGCAGCCTTTTGTTGATTATCCGTACCATGGTAGTCATTAAATTGGGAAAAAATGGTACAGTGTTTTTTCTAAACTTAGCTAAGGTAACAAATGAGACTACCTTGAAGCTGGAAGGCACACAGCCCATCCTCACCTCACTGCCTAGGGATTTTAGGATGTTGAAATTGCTAAAAATTTTCTCTTCTCTGGTCAAAGTGAAGTCTGGACAATCATAAATATACTCTACTGTCTTAATGATTCAGGATATGTAAAAATGTCAATGCAACAACACAAGTAGAAAGTCACCAATCTTTCTAAAGTAGAACATAACAATTTATAGATTTTTTTCAGCAGATTGGTTTTTAGGACCTGAATGGGCATGAGTGAGGCCAATAACATGACTGTCTTATTCTGCTACTGGAATCTCTTTGATTCTGCCATTACTTAAATACCACATTAACCAAATTGAATGGATTTTTTAAATTTTTTGCAGTACTGGGGATTGAATTCAGGGGCATTCTACCTCTGAGCTACACCCCCAGTCTAATTGTTTATTCTTTTTTTTTTTTTTTAAACAGGATCTCACTAAGTTGTAGAGGGCCTCACTAAGTAGCTGAGCCTGGCCACAAACCCAGATCCTCCTGTTTAAGCCTCACAAAGACTGGGATTACAAGTGTGTACCACCACACCTCGCTTTGCTGGCCAGAAAATCCAGTGGCTGACAGAATGGTATGCTCATAAGAAAATTCTCCAAAAGCGAACAGAGAGTAAAAATAAAGGATGTATATTGAAAGACAGTTTTTCTATAAGTCTCTTGCATATATTCATGCTTAACAGAGGCATGACTCTCTTTGTTATAGATTATTTTAAGGATATGTAAATAATATGTAAAAGAGGAGGTATGAGTTTTTTGTGACTCCTTTACCAAATTACCAAAAACTAAATGCTTTAAAATAACAGAAATTTATTGTCTCAGTTTTACAGGTCAAAAATATAAAATCAAGCTGGGCATGGTGGTGAATGCTTGTAATCCCAGTACTTGGGAGGCTGAGATAGAAGGATCATGCAGGTTCAAAGCCAACCTCAGCTACTTAGTGAGGCTCTCAGCAACTTAGTGAGATCCTGTTTCCAAATAAAATATAAAATAGGTCTGGGAGTGTAGCCCAGATGTAGAGAGCCTCTGGATTCCAGTACCACTAAACAAACAAACAAACAAATAAATAAATAAATAAAATAAAGGTATTTCTAGACCTACACCCTTTGGTGGCTTTAGGGATAATCTATTTTTTGCCTCTTGCTATGTTATTACAATCTCTGTCTCTGAGATCACACTGTCTTCTTCTGTCTGAATTAATTCTTTGAATTTTTTCAGTGATATTTCCTATGACAATTACTTCCTATCAAAATAACCCAGGGAAATCACCCAGTTACAAAATCTTAAGCACATTGGCAAATACCTTTTTTATTTTCTAAGTAAAGTAACATTAACAAATTTTAGGGATTAGGACTTAAAATATTTTTTATCATTCAATCTGCTACAGGAGCACATTAAAGCTTCACTTAAAGATGAACTCAAATGGTAATCAAAATATTTGGTAAATAAACTGTAATTGAATTATAATATATAATTTTAATTGTCAGTTCCTGATATCCACTATCCTCATCACTAATGCAATATTTATTTTATATATTTCTAAACATGAAATCTATTTAGTAACATATATTTGTATTAGATTACAATATTAATTTATTACACTGATTTACCCAAATCTCTCATTCAAATATCTTATTCAAGTCAAATAATATACATTTATTTGGTAACCATATCCTAGTTTGGAACTCAGACATTTGGAAGCTAAAATGAACAAAATTCAGAATCCCATTGTATTCTACATGTACCAGCTAACTCCATCTAAACATTTCTCCCATAATATGTTTACTATTTTGTGTGATTTCAGCTAAATTAAGTTTCTAGCATTTTGTCCTGGTTATCTCTGTGTCTAGTTTCTATTAAGGAACACTGGATATGACAGAGAACTTCAAAGTTCACCTTGCAGTAAATTGATTCTCATTTCAGGCTTCTAAGAAACATGATGCTTTAAATGCATTCCCAGTTTCTACTTTTCCCATGGTTTTGTAGAATTTAGCATTTATTTTTATATTCAGGAATAGATATTTAGTCCCTGAACTTTCTTCCCAGTTAAAGAGAAGAACATTTTCATTTCTAAGACCTTGCAATCTTTAGCAGTGCAGCTTTGCTCAGGAAAGGAGATAATGCCTTAAAATATTACACATGTTTTTTTGAAGATTAAAAAATAAAGAATAATAGAAATAAAAGACATAATTTATATCATCTGGAATAAAATCCAACTCTTCAACCCATTGGAGTCTAATTTATATGTAACACATTTATTGGGTCAAACTTAAAGATTAATAAACTTGCCTTTTGTTTAACTAAATGCCTTTTTTTTAGTTCTTCCTCTTGAGATTAATAATAATAATAGCACAGTTTTCCCAAACACCTGTTCAGTCTAATGAATTGAGTTTTTTAATGGTAATTCTTATGCTCCACTTTATAAAATTAATATAAATGATAGGAATCTTGGGAGTGAAATGCTGTAAACAATATTTCTGCTTTTTGGAAAAACAGATCATTTAAAAATCAATAAAGTTTGGTAACTCATGTGAAAAGTGAGCTATCCTTATCTTTCAGTTTTGCCAAGCTTTTATAACAGCTTTACAAGGCTATTACTAAACATTTATATGAAAAAATTACGGGGTATTTTATTTCATTTTGTTTTGTTTTTCCTCTGTGTGTGTGTGAGTGTGTGAGAGTGTGTGTGTGTGTGTGTGTGTGTGTGTGTGTGTGTGTGTGTGTGTGTTACTAGAGATGGAAGGAAAAGGCCTTCTACTTCTGGGCTATGCTTTCAGTCATATTTTATTTTTATTTTGAAACACGGTCTCACTAAGTTGCTGAGAGCCTCACTGGTTTAGAACCTGCAATCCTCCTGTCTCAGTCTTCAAAGTACTGATATTAAAGACATGTACCACCAAGCCCAGAGAAAAATGACAATATTTTAACTAAATTTTCTTTATGAAAGCATCCCTTTTACTTGGAAATATTTTTATTATACAGGGGTACAAATTCACTATATTGATTAATAAATAGAGCTAAAGCCAAGATGCAAGCAAAATCTATTCAAAATATATCATTTCTGGATAAACATTTTTTCAGATGATAAAATTTTAAAGCTAGAGGACTCAATCTATATGCTCCTACACTGACTTGCTTAAGCCACTCTTTTTCATTATTTCTTCTTTTGGTTGGGGGTTGGTCTTCCATGCATATGTTAGTTTTGTTTCTGATTTGAGCCTCTAGTAACATGCAAATTTTCTCAACTAAGTAGCCATATAAAGTGGCCAAAATTAAATACCTGTTATGAACGCTGATGATGGACATGAACCCCTTATAAGCCTCAAACTCAAAATGCATTTGCACCCATGATGTACATGGAGAAGGTTCACTGAAGACAGAGAATAGATCAGAAAAGATGAGTACTCCTGTACAATAGGTGGAACTTTCCCTATATGCAAGGCAGCAATCTGCTAATGGGGTCAGTTCTACATAGAAGAACTTACAAAACTCCATGTATTTCTGCATCATCACCCAATGGAAGTTAGAGTAGACAGCCCGGGGGCAAGTTATAAAAGCTAATAAATCCCCCTGTAATTTCCATGCATTCACTGCCTCCATATTAGAGGACTTCCACAAAGATTGGAGAAAAGTTAGGGAAAAACGGTAAAATTTTTCTGAGAGTTCCAGGCTTACATTGCATGTTCTCCAAAGGCAGAGAATAAAAACGAACCCAAATGGCAGAAAACTGGAAAACTAGCTAATTGTCATTCAACTAGTAACTCAGCTAGAATTCTCCAATGGTTGGGAGAGTTGGTAAACCATCTACACAGAAGTATCCTGACACTCACTGACATTCAGATTCCAAGCTAGCTACTGGGGACAATCATATTTATCAATATTTTAAGACACTGGTATATTAAATGCAAGTGGAGATACAATGAAGCCTAGACCTAAGTCGACTTCAAACCACATTTTCTTACTTCCTATATCAAGAGTCTAGTAAAAGAAAGTATAAATATTTAGTGGCAACTATATTCTACCTATAGTACTTTATTACCTATAACTGGTTTACAATAAAAATTTCAAGACATATTCAATGAAAAATATCAAGTTTTAGACACAAGTAAAATGCATATTTGGCCCCCAAACTAAAATTATCAAGCAAGGCACTTAAAATAGCTATGATTAATTGCTAAAGGATCTAATATAAAAGGTAGAAATTATGTGTAAGTAAATGAGATATGTGTAAAAATATGTGTAAGTAAATATTCTCAAATGTTAAATTGAAAACATTAGAAATTACAACTATAGTCTTCCAACCTACTGGACAAAGCAAAATCCTTATGAACATAAAGATTAGTCAGAATCTGGGTGTGGTGGTACACACCTGTGATCAGTACAAAAGGATTGCAAATTTAATTCTAGCCTCAGAAATTTAGCAAGGTTCTCAGCAACCTAACAAACCTAAACTAGCAAACATCAAGCTATTTCCAAATAAGAAATAAAAAAAGTTCTGGGAGTATAGCTCAAAGGTAGAATGCCTCTAGGATTAATCTCCATTATCACACACACACAAAAATAGATGAATCAGTAGAAATGAACCAAATCTAAACATAAGGACTATAAAACTAAAACAAAATAGCTGTGTTATGTGGAATAATATCAAATAGAATAATATGTGGACAATAATGGCTGTAGAAGAAGTAAAGAAATGGGACCAAATATTGAGTTGAAAAAAATTATAAAGGACATAAAAAAACACAAAAGATAAATAGCAAATAAACAAAACCACACCTTGGAACACTATGATGAAATTTAAAAAATAAGAAAGAAGAGATACAATTTTTTAAAGCTACCGGAGCACAAAGACATATTAAATATAATTATGAATTTAATTTATTGAAAAAGGTGAGATGCTATAATGAAATGGAATCTTTTTTAAAGTAATAGAAGAAAAAAATGTTAACCTAGAACTTTATATGTAATGATAATGTAATTTTAAGAAACACAAAGCTAAGGAATTTGAAACCTAGCAATCCTGCAATGCATGAAACGCTGAAATATATTCTTCTGGCTGAAAGTAGGTGATATCAAATGGAGACCTGAATCTATAGGAATGGTAAAATTATACATGGGCACATGTATATGTATGCCTACTATGAAAATAATGTTTTTGGAAAAGAAATTGGAATCAAAATGTTAAAAGTTTATTTGTTTATTATTATTTGTCTAGTTTTTAGAATGTTCAATATAATAAATACTTATAATAGCTGAAAATACAGTTTATAACTTAGAAACATAATGTGATCTCTAAAGTAACAACTACAAAAAATGCTATAAGAAGAATATATTAAAAGTTAACAGAAATAACATGGAATAATGAAAAGTACTTGATTTACTAAAATGAATTCAAGAAAGGAAATAAAAAATAAAGGTCATAAAACATTTCAAAATAAAAAATGCATAGCAGGATAATATAACGATATATATATATATATATATATATATATATATATATATATATATATATATATTCTGTAGATTATTTAACCTGGAAGATATTTAGTTCAAAAAAAGTGGAAAAAAAACCAAGATTGCTAATTTGAGAAAGACACTGACTCTTTAGGTGGTTCAGAAGTATCTCTAGGGATAGATAACTATTAACTCAATTATTTCCAAAACTTCTCCTGGGTTGGGAAACTTTTACCTAAATAACCACAATTACTGATCACAGAGAGATATTTTTAAAATACTTTTATAAAGAATATATTTTGAAATATAAAATGTATTTGAAAGAGTGACATGACAAAAATTCAGATTCTATCTCAACAGACTGGCTCTGGATGTGGGCTCTACCACTTTGACAAATCAAACTACTTGCATATTTAAGCGTTCAAAGTATTTTACTTGCTGAATGACAATAACAAGGAAAGTATGACATGCTATGAGTAGAGGCACCGGAGCTAAAACATCTGGATTTTGATCACATTTCTCCATGTGTTAGGTATATAACAAAGTCAAGATATTTAACCTATTTGAGCCTTGCATCATGGGTAATTTTAGTACCTATCTTAGAAGGGTGATATATATATATATATGGTATTTAAATGCATATTTAGAAAAAAGTGAATTTTTAGTAATAAGAAGTTTCAGTAATAATAGCTCACATAATTGTTACAATGATTGAATGAGACTATAAAATGTTTCGCATAATTTCAGGCATGATGAAGTCTGTAGATGTTTTTGCTCCTTCTCTTTTTCTATTAACTGGTATCTATTCTTTTTTTCTAAAATAAGTTTTGCTCCACTGGGGATTTAAACTGATGGGCATTTTACTTCTGAAAAACACCTCAGCCCTTACCTTTTTACATTTCTTTTTTTTAAATTTTGAAACAGGGTCTTGTTAAGTTGCCTAGGCTGGCCTTAAACCTGTGACCTTCTGTCTCTATCTCAGCCTCTTAAGTACTGGGAGAAAATGATTACACAGCCATGAACCCACTAAGGTTTTTAAAAGAATTATCGAATTTGGGTGATGCCTCATTTCCAAACCATTTGGGAAAAGCAAATACATATGCAATCAGATTACATTTAACCTGAGGTTTGGAAGCTAAATTGTTAGGAAGTATTAGATGAGCGTACATCCCAGAAGTTTCTAGAAATAAATAAATAATTTTCTGAGCTTCCCAGAAGCAAAAATAAAGAGATGAATAAATAAATTCATTTGTAAACTTTTCGCCTATGCAGTAAATCTTAGACATACTGAAAAATTTCTTCAGAAATGGTTGAGTCTACTATTATTTACCTGTAGATCTATATCAATGCTTTTTAAATATTTTAAAACATTTAAAAAACAATGTTTTTTAAACATTTAAAAAAGCCAAAATAAATATTACCAATTATCATTTAAAAATCTGAGTAAAGCACAGCATCAATCTTTACTATTCAATATTTTTGATTCTTGAGATTAATTTCATGTAGATTAAATATAAATTATTTTTACAAAAATTATATGGAAACAGGCTTGTTAGATATTGTCCCTATATTACCAAAATGATGATTTTAATCCAAGGATAGTCCCCTTCATCTACTTTTTTTTTTTTTTTTTTGGTGGTACTGGGGTTCCTGGAAGCCCTTCTACTTCCGGGCTATACTCCCAGACCTATTTTTATGCTTTTCTTAATTTGGAAACAGGGTCTCAATAAGCCAGCGTGGCTGGCTTTGAACCTGCACGGTCCTCCTGTCTCTGTCTCCCAAGCACTGGGATTACAAGTGTGCGCCACCACGCCCGGCTAACCTACTTTTCTGACAGTATTTTGTAGCAAGACACTTTGCAGATGAGGAGGTAGAAAGAAGTAGGTAGAGAGGACTGAGGTGTCATGGTAGAAAGACTTCATTTTCCAAGAGACAAATGCTAATTAATTTTCAAAAATTCCGAAAGGATCAGACCTCACAAATGTCAAGAGCTAACAAGAACAAAGGTTGCCAGAGAATGAATAGAGGTTTGCAAAACTCCAATTGTTCCTGCCAATAAGCAATCCCTGGAAACAACATCTGTGACACCAACCCAGAGAAAAAGACTCAAAGAAGGGTACTATCTACGAACCAAAATACCGTCTCTGGGACTCCAACCAAAAAATGAAACTAAAAAGAATATAAATACCCAGATAAGACACTCTAAATGGTTTTCCACTCAGGATCCCCTCCCTTTTGGGAGATTTTCTCTCTCACACAGATCATGTTGACTTTGAAATAAAGTGGTGTATAATTGACAGCACTCTACCAGTGCAACTCCCAGGCAGTGAGCAGAGGATACCCAGTGGGCATCAAGGCAGACTGAGGGCCTATGGGTGGCCTGCAAGTCTCTTCAGTATATCTTTTGGACTTGGGGAGAAAGCAGTTTGCAATTGACAGAACATGGCTTGGGCTACTCCCAAGTAGTGTCAAGAAGGCAACTGCTGTGCACCAAGGTCCCCATTGCCCACAAAGATACTCTGCTTCTTTTCCCTTTCTCTGATCTCATTACAATAAATTCCCTGCTTGCCTTTATGTTGTCTGTGAGTGCCATTCTTCAAACTTCATAGATAAGAACCCAGGTAAGATAAATGTACGTTTCAAAGCTATGTTTAACAAGTGGCAATAAAAGCATATTATTTGTATGAAGAAAAATATATACTCTTTCCTCAAATCAGAAGAACATGGTCTCAAATCTTCAAGGAATATTTGTGAGTCATTAAAGTAAAAGTTTGAGGAAAATGAGTTATCACATATCTTTATCTTATACCCCTAGAATTTGTTAACTTATCCTCAAGATACCATTTTATAGACTTTGATCTTCTTAGTATATTAAGAGGTAGGCTTGATTTGAGCAAGGATAATCAGGACAATATTTCTCTTATAGTATTCCTATATTAATTGAAAATAGTAAAATTCAAAAATGCTTAAGAGTGCATTCAAGACTATCATGGAAACTCACAATTTTGATAGATCAGAACATTTGCAAATTCATAAGGGAGGCTCTTAAATGCCATAAGTGAGAGTAAAACAGCAAGGCAGAGATGTTAATATAATAAAAGGGTACATTTGACTATTCAGTATTTTATATGAGGTCTCTCAATATATCCTAGAAGGCAATGTTTCCAAACTCAAGCTTCTTTTTACTATAAAATACAAGCTGTTCATTTTAACATAAAATTTAATTTTTATTCTGGCTAAATAAAATTCTTAACCAAGAAGTATTGCAATCATTAATCTAGAATAATTAAAATTATTTCCTTTAAAAACTACAGTGGGAATAGATAAAATATAATTAAAATTAATTATAAAAGGAGCATAACATGTTTACCAAATCACAGTGAGTTTAATTTGGATAGAAAATTGATAGTAAAATATTTAAGATATATTTATTGGAAGTCCCAAAAGCACATCACAAGTCATCTGAGAACAAAAGTTAACTTTACTCAGGCATTGAAAGAGGTAAGAAAGAGGGCAGATTGAGCTATCTTACTGTTTTGGTCACATTTCAGTGGATAACAGCCAGAGGTGCCATTCTTTAATTTTAGCATCTGACATCCTTGCCAACAAGAAAAAAAAAACACTTTGCATTAACAGAAAGAACATAATAGTCTCATATGTTGCATGAATAAGAGATCAAGGGTATAGAGGAAATTCTGACTATGTTGGCCCAGAATGTCACTATGCTTAATAAAATATTATTTTGTAGTTGTATTGAATGAGGTGTTTAAATTAATTTTAACTAGGATACCTTAAAATGTACTTCATATTATATTATATTCACATGATATTACATTATATTATATTACATTATATTATATTAGTTATTTGGACGTATCTGGTGAATGAGACTATCCCAATGCTGACTACAGAGATCCCTATCCTTATGAACTATTCATTATAATAATAAACCTATTATAATATAACTTACTTTCATATTTGTTTTTAATACAACATATATTCATTAAAACCTTACTCCGAAAAAAAAGGCATAAAAACACTAAATCCTTCTAGAAAAAAAATCAATCTAGTTCTGAACATTTGACATAACCTGTGGAATAATTATAATCTTCCAAGTGTCAATACTAAAATGCTAAAATAAATTCTAGAGTTAGAATAGGCAATCAATATCTAAAGAAAGATAAGGAAGTAAAATAAAAGTAGGCAGATAGGGCTGGAGAGCTACAATAAAAAAATAAATAAATAAAAACTTCATTTCCTGAAAGGCAACAGATGCTAAGTAAGTTCCAAAACTCCTGAAAAGATCATACCTTCCAAATATCAAATAATTAGAAGCCTCCTGAGAGTTATCTGAGCTTCACAAAATTCCAGTTATTTCTACTAATGAATAATCTCAGGAGATTCCATGAAGAGTCCAGGAAACAGTGTCTGGAACCTGAATTGAGAAAAGGAGACTAAAAAAAAAAAGAAACTATGCAAACATACTATACAAATTGTTCTGGCCATGGTGGCTGAGGATTAAAAAAGACCCTGTAAATGCTCATTTAGGGTTTCTAATGAAAACATAACCTGTTGTGATGAACCCAGGCATCTCTAGCTTCTTGCTTCCATGAGATAAGAGAAAAGCTGGATTTATATATAAGTCTTAAAGTAGAGAAGATGGAAATGTCTACCTTTTTTTTTTTTTTTTTTGGGTGGTGGTGGTACTGGGGTTCCTGGAAACCCTTCTACCTCCGGGCTACACTACCAGATCTATTTTATATATTTTTAAATTTGGAAACAGGGTCTCTTAAGTCAGCAAGGGTGGCTTCAAACCTGCGTGATCCTTCTGTCTCCACCTTCCAAGTGGGGGAATTACAAGTGTGTGCCACCACGCCCGGCATGGAAATGTCTATCTTGAGCACTCTACCTCACTTCTCTCTGGTATGGCACTTTACTTTCACTTTGCAACATACCTTCTAGCATTGCAAGTAGGTTTTCTGGCTCTTTATTTCTATACTGGACTGAGAAAAGGACCCATAATGAACCCTCAACCATAACAGCTTTGGTTCTCAACATGGGGCTCGATGGGGTGGAGGTTTCTCAGTGGTGGTCTGACATCACTCCATCTCACAAGGTTAGTAATCCTCCCTGAGCAGGATCAAAACCTTATAGATGGCTGGGGATCCAGTGCCATGAGGGTCTTCTTGATTGTGAAAGTTCCCCAGCCATAGCTTAGCTACGGCCAAATCTCCAGGGGGGAAAAAAATCAGATGGGACCCTGGCTCTCTCCCAATCTTGCTAAGGCTCAGTGACAACTGATAAACCACCCAGAGGCTCATGCTCTGTGGGGGCACTTTTATTACCACTTTGATACACAAGAGGAACTAAGCCATTGCCACAGTTTGTATTGAGGTTCTGGGGAAAACCATCCTGGTGTTATAGATGCCCAATGAGCACCAATCAGTTTTGTTCCTGCCTAGAATGGGACACACTTTTAAAAGTCCTGTGAAAAGCTCGACTTGGAGAAGCTACCTACCTTTTTATTTTCTGGCTGTGCTCTGAACAGAATGCTTGCCCTTTCTGTAAACAGACTCAACAAGGAAAACCATAAGAACACCTATCTTCTAGGTCCTGGGTTTCTCTCCTTCATCACTTGAAAAAACTTAATCCCTGTATGCACCCAAAGGCTCTCTGTGAAATTTGAAAAGGAAGAATGTTCATGGGTGGCCATTTCTGCACTCATGTTGGCCTTGAAATTTTATTCCCACTTAACCCAATGCAACATTCTCCCTGAGGTGAAGAAAGACTAATGAAAGACAGAATCTTCCCACATTTGAGGTTTTAACCCTAGTAGCCACTATCCATCCTTGGCTGTTTCAAGTGTTTTTGCTACTGCAGTGTTTTATCAATTAGAAATAACAGTGGTATCTGGGGTACATGAAAATATATATGGCACTCCATCTGGACAGAAAGAGGTGGGGTAGCAGGCGGGGAAGAATAAATTGAGGCTGGGGCACTCTTGCCAAAGCCTCACACTCATTTATGCCATACCAGACGGAGTATGAGGCCACTCTCTCAAAGCCCATGGATAACACCTGGTCAAATACACCTCAGATGTGGTTTCTCTACAGGGTTCAAGGGAGGAGGTTGACTTCCCAAGCAAAGTTCAACGAACACACCCTTTTTCACAGATGGGATCCCAGAAGTTCAAATTGGAAGCTCAAACTCCCTTGGTATGCATCTTTCAATATTGATATATTTGACCTCCAACCCTAAAGAAAGAAGCTCTCATTTTCTTCTGAACACAAAGATGGCTACAATATTCACTGGGAGATGGAAAAAACTAGGCACTTCAGGGAAGGCTAACTATAATTAATCCTGGAATTAGACATATTCTTTAGAAGAAGGGCAAGTGGGGCTAGATAGGTGACATATGTTTAGCTCTTCTTTTATCTTTGGGACCATTCAGACTTATTTAAGAATTGCAGAGACAAGGCAGTTTGAGTAACAATAGACAAGATAGGGTCCAAAGACATATAGGTCCTGGTGACACAATATGACAATGCTATAGGAACCACAGCACCTCTGATGTCTTTCCCAGAATCCATGGAAACAGGCCTGACTATGCCTCCTTCATATTATGCTAATGCCCTACAAAACCAGAGAACATTGGTGACATCCAGGATTTTACAAAAAACAGTCAGGACCAGTACCAGGAGGATAAGAAGGGATGTTTTTGCTTGTTGTAGTTGGAGGAGGTAAATCTGGTTCCCGGATTTCCCACAAACTGTTTTTACTAGTTGAGCTTAAGGAGATAAAAAAAAAAGGCCTAAGTAAATACATGACCAAACCCTCACCAATATGTGCAGAACTTTGAGCTACTCGCCTCCTTATATGACCTCACCTGGAATGATGTAACCCTACTTCAAGGCCAGAAACTGATGTCCTTGGAAAGTAAGTGAGTATATCATGGAACCTGGGAAGCAGGCAACAGTTATAATGCTGCTCAAAATCCTAACCAGAGACTCTCCCTACAGATTCCCACTGGGGCCAAGGATGCTCCTACCCAATACACCATTGGATCAAAAAGATATGAAACATAACTGGGAGAAAAACAATTACTTATATTGTATACTGTAAGGACTCAGGAGGGCTAAAGTAAAACCCCTTAATTATGGGCTTTTGGAAGCTGTACACCAAGGCTCAAATGAACCTCTGATGACATTTCTGGAAAGACTTAAAATCATAGTAAAATTCATTAATTTGACCCCAAAATTGGTAGAAAAGAAGGCCATTCTTAGAGACAAATTCACAACCCAATCTATACTGATATAAGAAGGAATAGTCAAAAAGTGATTTCAGATCCCCCCAAAATCCACTTTGGATCAACTAATGCAGGTTGCCAATTTGGTGTATTATAACAAAGACTTGGAAAAGGCAAAACAGAAGAAGAAAAAATACTATGGGAATATTCTGGCTGCTTTGCATACGATCACTCCTATGGGGGCCCAAGCTTAGGTTTGTTTTAGGTATGGAAATCTGGGGCATTTTAAGTGCGAATGCCCCCTGCAGGGAGTATACAAATGCCCTCTGAAACCCTCACCATGAAGCAAAAGAAAACATTGGAAGTCTGAGGGCCCATTATCCAGAGGAATCTGTCATCCTCAAACCCAAATCCCCAGTGATGGATTCCAGGGCCACCTCTCTAGGCTTCCATAATGACGGTTAAGACTGAAGCGATTTGGGCGATCCTAAAAGTGGAGTTGCAAACTGTCTAGTTTCATGTGGATACATGTGCCAGATTCTCTGGGCTGCCTTTCTCCCTAGGTCGAAGATCCTCTCAAAGGGTAATCATTTAAGGCATGTTGGACCAGCCCCATGAACACTTGTATATGTGTGGAAAGGGGGACTTCTTACTTTATCTGGATTCCCTATTAAACATAAGTCCCAGATTATGGATTTATTGATGGTTGTCCTATGACCTAAAAAATAGCCACAATTCACTGCAGAGGACATCAAAATGTCATTATTTTTGACAATCAGGGTAATAATTTGGTGTTTCGAGAGGCTGACACTTGCCCACACCCAATGACTCTCTTCCCTGCTTTGTGAGAGGGGTCATTGCTACTTAATGTGAGGCCTGTGTAATCCTTGGAAGGAAATGCCAAAGCCAAACAACAAGGATGCACTCTGGACAATGGAGGATGGTGAGTTACTGCTGATAAGAAGGATATTGCTATCTTAAAACCTACAGTGGAAAATACTCAAAACCTTCCATCAAATGCACCACCTAGAAAGAGATAATTCCTTAAGACTAGCCTCAAGGCTCTTTATTGGAGAGACACTACAGAAAACAATGAGACACATCATGTAAAGATGTGAGATAACCCAAAATATAGCCTATTAAGTTCACCAGGCAAACAATACGGGGGTACATACCCAGGGAAACCCTAACCCCTAACCCAGGGGAAGATTGGCAAATCAATTTTACTCACATACTTAGAGAAAAGAGACACAGAGTGATGTTGATGTTGGTAGACACCTTCTCAGGGTAGGTAGAGGCCTTCTCTGGCAAATCAGAAAAAGCACAAGCGATAGTAAAAATTCTACTTCAAGAAATTATTCCTCACTTTAGAGTTCCCTACTCATTATAAAGTAACAATGGGGTGGCGTTCAAATATTAGGTTATCCAAGGCATTACTCATGCTTTGGGAAACAAATTCAATCTCCACTGTGCTTTTCATCCCAATCATCAGGAAAAGTAGGAAGGACCAAGAGTATATTAAAAAGATACCTCTTTGCCAAGCATGGTGGCACATATTTGTAATCCGCACTTGGGAAGCAAAGACAGGAGGATCATGCAGATTCAAAGCTAGCCTCACTGGCTTAAGAAACCCTGTTTCCAAATATAAAATATAAAATAGGTCTGGGAGTATAGCCCAGAGGTAGAAGGGTTCTATCCCCAGTACCGCCAAAAAAAAAAAAAAAAAAAAAAGATACCTCCTCAAATTGGTTCAAAAAATTCTCCCTATGGCTCTGATGTGGATCTGTAACATGCCTCAAAAATTAAATATCACATCCTTTGAAAAATGATATGGGAGGCCCTTTCTATTTCAGGATATGGTCTTAGGCTAAGAATTCCAGATATTATCAGACTATGTCACTCAGCTGGCTGAGTTTTGGGAAAACTCTAAAAGGTACCAGTGGAAAAAAGAAAGAAGAGCTTTTGTTCTATCCAGAAGGCCTAGTGACAATAAAATCTACAGGCAAAAAGAAAAACCTCTGGGTAGGACCATATTCTATCATTCTTTAACCCTGCTTCTGTTAAGTTACCTGGCATCAATTCCTGGCTACAACATACCAGAGGCAAGCATTGGACAGCTGAATATCCATCACCAACCCCTGATGCACCAGATACTACCCTAGAACATTCTTTTGAACCATTAAATAGACTCAAGTTCTTGTTCAAGAAGAAACTGAGAAATAAGTAGATACATGATTGATAATGCTTCCCATTGATCTCCCTTCTTTTAGGTGGTGGTTTTCATGGGAATAAAAGTAGCTCTCTATTATGCACTGATGATCCTATGCCTGCCACCTAAGGGTTTCAATCATGTTACATGCTAAAATTTGTTTTATGGCAATTGTGATCTTGGGAAAAGGAACAGCATGGCCAACAGACCTGATCCATTTTGGGATCACAGTCTTCTGTATAATTTCACCCAAGCAATAGCCAAGTGTGAATCATTAAAAGATTGTTGGATATGTGATTCCCAATCCATTTCTAAGAGCACCCCTTCACCTACTAAATATTTTTAGCAATTCTCTTGAGTCGGTCTACTTAAACCATGTTCCTTGGATCTAAGCCAGCCTTGGCTAGTCTCCTTAACTAATGTCAAGACCCTCAACTTGAACTGTTTTGATTTGATGCTATGAGTACACTTCTCCAAAAACATTGCAGTTGATGAGTATTATTGTTCTACTAACACTTATTGCTGTCCCTGTCAAAACTTGGGCATGACCCAATACAACTGCTCTTACCATCTAACCCTGCGTTTTCTCCTCCCTAATTCCATATTTTATTCTTCCAACAGGACCAATTGAGGTACTTAATGAGCCAATCAGACTCATTGGTGCCCTAAGCATTATGGTCTATACAACACATCATACTGTGGTATGTGGTCAGGAACTCTAGGAAAAGGCAGTTGGGAACAAAAATATCTCCCTGATTTAGGCCATCCTACTATTATTTTTTGTGGGTCTCGGGATGGAACCCAGGAGCATTTGACCTCTGAGCTACACCCTGTGCCTTAATTTTTATTCTTTATTTTGAAAAAGGGTCTCACTGAGTTGCAGAGGGTCTCACTAAGCAGCTGAGGCTGTCCACGAACCGCAGTCCTCCAGTCTCAGCCTCTCAAATGCTGAGATTACAAGTATACACCACCATGCCTGGGTCTAGGCCATCCTACCATTTTTATACCAGGAAAATTGGATCTCATGTTTAGGGTTTGGGGGTTGTTGTCCTCCAATTGTGGCAACAACTAACACTTATCAGAGCTTTGATCTTTCTGCCTCCCCCAAAAGCTATGTCTCCACTAGATATCTCTTCCTGTGTGGCCACCCTCAAAATAAGCATCCTCGCTCTGATTCTCTAGAAGGCTCTCTTTAGTTTACTTTCCAGTGTGCTCTGGGCTAGGTAACTAGTAAGTTCTATGAAGTATAGGTATTCAACATTATCCACCAACAGCATGTCAAAAGGGAATTATTGCTTCTATTGGCTGGAGTGGCTTTGGCAATTAGAATGATTGTTCCCTGGGGAATGTTTGCATATCACAAAGTCACTATCAAAAGCCTAACTCACACCCTCAAAACCTTCATTGTCAGCACTGGTGATGCCTTAAAAGATCTTAAAATAGCCCATGAATTCTTAATGGAAGAGGTATTTGATGACCAAATGGCCATTGATTATTTACTTGCAGACAAAAAGAGCATATGTGTAACCTTAATCAAAACCTGTTCCACCTATATTAACATGTCAGGAACAGTCAAGACCAATATTAACAAAATATATGAACAAGCATCATGGATCACAACTTCAATAAAATCGATGGTTCCTTAGTATGGGAAACCGTCAAGTCAATTTTACCCTCCATGACTTGGTTACTACCTCTTTTGGGACCTCTATTGGCCATTCTACTCAGACTCTCATTTGGCCCATGTTTACTAAATCATATAGTCAAGTTTGTCTCCAATAGGATTGAAGCCATCAAGCACCAAATATTGCTCCAGATGGAACCACAAATGAACATTTACAAGAGTTCCTTTGACACACATGGGGGTTTGAAACATTTCTCCATATGGAACTTGATTGCCTGAATTCCTAATGCTTTGTCCACACTTCATCCATATCCAGCATAAAAATAATTAGATTAGTATCAACACACTATTCCTTGCCTACATATGTATACAAGTTAATAAAAGCAGGGGGAAATGTTCTGGTCATGGTGATGAAATTTATAAAGACCCTGTATCTGCTCATCCATGGTTGCTAATGAAAACATACTATTGTGATGCACCTGGCCAGCTCTAGATGCCTGCTTTCATTATATAAAGAAGTAGGAATTAGATATAAAGCTTGAAGTCTAGAGGACAAAAGTCTCACTTAAGCACTCTACCTCACTCCTCTTTGGTGTGGTGTTTTACTGTTGCTTTGTAATAAATCTAGCATTGCAACTAGAATTTTTTGGCTCTTAATTTTTATACTGGGCTGAGAAAAGGACCCACAGTGAATCTCAAATCTTAATACAAATCCCAGGAAACTGTCTCTGAGACTCTAACTTTTGAAAAAGGACTCAAAGGAGTAAATAAAATCCTAGACCAGCCACTCTAAATGGTTTTCCCATTGTGAGAACCCTTCTCTTTGTTAGCTTTCCTCTTTTCCACAGTCCATGTTGGCTTTGGGAATAAAGCATTGTGTAGCTGATAGCACTCAGCCTAGGCAACTCTTAGTCAATGATCCGAAGGCATGGACCAAGGCAATGAGTGTTGGCCTACACCTCTCTTTGGCAGAGTTCATGGGCTTTGAGAAAAATAGTTTGCAATTGGTGACACATGGCTTAGGCTACTCTCAAGTAGTGTCCAGAAAGCAACTGCCAGACACCAAGGTCTCCATTGTCCACAGAGTGTTCTGCCTTTTTTTTTCCCTTCTCCATTATCTTTACAATAAATTATCTGCTCACTTTTTTGTTGTCAGTGATTGTCATTCTTTGCACTTCGTAGACAAGAACCTCAGGAAAAAAATCCATTTTAAAGATATCAATGAAGATGCAGTTTTAAAATGCCTAGTGAAGGAGGTGAGACTGAGTGTGGAACTATAGTTAGCAAGTAGATAAGGTGAATAAAAAGAAAAAGTATTCTAGCAAAGACAAAACTTTACCTTGGCACAAGGAGGATGTGACTGCACAAATTGAGGAACTGCTTCCTTGGATCAGAAAGCAGCAGAGGAATCACATAGACAGAAAAGAGCCGGAGTGGGGGAAAGGGAGCAGAATTCAGCAATGAGAAGAAAAGTTTGGGCATCATTTCACTGGCAAAGGAAGATAGAGAAGAAACTATTATTTTCAATTAACAATCAAGGTAATTTCTACTTCTCACTCTCCTAAAATTAGTTGTTCATCAAAACTTTCTTGAGTGATTATTAGACTGCTGAGATGTTTCTTACCCTTCAGGACAGTTGGGCAGGGTTGAGTGAGGGCTGAGCAGGTTCATTCAGATTCTGAGGAAATCCAGGAAGTCACTCAAATAGTAGCATTTTTTACGCCATAATAATAATAAAAAATGCTGAGAAGCACTACATTATAGAAACAATGTTGAGTTAATATCTCGATTCTTCATACATTGAGCAGAAGCCCCCTTTAGAAATATTTTAGGTTCCAGGTACTTCTATCCTTGTGTCTCTGAAGGATCAAGCAGACCTTAACATTATCCTCAGCTTGAGTAAAGCTTAAACAGTTTCTTTCCTTTTCTCCATCCTTAATTTCCCTTTTCTGAAAGCATTTATTTTAGAAAACTTAACATACTAAATCTTTTTTCTCCCTCTTTCAAACGTAGATACTTTTAAAGTCTCCTGATAACATTGTAGCTTCAGAATGTCTCTCTCCAGGGCTAGGAATCTTCTCTTTGAAGGACAATAATTTAAAAAGATAAGGCCTTTAATACCCTATTTGTGGTAAATTAGGGACCTGAGTTCTGTGAGTCTCCTTGTTGCTACCTGTATCAAGATCTGAAAAAGCTGAATATTTTTCTTAGAGTTAATTTATTTACTTCTTTTTTTATTTTTTATTTTTTTATTTTTTTATTTAATTTTTTTTAATTTTTTAATTAATTTATTTTTTAAATTGGTGCATTGTAGTCATATATCAATCACATTGGAGTACAAGACTTGAGAGGATATACAAGCACACATCATCCAATTAGCCCTCCTCCAGCCCCCGTCCCATTCCCTCCCCCTCCCTCCATCCCACACTTCTTTGGTGATTTACTTTGATACATTTGTTTATGTACCTCCTGCGTTTTAAAGAGGCTCCGTCCTCCAGTATTACATACCCTCTGATTGGTCACATTAGTTGCTTCACTATAGGGCCCTTTCTATAGCTCAACCTCTTCCTGTTGCCCTTTTCCTCCTAGTTATTGCTGATTATAAGAGAAGCGTCTGATTTATATTTTCTGCGATATTTCTCTGTGCATGCTGCGTTGCAAGTACCAATCCCACTCTTGATGGTCCCAGTAGTGGCCTGGCTACTCAGTGGACTGATCCAGACCTCGCTGGCTCAAGCAGCGGCCTTGCCTCATGGGAGGACCCAGTTCTGGTCTCGCTGGCCCCTGAACCGGTCAAACCCCTAAGCTGGCTTTGGTCCCAACCTTGGAGGCCGCAGGAGTGAACTTGCCTCACGCCAGGCTCCGATGCTGGCCATTGGCCCCTGCACCGGTCTAACCCCTTGGCAGGATTCCAATCCCGGCCTCGGAGGCCCCAACACTGGTAATGCTTCACGGCAGGCTCCGATGCCGGCCTCATTGGCCCCAGCACCGGCCTAACCCCTTGACAGGCTCTTATCCTGGCCTCAGAGGCCCCAGTACCGGCCTTGCCTCAAGGCAGGCTCCGATGCCGGCCTCGCTGGCCCCAGCACTGGCCTAACCCCTCGGGAGGCTCCGATCCCGGCCTCGGAGGCCCCAGCACTGGTCATGCCTCAAGGCAGACTCTGATGCCGGCCTCGCTGGCCCCAGCACCGGCCTAACCCCTCGGCAGGCTCTTATCCTGGCCTCGAAGGCCCCAGTACCGGCCTTGCCTCACGGCAGGCTCCGATGCCGGCCTCGCTGGCCCCAGCACCGGCCTAACCCCTTGGCATGCTCCGGTCCCGGCCTCGGAGGCCCCAGCACTGGTCATGCCTCATGGCAGGCTCTGCTGCCGGCCTCGTTGGCCCCAGCACCGGCCTAACCCCTCGGCAAGCTCTTATCCTGGCCTTAGAGGCCCCAGTACCGGCCTTGCCTCACGGCAGGCTCCGATGCCAGCCTCGCTGGCCCCAGCACTGGCCTAACCCCACGGCAGGCCCCGATCCCGGCCTCGGAGGCCTCAGCACTAGTCTTGCCTCAAGGCAGGCTCCGATGCCGGCCTCGCTGGCCCCAACACCGGCCTAACACCTCGGCAGGCTCTTATCCTGGCCTCGAGGCCCCAGTACCGGCCTTGCCTCACGGCAGGCTCCGATGCCGGCCTCGCTGGACCCAGCACCGGCCTAACCCCTCGGCAGGCTCCGATCCCGGCCTCGGAGGCCTCAGCACTGGTCATGCCTCAAGGCAGGCTCCGATGCTGGCCTCGCTGGCCCTGGCACCGGCCTAACCCTTGGCAGGCTCTTATCCTGGACTCGGAGGCCCCAGTACCGGGCTTGCCTCACGGCAGGCTCCGCTGCAGGCCTCGCTGGCCCCAGCACCAGCCTAACCCCTCGGCAGGCTCTTATCCTGGCATAGAGGCCCCAGTACCGGCCTTGCCTCAAGGCAGGCTCCGATGCCGGCCTCACTGGCCCCAGCACTGGCCTAAACCCTCGGCAGGCTCTTATCCTGGCCTCGGAGGCCCCAGTACCGGCCTTGCCTCACGGCAGGCTCCGATGCCGGCCTCGCTGGCCTCAGCACCGGCCTAACCCCTCGGCAGGCTCCGATCCCGGCCTCGGAGGCCTCAGCACTGGTCATGACTCAAGGCAGGCTCCGATGCTGGCCTTGCTGGCCCCGGCACCGGCCTAACCCCTCGGCAGGCTCTTATCCTGGCCTCGGAGGCCCCAGTACCGGCCCTGCCTCACTGCAGGCTCCGCTGCCGGCCTCGCTGGCCCCAGCACCGGCCTAACCCCTCGGCATGCTCCGATCCCGGCCTCGGAGGCCCCAGCACTGGTCATGCCTCACGGCAGGCTCTGCTGCCGGCCTTGTTGGCCCTAGCACCGGCCTAACCCCTCGGCAAGCTCTTATCCTGGCCTTGGAGGCCCCAGTACCGGCCTTGCCTCATGGCAGGCTCCGATGCCGGCCTCGCTGGCCCCAGCACCGGCCTAACTCCTCGGCAGGCTCTTATCCTGGCCTCGAGGCCCCAGTACCGGCCTTGCCTCAAGGCAGGCTCCGATGCCGGCCTCGTTGGCCCCAGCACCGGCCTAACCCCTCGGCAGGCTCTTATCCTGGCCTCGAGGCCCCAGTACCGGCCTTGCCTCAAGGCAGGCTCCGATGCCGGCCTCGCTGGCCCCAGCACCGGCCTAACCCCTCGGCAGGCTCTTATCCTAGCCTCGGAGGCCCCAGTACCAGCCTTGCCTCACGGCAGGCTCCGATGCCGGCCTCACTGGCCCCAGCAGCGGCCTAACCCCTCGGCAGGCTCCGATCCCGGCCTCAGAGGCCCCAGTACCGGCTTTGCCTCAAGGCAGGCTCCGATGCTGGCCTCGCTGGCCCCAGCACCGGCCTAACCCCTTGGCAGGCTCCGATCCCGGATTTGGAGGCCCCAGCACTGGTCATGCATGAAGGCAGGCTCCGATGCCGGCCTCGCTGGCTCCAGCACTGGCCTAACCCCTCGGCAGGCTCTTGTCCTGGCCTCGGAGGCCCCAGTACCGGCCTTGCCTCAAGGCAGGCTCCGATGCCGGCCTCGCTGGCCCCAGCACCGGCCTAACCCCTCGGCAGGCTCCGATCCTGGCCTCGGAGGCCCCAGCACTGGTCATGCCTCAAGGCAGGCTCCGATGCCAGCCTCGCTGGCCCCAGCACCGGCCTAACCCCTCAGCAGGCTCTTATCCTGGCCTCGGAGGCCCCAGTACCGGCCTTGCCTCAAGGCAGGCTCCGATGCCGGCCTTGCTGGCCCCAGCACCGGCCTAACCCCTCGGCAGGCTCTTATCCTGGCCTCGGAGGCCCAAGTACCGGCCTTACCTCATGGCAGGCTCTGATGCCAGCCTTGCTGGCCCCAGCACCGGCCTAACCCCTCAGCAGGCTCCGGTACCGTCGTCGGGGGCCCCAACACTGGCCTTGCCTCACGGCAGGCTCCGATGCCGGCCTCGCTGACCCCAGCACCGGCCTAACCCCTCAGCAAGTTCCAGACCCGACCTTGGAGGCCCTAGCACAAGCCTTGCATCATGGCAGGCTCCAATGCTGGCCTCGCTGGCCCCAGCATCGGTCTAACCCCTCTGCAGGTTCCAATCCCGGCCACGGAGGCCTCAGTAGTGGCCTTGCCTCAAAGCAAGTTCCGATGTCGGCCACTGGCCCCGGCGCCCGCCTAACCCCTCAGCAGGTTCCGATCACTGTCTCTGTGGTTATTATTTCAAAGGTTCCAGGTGTAATGTATCAGATCTCTGCCTCCCCCGAATATTGGCCACTGGCATTGCCACTGCCTCCACCGTTTCAAATCCTTCCCAGGCTCTTTTTCCACTCTGAATGTTGTCCAGTGTTCCTAAGCATGCGTGATGGTAGCATTCGACATTTGGTGTAATTTCTCCAAAAAAATAAATTTGGTAAGATCCGTTTTCTGCTTCTCCTGAATACAAGTCTCCACCACCATCGCGAAGAACTCTTTCAACACCGCATTTCTCCTTGGTCTCCGCTAAACTCTCTCCTTATATGTGATGTCTGAGATTCTTAACAATATAGAGAAATAGCAGTCCTCTTTCACGGCGAATTTTTCCATAAGTTCCAGTGCATTTAGATAAGTTTTGTCTGCATCTCCAGTGTCCTGGCATCCATAACGGCTTTCTTACCACCTCTCCGATATTTTTCTTTATCTTTTTCTGTTCTGGGCCCGGTTTCTCCAGGGGTCTGGCGTGCTACTCGCAGTACGGCCGGGACCCAGAGTCCCGCGATCCGGGCCCCAGCTGGCGTGCCCGATGCTCGACCCCCACCCAGAACCCAGCGTCTTGCTGGGCCTGGTTTCTCCAGGGGTCTGGCGTGCTACACGCAGTTCGGCTCGGGGCCCAGAGTCCCGCGACCTGGGCCCTGGCTTTTGTGCGCCGCGCGCCACCCCTGCCCAGAACCCAGCGTCTTACTGGGCCTGGTTTCTCCAGGGGTCTGGCGTGCTACTCGCAGTTCTGCCTGGGGCCCAGAGTCCCGCGACCCGGGCCCCATCTGGCGTGCCCAGCCCGCGACCCCCGCCCAGAACCCAGTGTCTTACTGGGTCTGGTTTCTCCAGGGGTCTCATTTATTTACTTCTTGAATGTGGCTTATGATATTTTCCTCATCCAAGATCTTCTATTGGTTAAACCTTAACCTTTTGTTTCACTAGAGTTCAGTTCATCCGGAAGAGCCATAAATGAAGTCTTCATCATTTATCCTTCTCCAGTGCAAATTTACTTTCACAGTGAATTTACCATTATTCCTTGCATCATGAACCTCAAAACCTCATTATCTTTTTAAACATGTATTCCGAAAGCCACATGTTTTAGAATTCATGTAATCTATTCATATCTGGCTGATTGTTATGACCATACTAGAGAAAAATATCTTGTATTTTTTATTTAAAATTTATCATGTAAGCAAAATTTATCATCTCAAAAAAGTCTTATAATATAGAACAGTTCACATAAAATAGTACCTAACAACCATGGTGGGATGTATATTCTTACAAGTCTATTTGATAATAATATTATCAGTATTATAGTTTATCAATAGCTTTTCTCTCTACACTATATAAAAACTAGGGTTCTAAAACATTTTCTTGGTGTTCATAAAATATTTATTACATAAATTATAGCCTATTATAATTTATCTAGAGTATAAAAAGATGAAAATATGTGATTTGACACTTTGTCTTTGGGATTTTTTATAATCTACTTTAAAAAGAAATCAATTTTCTATATTTATTGACCTCATTTTATAGATAGCATTTAAATATTTATTTGAACTATTCATTTTTTGTCTGTTCACTCATTCTTTCCCATAAGACAGAGGTTTTATATGCATACTAAGAAAAAACACTTTAATTTGTAGATGAATGTTACATTCCATAATGACTCAATTACTTGCTGAGCATATGTTTTCTTTAAATGTTACTATTAATTTTAACAAATATACTGTATTAATTTATGAACAAACACACAAATCATCAAACCACCCTACAACAATAGCATATTTTGCTCCTGAAATGCTGTTTATCCATTCCATTGCTTTATTTATATGAAACAGCAGTGACATTTTGCAAACCAGCTGTAGTGATAACAGGTGTGCATGCCCCCTGGCTATCCTATGGATGTATTCCTGCTAAGTGGTAGTCTAATCACCCAAGCTCCATGGAAGACTAAATTTAAATCAGATGTTAATTGCCTCTAGAGTTCAGCTGATCTTTGCATTCAATTATCTCCCCCAAAGTCAAACAGAAAAATGCTTTGACTTAAGAAATTAAATAAGAAATTCACATCTGGTATAGAAAACTGGGGTTACAAACTATACAAAAGAAAATTCTTACCAACTCCCAACACTAATTTTATCTGATGTCAGGTTTACCAGAAGATTTCTATTATGTCTTGAAAATCTAGTTTATTATTCATTTGTCATTGTAAGATAGCTTAACTAAGGGACATTTTTTTTTACCTTTTATATTGAGTGTTGCCTAGCCAAATACACTACCCACAGAATATATTCAACATCTGTGCCAACATACCTTTGAGACTCACAATAGACATTCTCCTTTTCCTCAGATTTTCTTTCTCTCCAATACACTGAGTTTTTAAACTTTTCTAGCTCTTTCCTTCTTCTTTTCATAGACTGTCCATAATGAACAAGTACTATGTGCTTTCTTTAATTCATGTGTTCCTGAGCAAATTTATCTAATATCTCTATGCAAATGAAACGATGACACGATGACAGTAAATTCCTTTTTTTTTTTTTTTTTTTTTTTTAGTGGAATTGAGAATGGAATCTAGGGCTTTCCACCTCTGAGCTACATCCCCAGTCCTTTTATTATTCTTTATTTTGAAACAGGATATCACTAATTTGCATAGGACCTCACTAAGTAGATGAGGCTGGCCACAAACTTGCGGTCCTCCTGTCTCAACCTCCCAAGTACTGGGATTACAAGTTTGCACCACCATGCCTGGCAAAGTAAATTCTTTTCTACAGCCTTGACTTCTCCTAATTTTCATCCCATATTTTTCACCTACATACTGAATATACTAGATGTCCTTATGGTACTAATTTCACCTACTACCACCCTCTCCATCTGGATGTCTGCTTCCTAGTTTTTCTATACACCTTTTTTTTTAATGGAAATTTGAACTCAAACTTATTTTTTCATTCCTTTTCCTTATGCTTTCTTAATCCACAAATGATGCACTATTATTTAATCTATTTTAGCTTTCTAACATTTTTATAAGACTTCTTATCTTAATAATCATCATAGTATGTTACTCAGTAAATAATTATTTTTATATATTAAATCATGCTTTCAAATATAATGAGGATCTAGTTTTGCAAAGTTAAAAATTGGTAGCAAGTCGATTTAATTAAAATCATACTATTTCTGTTTTTTTATATGTGTTCACTTATTTTTATGTGAAATAACAATGTCAAATTGTTATTTATTTATTTATTTATTTATTTATTTATTTATTTATTTATTTTGGTGGTACTGGGGTTCCTGGAAGCCCTTCCACCTCCGGGCTACACTCCCAGAACTTTTTTTTTTTTTTTTTTTTAATATCTGGAAACGGGGTTTCTTAAGCCAGCACGGCTCGCTTCAAAACTGCGGGATCCTCCTGTCTCCGGCTCCCAAGCACGGGGATTACAAGCGTGCGCCACCACACAAGGCCAAATTGTACTTTTAAATCTTAATTTATATGCCAAGCGTGGTGGCACAGGTTTGTAATGCCCGCGCTTGGGAGGCAGAGACAGGAGGATCACGCAGGTTCGAAGCCAGACGCGCTGGCTTAAGAGACCCTGTTTCCAAATAAAAAGTATAAAATAGGTCTAGGAGTGTAGCCTGGAAGTAGAAGAGTTTCTAGGAACCTCAGTACCACCAAAAAAAAAAAAAAAAAAAAAAAAAAATCTTAATTTGTACTTCATTAGAAATAAAGGAAATTACTTCTTTAATTGAGGAGCATTACATTTTGATATTTTTCATAAAAATTGTTAAATTTCTGGGAAAATTAAAAAAATAACTATAATATTACAAATGTATATTTTAATGCTAAATCAAATTAAAGGGCAAGAGTTGCAAATATCCAGACAAGAAAAGATCAGTCAGCCCACTTGTGATAATAAAATCAATCAAAGAGGGCAAGAATGCTACTAAATACACACACAGAAAGCTTCAGTTGACACATGGCTTCTTTGTGAAAGAGAATAAAATGTAATTAGTAACATAAACCCATCCAATTACCAGAAACCTATCTCACACTTTCATTTTCTACGGTGAACTACATGTCTATAAACCTACTCTTTATTATTATTATTACTATTAGTGTTTAAATTTAGACAGGCACTGAGTAAAAAAAGCTCTGATGTAATAGAAGATTGGAAATATCCAATTTTTTTCTTTAAACTTTCATAACATAAAATAGGCAAACCAATTTAAACTAGAGTTAGAAAATAAAAAGTGGCTGTCTTCCTAGTTTAATCCCAGTGAATTTTATACTAGAACAATAAATCCCTGAAAATGCAGGCTTTCAAGGGAATCTTGTTAAATATTTAATCATAGGCACTAGGTGCATAACCATAAGCTCTGTTCCTTATTCTTACTTATTTCAACTATAACTTTTATTCTTTTTATGGAATAGTTGAAATGATGAGGAATAATCATTCATATGAGCAGATGTATGCTTACCAGTGCTACTTCAGCAATATTGCTACACACAGATTTTGTTGTGTAAGACCAAATTTGTAATAATGACTACCTCTGCTACAGAAAAGGAAGAATATCTCTTCTCTCTATGTTTTCTAGGAGTATATGATTATAATAAAACATATACTATGGATTTTTTAGGTTTATATTACAATTAGCAATATTTTCAGCTATCAGAAGGCATCAATAAAATGCCAAAGAATGCATAGTTGTGCCGACATAAAATTAATTTATTCTTTACTCTGAAGAGATTACATTAAATGAAGCCTTCTGTGTCCCTCTAGAATAGGTCTATTGTTCCAGCATATGTTTTATAAAAAAAAACTTTTATTTTATGGCCTACATCTCTATGATGAAAAGCAGTCAAGTTAGGTTTTACTCTCCATGACAGCAGGAACCATGCCTATCCGGTTAAATTTTATATCCTAGTAGTATTTATTTATTATATTTATTAAGCACTCAACCAACAGATACAGGATCACAATGCAAAACTTGATATTTCTTGTGTGTGGTGGGGCACAACTGTAAGCCTCGTACTTGAGAGGCTGAGACAGAATGATCATAAGTTCAAGAACAGCCTTAGAAACTTAGCAAGACCCTCAGTAAGCTAGCAAGGCACTGTTTCAAAGAAAAATTAAAGGATCCATGTGTAGCATAGAGGTAGAATGCCTCTGGACTTAATCTCCGCCCCCAAGTACTGCAAAAAAGCAAACAAATAGCCGGGCATGGTGGCGAATGTTTGTAATCCCCGTACTTGGGAGGTGGAGACAGGAGGACCAGGCAGGTTCGAAGCCAGACGCGCTGGTTAAGAGACCCTGTTTCCAAATTTTAAAAAAGTATAAAAATAGGTCTGGGAGTGTAGCCTGGAGGTAGAAGGGTTTCTAGTACCACCAAAAAAAATTAAAAAAAATTAAAAAAACTGGATAATTTAATACTAAGAGTTAAAAATAGTTTACTAGAGTTTAGAAAAAATGGACTTTTGAACTCCAAATTTTCTATGGACAGAAAGAGGATGAGAAATCTACTCAATTGCAAAACAGGGTCAATTTCTCTATGAAAGGAAAGATTCTATGGAAAATTAAAAATACAGCGAGTAGAAGCTAAATAATAAAAAGGAGAGGAGGATTTAATGTGATTTCTGGGTGTGTCTAAAAAGATGTTTCCAGAACACATTAGTATTCAGCCTAGTAGTAAAGCTGAAGTGTAAACTGAAGTGTCTATTATTCATTTCATTCCAGAAAACTATTATATGTTGTATGACTGGGTGATTATGAAGCAGATAGTCACTTTAGTCTGGATTTTCAAATCAATAGAAAATACACTAAGTTACAAACCACAAAAACTTTATATAAACCTACAGAAGATTATCTTACATGGGAAAACTAAATCTTGAGTTGAACCCCGTGTTATAATGACCTGAGATTTTGACATATTCCTTTGAAAGAATGTGTACTTTGGATGGTAAAGGAAATAAATAATTGATGTGTACAAATCAGTCTCTAATTTTTACAATATCACTACAAGGAAATACTTCAAATTTATTGTTAAGTAGAATTTGATTCTGTCTATATTCTATAATTTTGTAATCCACTAATTTGTTAATGAAAACAGGTTAGTTCCATAATGTGTCTATTGTGAATTGTGCTTCTATAAATATGAATATGCATGTATTTCAATCATATTTTATTTCAGTCCCTTTAAAAAGATACCAAGGAAGGGTTTGTTGGATCATCTGTTTTCAGTGGAATCTCCACACTGATCTCCAGGCATGGTGGCACACACTTTTAATCCCAACATTTGGGAGGCTGAGACAGGAGGATTGCAGTTCTCAGACATCCTCAGCTACTTGGTGAAGCCTTATGCAACTCAGTGAGACCCTGTTTTAAAATAAATAATAAAAAATAGGGCTGTGGATGTAGTTTAGAGTAGAATTTCCCTAGATTCCATCCCTGGTACCACACACACACACAAAATAAAATGAAATAAAATAAAATAAAATAAAATAAAAAATATAAGAAGAGATTAGAAAGCACACACACACACAAAGGGAGGGAGAAGAGGGATGGTGGAAGGAATCAAATACATAGACACAGAGGAAGACTATGTGATCATGGGCCATATGATGAAAAGGTGGTCATCCATCCAAGTAGAGAAATCTCAAAAAATGCCAAATTTGCAACACCTTCAACTTCAACTTCTGGCCTCCAGAACTGTGAGAAAATAAGTTTCTATTAGTTATGCCGCCCAGTCTCTTGTCATTTCAATAGAAGTCCTAGAAAACTAAAATAGGTACAAGCTAATATATGAAACTGTCTCAAGGAATAGAACTTATAATATAGCTGAGTTGTGGGATAAACTATGATGCTTTTTACATGAAAGGACTGTGAAAACTGTGATTTAGCATTAGGGTTTTGGAAGATATATCTTGAAAAATAAAAGTATTCCAAAAAATGATTGACAGCATCAAAGGTTAATAATAAATTTTGAGCTTTTACCTGCAACTATGAGCTTGATGTCTTCCCAAGACTTTTCTAATAGGGCAGATGATAATTTGAATAAATGGAATTTTAATACTTTATGATTAAATGTATCTGTATTTGGAAAATCTATTCAGCTCATTGATAAACCATTTTTGAAAAAAGCATTTTTGAAGTGACCTGTGCCTGGCATTACAGAAATAAATTATAGATAAAAATCCACTAAATATCCAGTCAATTGCTAGATAGATCAATAGATTTTAATGTAAAACAGCTTAGAAATTTAGTAATATAGTTTCAGATATCATACTGTAATTAAACTAGTAAAGAATATTTTTGCTCAAGTACCCTATCAAAGGAGAATATTCATAAATACACGAGAGGTTAATATAATATTTCTTCCCTTTCCAAATTTACATGTATGTAAAGTCAGATTTCCTTTATAAACCTCAATCAGAACAGCATAGTACAACTTTGGATACAGATATGAAAATCTGGCTTTTCTGTATTAAGTCATATATTAAAGAGTTTTGTAAAAATGCTAATCTTCTCATCTGTTTTTGTTGTTTGGAAAAACAAATTTATTTTTTAAACAAGGTTATATATGTTACCAGTTAAAGAGCTTATCGTTGCTATTTTATTTTATTCATTTTATTTAATTTGATTTTTGGTACTAGAAATTGAATCCAGGTGTGTTCTGCCTCTGACCTATACCCCATCCTTGTATATGTTTAATTTTTACACATGGTCTCATTAAGTAGCTGAGGCTACCCTCCATACTGCAATCTTTCTATCTCTGCTTCCCAAATACTAGGATCACAGGTGTGCATCACCACACGTGCTCATCATTGCTATTTTAAATGAATAAATAAATGCTTTTAAAGTTTCTGTCTTAATTTTCTATATTATGAATCTGATGCTCAAAATTACATAAAGACATGTTGGAGTTGCCAATACATTTTAAATATGTAAAAAGGTTTTGAGACAAAAAGCAACGTGAGAACTGCTGTTCCAGATGTTGTTCCAGTCATCCCCATCATTCAAATGTTCCCAAGAGACCAGACATCAAGAAGGAAATACAAGCCACTCTTACTATGCGTTTTCTGAATTTCTTACCCACAGAATCCATGAACATATAAGGCATTTTGGTAATTTATTTTACCATTTGGTGTGTGAGGTTTATTCTATAAGAATGGTAAGTAAAACATTAGGTCATTATTTCTTGTGGGATGTTTATTTTATGTTGTTAGATAAGTGAGGCACCAGCTCATATCTCTTCACTTTCTTACCAAATTCAAATTATGTCTACATCTCCTGAATTAGTGTCCTTATTGTCACACATGCAACCACACCAGTGAAAGCCTGTTAACTTCTTAGATTTCTTCCATGCTCTAAGTCCAGCTTCCTGGGGTACCTAGCTTCATAGATCCTACCAACTAAGTAGCTTATAAAGTAAATTTCCCCCATTCTACAGCCAGGTATTTAATTTGAGCATTTTTGTTTCTCATTCTTGGGATAGCAAAACCATTCTAATTGCTCTTTTTAGCGCCAATTACACTTGTACTAACACTTATACTTTATGTAAAGAGTGATGTTTTTCCATTTAAAGCATTTAGTAGCTAATCATTACCTTCACTATGAAGAGAAAACACTTTAAGGGGACAAATAAAGGCCACCTACTGGGACTCTTACTGCCCATTTGATTTTAAACCTATTCTTAACTTTTTCTTTCTTTTTTTTTTTCTTTCTTTCTTTCTTTCTTTTTTTTTTTTTTTTTTTGCAGTACTGGGGATAGAACCCAGGGACATTCTACTTCTGAGCTATATCCCCAGGCTGTATTCCTTTATTTTTTATTTATATAGTAATATTTTTGGTGGTGCTGGGGTTCCTGGAAACTCTTCTACACTCCCAGACCTATTTTATATATATATTTTAGAAACAGGGTCTCTTCAGCCAGCGAGGCTGGCTTCGAACCAGCGCGATTCTCCTGTCTCTGCCTCCCAAGCATGGGGATTACAAGCGTGAGCCACCACGCCCGGCTCTTATTTTTTATTATTTATTTTGAAACAAGGTCTCATTGAGTTTCAAAGGGGCCCACTAAGTAGCTGAGGCTGTCCGTGAAACCATGATTCTCCTGTCTCAGTCCGTGATCCTCCTATCTCAGTCTCCCAAATACTGGAGTGTGCCACCATGCCCAGCTATCCTCAACTTGTCTGACGTCTCAATATTTTGTCTTACTAGCAGTAGCTTCCAGAATCAACCAGGACCTCTAATATCCCAGCTGCATTTTTACTTGTTATATTCTATTGACTTTCAAGATCCATGTGAATAATAATTCTATGAAGACATCATTTGATTCCAGTAGAATGAATTAAGTTTTTTTCTATGTATTGATATTATACCTGCTTATATCTTTATTTCTAGCATTTATTGGAGTATGTAACTTATACTGCCCCGAGAGTGCACTGTGGGGAGGAATTATGTTATATCCTTGTATTTTTAAAATCCCATTATCTATCACTGTGATGAACAATTATCTGTGGCATGAATAAAGAAATTGGCTTTTACACAGTGTATATTACTACAAATATTTGAAAGTTAAGTAGTCATTTTTACTGGGATGACTATATTAAGAAAGATTCAAAGTTAAATGCTTAGAAACCTTTAAAAAAGTCAATAATAATTTTTAAAAAATCAGATCACAGTCAGGGTAAATGCCACTACTAAGAAAACAACACAGATTTTTATTAGATTTAATCTAAGAAATGTACCTTTTTAGTATTTAATATCAACTTAATTCAGCATTCCAAAACTGATTCAGGGTCTCAAGGGTATAAAATTACATAGTGACAGTGAACAGTTTAATTCCATGTTTAAATGTGCTTTTCAGTGTAACATTCATGCTTCAAATATTTACACAGCATTTTAAGTGGGCACAAAACAATCATTTTTATATTGCCAAATGAAAAATCTATCTGCTTCTTAAAAAACTTGGCTTCAATTTGGATGCAAAAAAATAATAAAAAGAGTAAGGAACTAGAGATGGTTTTGAGCAGAGAATGTTTGATTTGACTTAAGTTCCAAAAAAGACGAGTTGGCTACAGTTTTCCTATGAAGGATATATATAGATATATCTTTACTTGTATCCCCAGATTTATTTTCCACCCTCATCCATCTTGTACTCTGCCCAGAAGTTTTTCTCATATGAATGGCTTTAACTGACTTTCTATCTTCTGACTTCTAGTTGAGTATGTCCACAGAGGTATATCAGCTCCTCTTGAGTTCAGCCCTACAATATCCTATTCAGCTACTGCTGACTATTTACTTACAGGCTTTGACTCACTCCTCTTAGAAGCTTCACAATTCAACTTCAAGCTCCAATATTTCACTTACTGTAGGGTGAGACACTGGCAGAAGCCAACAAGGTGAGGGAGAAGCTCATGCTCCAGAGCTAACCTTAAAAAAGTGAAATATGGGAATTGTGGATAAATGATGTTCCCTGTAAAACTGTGTTTGACACATTTCAGAGTAATTCTGTGTTTCTGAAAAGTTTCAACAAGAATCAACTACTAGTGCTTCTGGAGGGGAGCAAACTCAGTAATACATACTTATATTGAACTTTTCCCTTTTTAGTATTTTATTATTTTGAGTTTCTCTTTTTTACTACCTATGTCTCCTTAGGCTCTGGTTTGAATGTAGTTCATCCCTTATGGGTAAAGCCCCTGTGTTTGAAAATTGAAAATTAGTCCCCATTGGGACAATGTTAAAAGTGGTGAGACCTTTAAGTTATAAAGTCTAGTGACAGGTCATTGGGGGTGCTACCCTTGGAAGGAATTGATAAAGTTCTTATGGTACTCTGATTAGTATTCATAAAGGGTTGTTATAAAAAAATCGAGAATTGATTCTGTCTCTTCATCTTTCTGTCCCACAATGTGGTTTCTTTCTATTGCACATGCTTCTGCCATTATATCATGTACCATCTAGGGATATGGGCATAGGGGCTCTCACCAGAGACATCACCCTACCATTAGTACTTGGAGTCTCCAAAGAAGTAAGCAGAATAAATTCCTTTTTATAAACTTCCCAGTCTCATATATTTTATTATAGTAAAAAATGTATTGAGACATCTAATGAATTAAGCATTTGTTTAGTACTCGTTTCAGATTCTATTGAAGGCAAAGATTAGGCAATGTGAAGGAAGAAATGGGAAGAGATCTAAAAATCATAGACAGAGCTAAGTCAACATATCTATTTTTCTGGCTTCCCAGACAAGCCATTGAGGGTTTATATCATCTTGTACTACAAGGCAAATACAAATTTAAAAATAAGAGATTTTAGTCTCCCTGTTGAAAATTAAATACTTCCCACCCTGCTCGTCTTTTAGAATATTTACTTTAAAAACTTGTATACTTGTATACTTGTACTTGTATAATTGTATACTTGTATACTTTTATACTTGAATAACTTTTTACCCAATCAAGAAATGGGCAATTGAATTGAATAGACATTTCACAAAAGAAGAGACACAAATGGCCAATAGATACATGAAAAAATGTTCAACATCTTTAGCCCTCAGGGAGATGCAAATAAAAACTACGCTGAGATTCCATCTAACCCCAATCAGAATGGCAAGCATAGAGAACTCAAATAACAACAAATGCTAGTGAGGATGTGGGGAAAGAGGACTCTTTTGCACTGTTTGTGGAGTGAAAAGTAGTTCATCCACTATGGAAATCAGTGTGGAGATTCCTTAGAAAACTAGGAAAACCATTTGATCAGGCTATACCATTCCTGGGTATCTTTCCAAATGGCTTGAAATCAGAGAACACACAATAGAATTCTATTCAGCTATAAAGAAGAACAAAATTATGTCATTCACAAGAAGATGGAAAGACCTGGAGAACATTATTTTAAGTGAGATCAGCTAGGCACAGAAAGAGAAGGAACATATGTTTTCTCTAATATGCCCAAACTAGGTAGTAGTGGGGATATAAAAGAGACTCTAGATAATGGAGGGGAAATCTCAGCAAAGCTAGAATGGAAGAATAGGAGAGGAAGAAAGCTGAGGTTGTTCAATGGAGGAGCTACATCCGAATATGTGTAATAGTATAAATATAACATGGTTAACCTGGACACTCTTTATTGGGAGGGGGAAGGGAAATGGGGGGGGGAGAGGGCACAAAGCACAATCTATATCTATACCATTTTCAATATGTTCCACTTATATAAAATATGAAAAAATAACTCTTAAATAATACACTCCATTATGTAATGCAGTGTTAAATAATGTACTCTATTAATATATTAATAAATTATAAGCAAATAAAAATAAAAACTTGTATACTTTCTTTCCATTTTAAATTCATGTAATCTTTAAGGTCTATAAAGCCTCTTTCCAGATTTTACGCAAAAAAAAATATCTTTCTTAAAGACCTAGAAACCATCTCTCTAAAATTCAATCAAGGAATGTACTGCCCTTATCATCAGATTTCTGTGAAAGTTAGGAGCCTATTATTAGTAGAAATCTCACTCCATGTTGTAAACGTATCTTCTGTCATAAAGGCACAAGAAGCTTATTGTTTTCTTTTGTATAAAGCCTAGTAACTAACACAGGTTATTATCTCACTTATCAGGTGAATTTATGATTAATTTTTAACAAATAATTTTTAACAAATAATTTTATTATTATTCATCAGGATAGTAGTGATTTTTTGTCAAAAAATTCCCTACTATCCTGATGAATAATAATAAAAGATTAGGAAGTGGGTGGATTATTATTTAAAAAAATAAAAACAAAACAATAAGAGTTACTAATAATAGAGCCAGACATGGTGGCACACACTTGTAATCTTAGCATTTGGGAGGCTGAGACATGAGGATCACGGTTTACTGACAGCCTCAGATACTTAGTGAGGCCCTTTGCAACTCAGTGAGACCCTGTTTTGAAAATAAAAAAGACTAAAAAATAGGGCTGGGGGTGTATCTCAGAGGTACAACGCCCCTGGATTCCATCCTCAGTACAGAAAATAAAACATACACACAAAAACAAGAGTTACTGATAAATTGCAATTTTATGTGGTATATAAAAGAACAGTAAACAAAAATGACTTCAAAATGTTTGCATTAATTAGCAAAAAGAATGAAGTTGTTTTGTATTGAGAGAGAAAATATTTGAAGAGAAACATTCTTTACTGAAGAAGAAAATAAGAGCTGTTTGTTTCGCTTGCTAAATTTGAAGCAGATACATGTTATCCAGGTAACGATATTAAGTAGGCCATCATGTATACCACTCTGTAGTTCAAGGCAAAAGTCCAGGTGGGAAGAATGATCTCTGGAGCATTAGCATAAAGATGGTATTATAAATTCCAACTGAATTAAATCACCAAGATAATGTGTATAGACAAGACAAAAAAAAATCCAATGATTAAACCCTAAGATATTCCCACACTGAATGCTTGGAAAAGGAACAAATTTAGAAGTGACCAGTAAAACTGAAAAGGAAGTATGACTGAATAGGCTTCTCAGAAGCCAAGTAAGTAAAAAAGAAGTACTTAGATGTGTTTCATTTTAATTGTTTTTTTAGTAAAATTAAAGTTGAGTCTAGCAAAGTAGAAGTAATTGGTGACCTTGACATGTGAAGTTTTTATGAAGTGATATGAACAAACTGAAGACTCTGTGGAGTCAAAAAGTATAACCAGTTCTTTTTAAGTGTCTTTATTTTTGTAAACTTTTGACATAAAATGAGTAAAAGAAAATGAGATTCTGTGTGTATCTACAGAAAATTAAAAAAAAAAGACAGAGTTTATTCATAGTACAAGTGCAACAGCTATGCTATTTAGCCTCCAATGATTTTGACAGATGTGTTCATGGAAGCATGGTGAAAAATGTCTTTTGGTTGCTCTTATTTTTTTGAGTAAAATGAGAATCAAAATCTTCTTATATGAAGATGGTGGAAGAAAAATTGGAAATTTGATGAGAGGAGAAAGACTATAATGATTTTTTAGAAGAGTAGAAGAATAAATGGACTAGAAAAATGTAGCATGATTACATGGCTCTACTAAGAGAAAACTTAAGGGTAGTCATCATGAATGTGCTCATTCATATGATCAGTAAGTGTGACATTTTCAGCATGGTTTTACATTTTTTCAATTGGCAGTTCAGCTGTGTGTTTATAGGCATAGACTAGTCCAGAGTTTTATTTAACCAGCTTTGTGTTTAATTAGAGAAGTATTGAGAGAGAAGAGGGTGGGGCAAGGGGACAAAGAATGTATTCACAGGAATGATTTTTAGTTATTTTATTGCAGACTTGTTTATTATTTATGTTAACATACAAGCATTTACCCAGTAGTTTTTGTCTGTTGTAAAAAAGTTTTAAGTAGCATCATAGCTAAATGTGATTTAGAAATGAATATCATAGTTTTTAAAATGTAAAAATAAAATCTTCCAATTATCCCAATTATTTCTTGGAGTTCCAAGTTAATGACCTAGAAAAGTTAGTTATTACTATATACATAGTGATATTTTCAAGTGTATCTATTTCTGAAAATATGTATTAAAAATAGCCTAATTTAATGAGAATTTGACTTTCTTCTGGCCATGTCTGTATGAAGAGTGATGAGAGTTTTATTTAAAAATCCTTCTATCTCTATGCCTATAGTAAAGAGAAGATATCACCATATGAAAGGATAAAGGAAGTTATTAGTATACATTACATGCAGAGTTTAAAAATATTTTGTTGTTTCACAACATATTTTCATTTATTAATAATCTTCTGTGCCTTAAAAACCACATTAGAAAGGTAAAATATCTCATCTTAGATCTATAATTCCAGTGAGAGAGAAAAACAATAAGCATAAACTGAACAATAAGATAATATTGAATAGAGAAAATTTTAAGAAACAAAAATAAAAATTAGTCATGAGAGATAGTGGCCAGAGTTAAAGGGATGCTCCAAACAATTATGCTTGAGCAGGAACCTGGAAGACCTCATTTGTGGTAGAAATGAAGAACAAAGGAATTCCAGGTAGACAGAGGAGCAAGGAGGAGGGAGTTAGCCAACTTGGAGATGTTACCATTAGAAAGAAGAGCAGAAGGTATATTTGAAAGGTCAACCGGGACATATTTAACATAGTTGTAATATGAATCTCTAGACCAAGCCATTGCATTTCGAAGGCATGACCAAAGACTTGAATTTTTTAAGGCACAGTAATTATTTTGACCAATATATGTTCATGTTGAAGTGCTGATTATCGTTAAGCAGAAACATACTGAAATAGTTCAGACATTTCAGATGAACAGAGTCTATATGAAAAGGAAGTATAATACCTTTCAATTGGTATGAGAGTAGACCCTCAAATCAGACTCCCTGGGTTCATATCTTAACCTTACTATGTAGTAGATGTTAACAATTGCATCCAATTTCTTTCTACTCACTGTGCCTTTGTTTCTTATGATAGAGATATCAGTACCAAATAAGTGCTGTTAAAAATAAATGAATGAAAGAGATCAGTCCTAATGTGTGGTACAGAGAAAGTATTTAATACAGTTTAGCTATTAAATTGTTACTTAGGTATTTTAAAGACAGCCCTAATATCAGTGTTAATATGGTGATTAATATTTTGGGCACCTTATATTTCCAGAAATAGTAAAACAAAAATTTTAAGTGTGGAAGAAATTGTCAAGAAAGTGTTAGAAATTACCTTTGGTTAAATTTAGAGAAAAATATAATTTTAGAACTAGAAGTCTCTATACTGCTTGGTGAAAATACAATTTTTTTTTGGAAACAATTTTCTTTGACCACCTCCAATCTTTTGTTTCTTCTTTGCTTTATTTCACGTTTAATTCTTTTACTGAAATAAATCTCAATCTTGCATGTGTGGTGACTATTTAATGCAACAATTGAGTGCTGCTCTATGTTCTACTAATGAGCCAGAAGAAATTCTCTCTCCTGTCACTTTTACACAGCTGACTTCATTCACACTGCATAAATGAACACCTAAAAACAAATCAGTGTCAGTTTTTATTAATATGTAGCAGTTTTCAGATTACAGTTATCACAGCCAGAAACGTATTTGCTGGTGAAAAGTGAAGATTAAAAAAATGATGAATTTCTGAGAGTTGTACTTCAGTTACAACCTTTTTAGGGAAGTAAATATTGGAGATATACCAATAAAATGAAAAGAACACAGATTGAGGTAACATACCTGAGTTTGAGTGCCACATCCTACCCCTTACAGGTTATATGAATTTGATGGGATACTTTATGTCAATGAGCCTCAAATTTTTTATTTGTAAAATAGAATTTTTCTCAACTAAAGTAAGGTTATGCAAGGCTGTAAGAGATTCCATTTCCTCTTGGAAGAGTGGTTCAACCTGCAATCCCAGTACTTAGAAGGCTGAGAAAATATGATCACAGGTTTGAGGCCAGCCTCAGAAAGTTAGTGAAGCCCTAAGCAACTTAATGAGACCCACTTTCAATTTTTTTTTTTCTGTATTGGGAATGGGACCTAGGTACTTTATACCTCCAAGCTACAACCCCAGCCCTATTTTTTATTCTTTATCTTGAAAGAGGGTCTCACTGAGTTGCAAGGGGCCTCATTAAGTAGCTGAGGCTGTTCAATGAACCATGATAGTCCTGTTTCACCACTTGCAAAATTAAAAAAAATTACATTAGAGCTGGGATGTAGCTCAGAGGTAGAATGCACCTGGGTTCAGTTCTCAATACCACCTAAAATGTAGTTTTATGTATGTATTTTTATTCATATATATGTGTGTGTGTGTGTGTGTGTGTGTGTGTGTGTGTATGACAGAGAAAGGGGAGATTTCATTTTCAACATAGTAAGAAGAAAAATACTGAGGGTGGGAATTATGCTCAATTCCCACATACTTGGCTTAATATATATAGAATATATATATATATATATATATATATAATCATAAATTCACACAAAATAATTAGGTTCATGGGATTTTGAGTTGTTTTTATCTATGCATTATCTGACCAGAGCCAATGCCCAAGGCCATAGCTCTTGGATGCTGAATCTCAGTGCTTCCTTTATACCTCTTCTATTGCCCTTGAGTTATGCTCTTGGAGACAGACCATAGGTAATCCCACCTGGCCAAATTTGCATTTGCTCAACTACTTTTCATTTGGAGATGTCTGAGGGTTGTAATATCTTCCACCTAGACTTGTTAAGGTTTCCTACCTTCGATCTGCTGCAAAATCTCTTAACTTCCTTTTACTAGGACCCTTTACAGACCCATAGACTCATAACTTAGATCCCACTTCTCAAGGAAAACAAAGGATATTAAGATGGGATGACTGAGGCCTATTTCCCTTCCCTCTTAAATGGACTTAATTACAGATAGGGCCATTTGCACAGATTCTTCTCCTTGTAACTTGCCTCACTCTGGAAGAAGGTAAATTCTCCATGTTCTCTTTACTCTCTTCAACTTATTAAACATATACCCAAAGATAAGCCATGCTTCTGAATATTCACACTCTTATTTCTAGTTTGGCCCATGACTTATTTACCACCAGTAAACTGTAGCAGAAGTGGCAGCACAAGACATGTGCATCTAAGCAAGAAAAAAACAGCATTTTCTACCCTGGTCTTTTAAAATGACTTCTCTGAGGAAAGCAAGACACCATATAAGCAATTTTAAAACACTGAAACTATCCAGAAAGGAACCCCAAACTAGCTATATTGAGGGACCACATAAAAAAAATGCCTTACAGCAAATTGGGTGTGGTGGCACATGCTTGTAATCCCAGCACTTGGGAAACTGAGACAGGAAATTTCAGGTTCACCGCCAGCCTCAGCTACTTAGGCACTTTGCAACTTAGTGAGACCCTATTTCAAAATAAAGAATAAAAAATAGGGCTGAGTGTATAGCTTGTAGAATGTTCTTGAGTCAAAATTCCCAGCACCACAAAAATAAAAGAAAAATGCCTTACAAACCTCAGTATTTCTGGCCATCCTGGGCCAGATGCCAGACATAGAAGGAAAGAAAACTTTTTAATATTTTAGCTTCACTCACTAAACTGATTACAACTATGAAGGAGAACCATCAGGCTAAATTCATCAGTTCCAATTAGCAAAATAAGATAATAGTAACTTATTGCTATCAGCCAATATGCTTTGGAGGAATATGTACTAGAGTGATAGATAAGCAATACATTTGTTTATTTGTTTGTTTAAAATCCAAGGAGGAACAATTAAGACTTCTCACACTTTGGTCTATTCTTTCTTACATCTCAATGGATTATAAATGTATGCAACTGTATTCACAGTGTTGCTGGTAATTAAAAATGGGGCTTTTGTTCCTAGTTATTCTGAAGAGTAAACTAGTTTCTCTGCTCTGTACTAATAGTCTCTAAACTTTTGTGATCCACTTTCCCTTGAAATAAAAATACATAACAAACATATTAAAGTCAATCACTAAGACAAACATGAGAAAGAGAGAGGAGAAGGGAATGGAGTGGGAATTGGGTAAGGGCTAATTGGGTGATGTGTGCATGTGTGCCTCTACCATCTTGTACTTCATTTAGATGTATGGCTACAATGTGACAATAAAACATTAAAATACATGGTGACAAATCATGGACAGATCATTTATCAAGGAAACAGATCCATGGAAAAATGATAGAATGGAGGAATCATAATGAAAAGAGGTCAAGGAAAAGTATAATTTCTGATAAATCTTGGAAATAAAGCTTTACCAGATTCTGTAGAATAACCATGGAGGGTAAATTATGCCTCAATAGTTTGTTCTGGGTGAAGGGAGAAGAAGTGAATGTTTATAATCCTGCTCTGGTTAATCTCTGGCTAAGGGAATCTTTAGACATGGACAAAGGGAAGACAAACTCCAAGAACTGCTGGTTTGGGGTATAAGCTGATAAACCAGCTCCACTAGTATCCATCTGAAGAGTCCCAAATATGTGTTTTAAAAGAAAAAGTAGGAAGAAGCTTGGAAATTAAAAAGCAGTAGAAGGAATCCAGGGAAATTTGGTTGGCATCAACATTATCTACTATATCCTACCATATATTTTATAGTAAACCTCTCAGGCCAGATTATAAAAAAATCAGCCTAGAATTCTTTTTCTTTCTTTTGTTTATTCCTTATTTCTTTCTTCTTTTTTTTCTTCCTTTTTCTTTTTTTCCTTTTCAAGTACTCCCAGAAAGTCCATTTGCAAATAAGAAAACTGATATAATTGGGCAGTTTGAAAAGATTATTCTTTCCCCGCCTCTCTTTTGTTTGAGCCATTGTTGGTTATAATTAACACATGTAAAAGAAGATTCCTTTATAGACTCACAGTAACAAGCTGTATGCTTACCAAATAGATATCAGTGTGAAATGGCCATTGCCCATCACTATGACAATATTTATTTATAAGGATATTATAAAATATTTAGTCATCTGGCATTTTTCTAAGTATCATATTTATATATACAATCTTATACAAATGCACATACATATATATATATATATATATATATACGTATATATATTCAATATTAGTAAAGTACAATCCTTTACTTACTTTAGATAAATGCTAACTTTATACATAAGATTGAGTCTTTTCTTCATACATCCAAATCACATGATCTTGTGTAACACCAAATTATATATACTCTTCTTTTTTCTACTCTCTTCCCAATTTCAGACAAAGTGTAAGTAAATAAATATTAAAATTACTCCACTAACATTAATTCTTCCCTAGTATTACCTCTGATACACTAATCTACTATCTGAATTTGCCCATTATAAATATGCCTTGTAAGCATAATCATACACTTTCTGTTTCTTTGTGTCTTTGAAGTACATGGAATTCTCCTTTGTTTTTCTGGAATAATATAGTTTGTTGCCTCTCTGCTGACATTACTACCAAAGTCTTTAGGGCTTATTCTCAATGAGTGTTTGCTGTTTCCCCATGTAATTTTGAGTTCAACATCTTGCAATACTGTGAAAAGTATTATATAATATAAAAATGCAATATATGTATTATATATTATATATATATATATGCAAGCATATGTATATTTTCTACAACCTGACTGAAAATATTACTGTATTATTTTATTTATTATGAAGTGAGTTAATTGAGAGAAAACACTTTCTTACAGTATTAATAAGATAGCACATTCTGCTTAATTTGCATATCTTACTGGAAGCTGTAAAATGCCAATTGAGCAACTAATTTAATTATTAATTAACTAATCTTAATAGTTGTTCAGTGCATTGCATTTCATAAAGAATTAGACTAGACCACTGACTGTATAATTCTCCTTAGACCTGACTAAGAAGATCATACTAAGCTACATTAAAATAATTACCAGGTTGTACACTCAAACACACATATACATGCATATATACTTCTTTTCATTTAAAACAAAAATAAAGTAAATGTTTTATGTGCTTAAAACAACAAAATTTGTTCTTTATTTTTTAACAGATTTATTGAAAAATTTATTCCACCAACAGACTTTGTTGACTTGAGAAAATCCTTGGCCATTTGTTTTAATAAAATTACTGCCTGATTTACTTCAAAAATTGAGTATAAATTATTGAAATAAGACTTGGTATTTTGAATACAAGAATATGCTTTTCTCTATAGATGTGTTTATTGTATATGGCCAGATATTAACCAGGTAAAACTGAATAAACTTAATGGTTTTCTGTGAATATTTTTTAAACCCAGTATTCAGATGTGATGTGGATACTTTCATTCATCCTGAGTCTCTTTGTGGATGTTTTTTAATTAAAGAAACAAAGAAACACATATCCCTTTATGAGTGGCATAAGTATAGTTTTAAGCCATAAGAAAATTGTCTTGACAAGATTCAAATTCACAACTTGGCTTTTGTATGTAATATTGTGAAAGAACACCGTGTGGCTTCCAGAGAGTGTCTTATCTCTAAATTTGTTCGTTATACTGTTACATAAATACAGCAATCAATGGTTATTGTGCTTACTCTTTGCAGGAAATATTTTTTCACATATTGTCTTGTATAATTGTAAAGTGGGTGCATTTTCTTTTTGAAGTGAAAAAGCTGAGCCTCAGAGACACTGTGACTTGACCAAGATCAAACGGGTATGATCTCCAGGAGCTCATTCAACTGGAGGGAAGCTGGTTTCCTCTAGACATCTGAATGCTTGTATTAGTAATTATCAAAATGAAAGCGCTAATAGTTATTAACTTCTTTGCTATAATGTCTCCACTTCAAACATGTATTTTGTTTATATATGTTGTTAGAAACCTTTCTGTTTTGGTTCTCTAAGAGGAGAAGAGAACGATGAAAATAGACTATTTTTTCATAAAAATCAATACTAATATTTTTCATTTGGCTAAAAAAGTTTCTCAGTAATCATATGAATATGTTAATCTCTGCCTGGATACAGCACAATCTTCACAATAAAATATTCATAAAGCTTAAATTATGTAATGTATACTATTGTTCTTCAAAATATGTCTGTAATACACAATATTTTTATATAAAATACATAATACAGTATTTTTCTACCTAAGGCTGCCAGGCTACCCTTGCTTCTTGCCAAGTAAAATATAAATGGATCTCTTTTTTTTCCTTCTTATTTTTTTGGCAGTACCAAGGATGGAACCCAGGGGCATTCTACCTCTGAGCTACACCCCCAGGCCTATTTTTTATTCTTTATTTTGAAACAGGGTTTCAATGACTTGCACAGGGGCTCACTAAGTAGTAGCTGAGGCTGTCCACAAACTACGATTCTCCTGTCTCAGCCTCCCGAATGCTAGGATTACAAGTGTGCGCCACCATGCCCGGCTATCAATGTATCTTTTTATTGATGTGTTGAGCCAGTTTTATCTCCATCTACAAAGTTTTGCTTTTCATTCACTAAACAGATCTGCCTATGAATTCTGATTTTTTTCTTAACTCCAGATGCCAGACTCCTAGTAAGCCTTATCTTTCTCATCACAACAATGATTCATGACACAAGATAATAGCAGTCAACCAGTAAGTCCTTTGGGAGATGACAGTGGGGATAAGAGAATCAGTTTAGAGATGCCATATGTAGTGAAGTAGAGAAGAAACTTCCCAGAATGTATTCCTATAAGAGACCTCAAAATATCACTATGGGGAAAATACATGTGCAAAAACCCTTTTGTGGAATAGTACTATGTGTGCTTGGAAAGAAACCTGTATATTCTAGCTGTTTCTGGTGGAGGGTGAGGTAGGAAAGAAATCTTCTTTCAAAGAACCTGCTCTTAAGTGAATTATTCGAAAGACAGTGTTAAGTGACTGGGATAAATATGATTTTTGTCTATTGGCCAAAATTGGCCCCCATGCTGTTTGTATCTTCACAGCAGGCTAGGACCATTATCTCAAAGTTATCTGGTGCTGAATGCAATTTCTTGTAATCCAATTGCTGTAAGTAGTCCAAAGAAACATATGTTAGTCACTGTACAGACCTATTTACATTCCCCAAGAAACGTCACCCACCATCTGCTAAGGATAGATAAGATAAACACTATAGCTACAATAGGCTTCCAACTGCTGTTGCCTTCTGGAGCCTTCTGACCAGACACTCCCCATCTTGCTACTGAGTGGCACAATCAGCCACATAAGCATCTCCGCAGATTTCTCCTTCTCCCCTGGGAGTTCCCTTCCCTACTCCCCTTCTGTGTGGTGGCCTGGACTTCCTCTCTGGAATGGCTTCCGCTGAAAGAAACTTTGTCATACTTGACAGCACACTACCCAGTGACACATGTGCATCGCTGCCTCTTTTGGGCCTGCCTTTGCCTTGATCAACCTCAAGATCCTAAAGCATATCACAAGATGATTCCAAAAACCTAGAATGCCTTTGTGTTCTTTAGTTAAAATTAAGAAAAATGTCTGGATCCGATTCATGTTCCTTGGGTTCGTAATAAGAAAGATTCAAACCCCATCAATAGGAATTTTCTTTTCTACATATTCCCAATGTGTTCTTTAGCCTCTTCGCCAAATAAACAGTAGACAAAGACTTTAAGTGTTTTGCTTTGAATCTGTATCGAAGTGCTAGCAATTTAATAGCTTCAGGTGATGCTTTTCATGGAGAATACCACCAATTTTTCTGCACAATGAACAGGAAACCCCAAGGTAATGGATGTTTAGGGTTACTAACAGAACACCATAGTTACTACATGAAGTCAGCTACCGGAATACTTTGACCAATGTTAGCCTTATCTGTATTTTAGGGTTGGTGGCTGAATTCAGGCAGGTCTCTGTTTTATGTCATAGTTTCTTTAGAAATATCCCAGCACATCTACTGTTAATGTGTTTATTTTTTAATGTTATTGGTAATGGCAGCTGTAGAAAGTTTTATGGTGAAAATTCTACAGTGTATACCTCTAATTTTGTCTATGTAGATGAGTTACTTGATACTATTTGCTACAAGATAGACAGACAGATTGGTTATTATCCTTCTGACATGAATAAAATCTTTCTAAATATGCTTAAACAAATATTTTAAGGCCATCTTCTCAAAGGGTAAAGCCTATTTATTTTTGAGTTAAGGACTTTAGGTTGAAAGGGAAAGGAGTAGTTTCATTTAGAGTACAGCATAAGACCTTATGTAATAAAAGGAAATAATGTGATGGAAGACACTTACAAGAACTCAGAAAAGTTTGGCAGGAAATTAAATGCTTCATCAAAGCTCATTTATCATGCATTCACCTTTAGCTCATGACATATTCCCAGTAAATGATGACATTTAAAAACTAATTTAATTGCACATTTTTTATTTAGGTGAAGACTATGGGACATATTTTAAATAATGATAAAGTCATTGGCCATTAATTTTAGTTATTTTATTATCTGGTATGCACATATGTATATGTGTGTGCATGTATATGTTTATAGATAGATGATATCAAATTTCTGAAAACTGTTTCACTGGACATATACTTATGAAAGTAGGTAAAAATTAAACATTTAAATATTTCTTAAAAATGGTAATATGAGGGCACAGAAACTGAATCCCAGAACCTTGGTAGAGCAGACGAGATAAGGAAGCTCTAGATTTCCCTACCAATAACTGAAAGGTGCAAAGTTTATCCTGAGTCACTACCCATAGTTCATGGTTTTAGCCACACTGTGCCATGATAAGAAGCCTTGTAGATCAAAGAAGGGATAAGTTCCTTCTGATGAAACTGGTTGAAGAGAGAATCCAGAATGTCCAGTAGTGACCAAGATGGAGGAAACCCACTACAGTCTATTTGGAACAAAATACATAAAGCACCTTTGGAAATATGTTGTAGCAGCCTGATTCTGAAGTGAAGTCAAGTCTTAAAAGTTTTTTTTTTTTTCCTTTTCTTTGACTAGAGTCTCCAGATCAAATTCAGAAGCTTAACCACAGGACCTGAACATCAAAGCATCCAATAAAATTTCTTCTTCCTCTCTGGAAACTTTTGTTAGTGCTCCCCACACCCCTTACTGGTTCTGTACCATGGATCTATACAGTTACATCGGGAGTGACTTCCACATCTGAAACTCAAGAGAAAAAAAAAAAAAAAACATTTTTCTTCACTAAAGAAATAGAAATGGGTCCCCTATGGTACAAAAACTATTGAAGGGGCCTCTGTTATTTTTTTTTTCATCTATCCTTTAAAACATTTAGCCAAAGATGGTTCAGAAGGTATAACTGCCACAGGGTGAGAAACTAAAATGCTTAAAAAAGAAAATTCAGTGTGCTAGAGAAACTGGGAAAACAGACCTCTGGGAATCTTCAAGTCTAAAGAAAATCTTAGAAAAGGGAGATATAAGCAGGGGATCCCCTAATCTGTAGTGTGAACCTAAGAAAGTCTCATGCTTATCCCCAAACTGTATGCATGCACATATTATATCTGAAAAACATTACAAAGGCTTTGAGAACTGAACTGCAACATAAACCACCATCGAAATCACAGAAGAATATCAGGGAACAGCATACTAGGGACAGAACTAAGCATCATAGCAAAGATTTTAAAACCTGACACTATAATCTAAACAAAGTACAACAAATCCTGCAGTCTAAACTCAAATAGGTTTTTCATCCACTCAACAAAGTGAACAATATCAAGAGCTAAAGAAGATGTATAACAAATAAAGCTTTTATACATTGCTGATGAAGAAAATAGTATATTATAAATTTAAGCATATACTATTATCATATGACCCAACAATTCTAAGTATTTACCTATAAAATGCAAAGTTTTGTTAATACATGATCTGAGACCTATGACCATGTTCAGAAGGTTTATTCAAAATAACTAGTAACTGAGAATGAGTCAATTATTTCTCAACTAGGGAATAAAGAAACAAATGGTGATACACCCAAACAACGTAATATTTACTCAGAAATAAAAAGGAAAAAACTTTTTATGCACAAATAAATAAATCTCAAATTTTTAACATGATGTGTTAGAATCTACACTAAAATTCTTCATATTGTAGGAGTATAGACATATAACATTTTAAAAATACCAACCCTGTAGATATGGGGAACAGACTACTGTGTACCAAGCATTACAAAGGAATGAAAAATATTAATACAAAGTGGAAGCAGGAGAAAAGTCTTTGGATATAATGAAATTGTTTATTGTTGATAGTGTTCATTGTAAAATGAATATTTATTTGTAAATACATTTATTTGTAAAAATTCATAGAACCGTATGCCAAAAAGAGTGAATTTTATTCCACTCAAAAAATAAAATAACTGCCTAAATATAGATTAAAATTATTTTAAAAAGAAGAAAGGTAGTGGGTGTGGTGGCACACACTTGTGATCCCAGCATTCAGGAGGTGTAGACCGGAGGATCGCAGTTCATGGACATCCTCATCTACTTAGTGAGGCCCTTCGCAACTCAGTGAGACCCTGTTTTAAAGCATAAAAATACTAAAAAAAAATAGGGCTTGGATATAGCTTGGGGCTACAATGCTTCTGGGATCCATCCCCAGTAAGGCAAAAGAAAGAAAGAAAGAAAGAAAGAAAGAAAGAAAGAGAGAGAGAGAGAGAGAGAGAGAGAGAGAGAGAGAGAGAGAGAGGAGAGAGAGAGAAAACAAAATAAACCAAAGTATTTAAACAATATCTCCAAATGCCAAACTAAACTGACTGACCAAGTTGGTTTGTTGGCCAGGCTTGAGACTCTAATTTATTAGTTGATACAGTGAGGTCATTAAGACAATTTAAGAACAAGGAAAATGGAGTCATTTGATCTAGTGAGAGCACTGAGTTTAAATTCTTTCTAGTGCGCCTCACTGCTACTGGAGACATGGACAATGTCATTGCTTTAGTAGATGAGAAGTACTAATATTTGAAAATACAAGTAATTGTGCCTCTCAATTAAAGTTTCTGGAAAATAATGTCCAATTTTATTTCACTTTATACATTTAACTTTTACAAATGGCCCCAAACAAATGGACTAACAAACAAGTACTATGGTACTATGGACTGAACCTAGGGTGTCGAGCATGAAAGGCAAGTGCTGCACTACTGAGCCACATTCCAGTCCTTCTTGATGACATTTTAAGGAACAGTTTTTAATTCTGTGTAGTAGATGTTATATAGTACACTGCTCACCTTCACCTTGTTCAACTTCTCTGGACTACAGTATTTTTTTTTTTTTTTTGAGGTAGTAGGGATGGAACTCAGGGGTATTCTACCTCTGAGCTACACCCCCATCCCTATTTTTTACTCTTTATTTTGAAACAGGGTTTCAATGAGTTGCAAGGGCTTCACTAAGTAGCTGAGCTTGTCCACGAACTGCCATCCTCCTGTCTCAGCCACACAAATGCTGGAATTACAAGCATGCGCCACCACACCTGGCTCTGGACTGCAGTATTAATCCCCCATGTGCTGGAAATTTAGTCAGCCTCCTAGCTAGAACCTTCCCTATATTGAGAAATAGTCGATGCTGAGGTTAAAATGTCTGGTCCCTTTGTGTCCTATCAGAACAATTGTGAAAGGCTCTTGAACACTACATCTCAGAATGGTATCAACTCTGCCTTCTGTAGTAATTGAATCTGACTTGAGGATCCTTCCTTTACTTACTTTCTGTTTCTTTTAATGTCCCCTGATATTAATTTAAAAGATAGTCACTAACACATTTCCTGCATACAAATCTCCACATCAAAGTCTATTTTCCTGGAAATATGACATAAAGAGTTGGTGCCAGAAAAAGACACCAACTGTTTCAGGAAACAGACTCTGAAAGAAGGTTCTGGAGCTGGATGACCCTCTGACTTTCTGTCAATGAGACATCCATCAGCAATGTTATACAGAGTGGGGCACTGGTAGTTCCTGGCATGCTGCAGTAATACGATTATTAAAATATCACAGGAGAGCCCGGCGTCGTGGCGCACGCTTGTAATCCCCGCGCTTGGGAGGCAGAAACAGGAGGATCGCGCAGGTTCGAAGCCAGGCGCGTGCGCTGGCTTAAGAGACCCTGTTTCCAAATAAAAATAGAAAATAGGTGTCTGGGAGTGTATAGCCCGGAGGTAGAAGGGCTTCCAGTCACCCCAGTACCACAAAAAAATAAATAAATAAATAAATAAATAAATAAATAAATAAATAAATAAATAAAAAATAAAATATCACAGGAGGAAGCTCACCAGCAGGTGCATTATTTCAGGCTGAGAAAATAATTTTAGGATTGTAGAATTGGTTGTGTTATTTAATATGTTGGAAATACAAAAAACAATAAAAGCCTGAGGTTGATTGATCACCAATTAAACTTTAAGTGTGAAGATTTTGGCAATATATAAAAATATTCTCTCTGATAACTGGAGTGCTCAAAAAGTTGAGGATGAAGTTTACATTAATGTTGATAAGTAGAAGAGCTTGGAAAAGGTTGAAGTCTCAGCCCTGGAAGATTCTTTCTGCTAAGGTGAAAGCCATAGTTAGGAAGAAGATAGGGACATCTGTGGCTTTTATGTACTTGAAAATGTAAATTTCTAGATTGTGCTTAATGCTTTGACCTTTGGTAGTAGTTCATTTCTCCTTGTGGCTAACACTTCCCATGCCTGAAGGTGATGCAGGTGATTTGTTTTTCTTGCTAGAAAATTTGTACTTTATCAGAATCTAGGAGAATGAAACTCAAGTATAAATAAAAAATAGTTCATCAATATTGGGGGCACTTTCTATAACACAGAATTTTACAGCCTACCAAGGACTCAGAAAACAAGAAAAATATGGCATACTAGGATATTGCTTAAGATATCGAAAGAAGTGATGGGTCATCTAAGAAAATTTGCAGTTCATTTTTCTTAGCAAGAAAATTAAAACCATTTTTGAATTGCAAATAATAAAGTACCAGAATTCTCATTAAAAATATTGAAAGTAGTACCTCAAATGTTATAGAAATTTCCTGCTAGAGACATATACTACATAAGTCATTAGGTGGCTGTAATGAGTGGAATCAATGAGATTAGGCAAATGTCACTCAATTTCCCAGTGACATGGCATACAGTGATGAGAGAGGCAGTGGCGTTAGTGAAAAGCTCAGGGGCAGCCATCTTCTGTAACCCTGAGTAGATGGTACAAGAAGCTCTTGTAGAATCAAGTCCATTGATTGCAATGAGTATTACATGATTCAATAAACAAAAAAGACTAAAAAATAGCAGTTAATCACAAAAGAGAGTGGGTATACAACTCCTAGGGTAAGTGCCAAAGTCAAAATGACAGACAAGGTACCCTGACTTACAGAAAGCTCTGGTGTTTTAGAAGGCTAGGTAAAATAAATAGGCAGAAAACAAATCTTGTTTCTCAGTTGTACTAATCAAATAAATCAAGGATGGGTAACTGGGAACAGGAGGGCAGATATCTGAATAAAATATCACAGTGATATCCCTATTTTCAGGACCTTAGCCTAATATCAGATCTGAAAACTATTAGCTTAAAGATAAGTTAGGCCTTGAACAAAAAGGAATCTGTAACACAACAAGTATATAACATAATGAGTTCTCCCATTTTCCTACAACACAACTTGTAGCCATAACCAGCTTCATGCAACTGGATGTGTCTCTGCATTTAAGATTTCTGAGTTTGCACTAATGCTCCACTATTACCATTTTAAGGTTCTTAGTAATTGTATGCTTGATTTTTATGTTCTTAAAGTGAAATCTGGGGCCAGGCATTGTGGTATACATCTATAATACCAGGACTTGGGAGGCTGATACAGGAGGATCCCAGGTTTAATGATAGCAAGTAGCAAAACATTCATTAACCTAGTGAGATCCTGTTTCCAAATAGGAAATAAACTGGGCTAGGGGTGTAGCTCGAAGGTAGAATTCCTCTGAGTTTAATCCCCAGTATTACACACACAAAGAAGTGAAATCTGATTTAACAAAGAGTTTGTATGGAGCAAAGGTTGTTGGATTACACAACATGTATTATACTCTCCCATTCCTCATGTTTACCGTTACATTTACCCATAGTACTGAAATACTATATAAGAATGCAATTCTGATAGACCAAGGAAGCATGGAAATTTAGTGAGACTCCAAATAATAATAATCATGTTAAATTTATGACTATTTACATTTATGACAAAGCAAAGGCTCTCAATGACCACGCTTTTCAACTGAATCAAAACTTGCTATGAACTCAGAAGACAGTCATATTTTAAAGGACACAAAAAACCCTGTCATATCCTTTCTTATTTTATTACTTACTTAGATTAATCAGCCTCTTGGGCTGATTAATGATGAAAAATGATGACAGAAGAAAACCAATTTCACTCAAAATTTCACTCAAAAAATAGGTCTGTTTCTTTTCTTCTGTCCTTCCCTTACTCATGAGTGATGTGAAGGTAGAGAGTTTTAGAAGCATGTGTGCATATGAAGAAGTGAAATGAAAACAGTTGAGTTAATTTTATCGTGTTTTGACTATTCTATAAATAATAAACTGTGTATGCATATATGAGTTACAAAATAATTGTTATTTTTATGATTATGCACATGAGTTAAATGTTTTTAATTTTTCTTTGCATGATATACAGATGTGAGGTAAAATATATGCTAATTATATGAAATCATTTTTTAACTTTAGAGCATTAAAAAGCATATAAAAGAAGCCATAACAAATCCAAAGTGAAGGATTTTTTTTTTCGAGTCTGGGGATGGAGCTCAGGGGAACTCAACCTCCAAGTGAAACCCCCTCCCCTATTTTTTTCTTTTTTTAAATTTTGAAACAGGGTCTCACTAAGTTGTGGAGGGCCTCACTAAGTATCTGAGACTTTCCGCAAATCATGATACTCCAGTCTTAGCCTCCCAATTACTAGGATTACAACCGTGCGCCATCACGGTTGTAAATGTCCCAGCAAGGACATTTTATTTTAATATGAAGGGATGACAAAACATGCTAAGCCTCTTCAAGTGCTACAGACAGGATATTCTTCATTTTAGAATATTTATTCAGCTGTATGAAAAATATCACAGCTTTGAGTAGAACCCACAGCAGGAAAGAGCCTTCTTGCTCTGAATATGCATCATACATATATATAATTTTAATTTTATGTCAACCTCTCAGAGAAAAATCACAATTTATAAAATGCTGAATCAACTATAATAAAGAATGGAATACCTTGTGAAAAACAGTTCCTTGTGAACTTTTGGGTTTGGAAATAAATAAAGTGCCTAGCCATGAGACACTCTTTAGCCAGAATTGTCCATTAGGAGCTGTATTCTTTCATGTACACCAAGTCACAATTTCAATAGAAATGAAAGACCACATATGAATAAGGGAACTGAGAGGAGTGGGCACACATAAGTAAGTGAGCAAGTGGCCCATCCCCGGCATTATCTAGCTGTCTTGAACTACCTTTCCTTTTGCTCACCCTATGGCCTCCTTACAGGAGACCCCTTATAATCAGGTGATCCTCTCCTGTGAGGTCCCAATTTTTGACAACAGCTAAATGTGGTAATCATGGTGACCAGCAGCTCAGATATCCTAGATATAAAGTTCTAGGATATCCTACAAGGTGAGACATCAGATCAGCAGAGGTTACAGAAAGGATTAGGAACATTCATAATCCATGATAGAGGGAGAGGGAACATATACAAAACCTCAGTATATGCTACACAGGGTAGGGAGAAAAGCTCTGAATTTTACACCCACCTTTCCTTTGGTATGCTAAAGACAAATGGCACACCCAAATCCCACAGAAACTCTAAGAACTTATCAGATACATGTGAAGCTGCACAGTGCAAGAAATTGATGGTAGGAGATTCCTTGAGGAGCCATGCAGATTATTTCTTCTACTCTCAGGTCTCAAACACTCATTTTCTCAGCTGTCAGCTGTCACCTGAGTTCCTCTTGAGTAACTACCCTAATCTGATGAGAGACTTTGTGCAAGGTCAAGTTCTCTTCCTAGGAGAAGTCCATGTCTCACACACCATTACTGTAGACTCAAAGCACTTGTCTTACTTCTCTTGCTTTCAGATAACTCTGAAGAAGGCATCAGCTGAGACACTTTTTATGCCTGTGCCACCCACCCTCTGCTCGTTTTTTCTTCTTTAAATCTTTTATTTCATACAATAAACTTTCTGCAAATTTGTCTCAGACTCTGTTTCCTGGAAAAACAAACCTGTGACCACAGCTCCACCAAAATACTCAATACTATAGTTGTAAATTTTTAAAAAATGAATTCATGATGCAGGGTGGGGGGAGATTTCATAGGTCTACAGATTGCTACATCATCTTCCAAACAGAAACTGCAGCTCTGATATAAAATAGTGTTCATTACACATAAAAACCCCAGACAATACTGTGGCTAAACCAAATTACCACACAAATCAAATCCTTTCCTCATCATTGATTTAATAGGATAAATAATATGGGAACTGTGGAAAGCACCATTTATATGCATTGTAAATGAAACTGAATAAAGGATTTCATTCATTTCTTTATGAGATGTCAAATTAAAAAGCTTATAGGAGCTCTAAATGAATTGAAACAGGATGTAGGAAAGAAAGATATCTCACATTATCTTTTGATTGCTGGTCACATAAACGCTACAGGGATTATAGAAGTAGGCATTATTTAACAAGCTAATCATAAAGAAGCAGAAATAGATGAACATTAATTGCATTTGCATTTGATATCAAATACACAGAAAATATTCTAGGAAGATGGGCAAATACAAGAGATCATGTTGAAATAGCTAAAAATCATTTCCATAGATGTCTTCCTCACATTTCCATATTGTTCATACAGCCACTGTCCCACTGGAATTTTTTTTTTTTTTTGCTAAGAAATCATATCAGCTTCGTTACGTCTGAATGTTCTCTAGAGTAGCTTCTTCTCAGACATGATTCTAATTACATTATTAGATGAAGCATAAATTTTGTCAGACATAAATCTAATCTAGGCATAATTCTAATCACCTAAAGTTGCTTAGTTGGGTCTGCATAAGCATTTTATTTCAGGGTCATTTATGATCCAGTGTTTTCACCTCTAACTAGAAAACCTTTTTTTCTTTTGATTATAATTTCTCTAATGTTCTTTTTAAAATTATAGTAATTTTATTATATATATATATATTATGGTTTCTTTCAGTGCACAAGTTGATGAATGGTGGGTGGGTACTGGGGATTGATCCCAGGATCATTCTACCTCCAAACTACAGCCCCTGCTCTATTCTATTGTTTATATTTATTTGTTTGTTTTGGTATTGGGGATTGAACCCAGGAGCATTGTACTTCTGAACTTTACTCCCAGCCCTATTTCACTTTTTTTTTTATTTAAACAATTTTTTTATTGAACGTAAATAGTATACATTTACACTATATTTGATGCCCTCCCCCCCACCCCCGTTTTTCTTTCCCCCCTCCCACCAATGGCTGTCCAGGTTAACCATGACTTATTCATAATTTTACACATGTTCAGGTGTAGACCCTCGTTAATCAAGACCGACCTTCCTCCTCTCCTATCTTACCATCCAAACTTAGCTAGTATTTTCCCTTCAATCACTTTTTACTTTGAAACATGACCTCACTAATTTGCTGCAGGCCTTGTGATATTGCTGAGGTTAGCTTTGAAAGTGCAATCCACCTTTTTCAATCTCCCATTTATTGGGATTATAGGTATATGTAACAGTGCCTAGCTAATATACACGACTTTTAATTATTGTATAAATGCATGTAATCACCACCACAATCAGAATACAAAATAATTACATCAGCCCTCAAAAAATTCTGCCATGCTATATCCCTTTATTATTACATTATCCTCATCTTTAACCAGTGGCTATAACTACAGTAATGTTGTTTGAGATTGTCATATAAGTGGATATATAATCTTTTGAGTTTGTATTTCTTCATTCATCATAATGACTATGAGAATCATAAAAGTTGTTGAATATATCAATAATTTATTCCTTTTTGCTGCTAAGTATTTTAATACTTGTCCTATTTTGTAAGCTATCTTATATATAAAAGTAGAATGTTTACTTAAGTTGTAAAAAGTTTGAAATATCAAATTTATTATATGGAGAAAATTTTCACTGTTGACTTCCATTGAATCTTATCAGAAGAAACAGTTCAAATTATGTTGTGTCCATAGATGAAGGTATTTCTACCAATCTCACTGTTATGCAAGGGGAGAGTTAAAATGGGTAGTGGGGAGGAACTTGAATGGAAATAAACTAATAATACTTGTGTGTATGTTTGTATGGTTTTGAATTTCCCTATGATATATAATTACAGTGCACCAATAAAAATGTCAAAAATACTAACTTTTTTTGGAAAGAATTTTGCCATTTCATAGGCCTCCAAGGCAAGTCGACTGCCCTAGTAGAAGACATGTTCTTATATGGAAAGAAATATGAAGGGGAAATGACTTTATGTTTTTATTACAGTTCTATCACATTAGTGGCTAACATTTTTTCCCAAATGAGACTACATAAAATATTTTACAAATATGCTTATTGTACTCGGTTTGTTTTCTAGGTCTGCTATGAGGAAGTTACTTGCAATTTTCTTATTTCCTTCTCTGTATTAGAACTATCACAACTGTGATTGGCCCATTGCAAAGATTTTAGTGGCACATATTATTAATTAGTATAAATGAATGAGTCCTAAATTTATATCCTCAATAAAATATTAAGATTAAGATTAAGAAGCTAAGATAAGGAAGCCAAGCAAATGATAACATCAATACATATTAGCTTTCCTAGGCCATTTTAAGTGAAATGAAAAAGGACAGTTAATTTTCAAATGCATGACCAACACAGTGAAATGATCTTTCTTCTTTGGAATCTGAGATTTTAGTTTGGCTTTTCTCCGAGCTCCTGTGGCAAGAGAAAACATGTATTGAGTACCATCAGCTATACTCTCATTCACAAGAGAAACTAAATCAAGCCTTATAATGCAATTGCGATCATTTTGAAAACTTTAGTTCAGCAGTTGATTACACAATTGACATGATGGCAGAAATATTTCTTCTTGCATAGATAGAAATATACATTAAATATACATGTTGGAGTTGTTTCTTTTAGGAGATGATTTTTCCATTTTTCTCTCTTCTCACAGGTTGTTTTTTTTTTTCTTTTCCCCATTGGCATAGGAATATTTGCTTATTTCATAATATCATTGAATTGCCATTCTATTGTCTCTATTTTCAGTTCAAGCCAACAAAGGGGAAAATTCTAATCAATGGTCCATAGATCATTGCACACTTCTGCCAGAGCCATGTAGCATTAAGAATTAGAGAAGATGTCAGTTCAGCCTTCAGTTTTAGGCCTTCAGCCAGATTCTTTTATGCCCCATTAACTTGGGAGTACTGCCTAAATACTTTTTTTTCTCCTCTTTCTTTTATTTAATGCTCCTCTAAACAGCAGTTTTTCAGACAATATTTTTTCCAATACAGTGGCTTAGGAAAGCAACAACATGCTATCTGATCATCATTTGAATAGCCTTTGTCTCTGAACCCAAACATCACAATATTACTTCTACCCTGTACCAATGAGCTTATTTTTAGAAGAAACTAAACTACAGACTCCAATCTTTATTTTAGAAGACACAAGCTATAGCCAATTATGTTTCATTCTAAAATAGGTATATACAGCTTACAAGTTGAATGGAAGAGTCTTACCCCAGAAGATCTACCAGCCAGGCTTGAGATACCCAAATATATTAGAGGATCCTTTTGGATGAAATTGGCTCAAGAAAAAAGAGCTTCAGATGTTAACATTTGGTGTCTCAAAAAATGTACTGCCAACAATATTCGTATATTGAAATACTGAATCAGTAGTGAAGGCAAACAGTTGGCAAAGCCACCTCACACTAAGGATATTCTTAATACTTCACTCTTAAGAACCATTAGCCTTGATGAAGGCTCTACTATGATCAAATGTGTGGATTTTAAACACTAGTCTCATACCCAATAGTTTTCTAAAAGTATATTTCCATTACACTTTTTTTTAAAAGAAAACTACTGGTTATGCATGATGACACATGCTTTTAATCCCAGCATTCTGGAGGCTGAGACAGGAGGATTGCTATTCGTGGACAGCCTCAGCTACTTAGTAAGACCTTCTGCAACTCAGTGAGACCCTTTTACCAAATAAAGAATATAAAATATAAATAAATAAATAAAATATAAAATATAAAATAAAATATATAATATAAATATATAACATATATATTATAATAATATATTAAAATAAAATAAAATATAATAATATAAAAATATAAAAAGAATATAAAGAATATAAAATATAAAGAATATAAAATGTCCCTGGGTTCCATTCCCAGTACCACAAAAAATAATAAATAGAAAGTAACTGGTTAATGTGTCCCACCCAATTAGGAGTCAAATCAAGAAAGCAGATAACACAGGATCAAAAATACATAAGATAAAGAAAATGTGGTACATAAACATAATGGAATTTAAGCAGCAATAAAGAACAAAATTATGTCATTTGCAAAAATATAGAAGAGAATTTTATACTGAGATTAGCCAGGCTCAGAAAGTTAAGGGCTGCATGGATTTTTTTCTCATATGTGGAAGAGAAAATAAGAAACATAAGGCACTTTAAATAATGCATGGTGAAACCTGTATAGTACTGGAAGAGGATCAGGATAGAGATTTAGGGAGAGGAAGAAGGAAATACTTCAAATGATACGATGGTATTACTACCAATTTTACTAACATATATGGGGAGATAAGAAGGTGAGTGAAGTGGGATATGGAGGGAAATACACTGATAGCTACATCTATGTACTTTTTTGTCACATTGAATGTCATTATGATATATAATTGCAATGCACTAGCAAAGTAATAAGAATAGCCAGGCGTGGTGGTGCACACTTGTAATCACCACGCTTCGGAGACATAGACAGGAAGATTGCGCAGGTTCAAAGCCAGCCATGCTGGCTTAAGAGACCCTGTTTCCAAACAAAAAAAATAGGTCTGGGAGTGTAGCCCAAAGGTAGAAGGGTTTCTAGGAACCTCAGTACCACAAAAAATAAATAAATAAAAACAATACATAAGAGTGTTAATTTCAGAAGATACATGAAGATTTCCAGAGGAAAAAAACATTAAAAGCAACAAATCTAGATTGAAAGTAAGAATATAAAGAATATCAAGGAGAGAATTTCCAGTAATAAAAATGAAAGTCAGAGTGATATATAATGCCATATTAAAGAAAATTTTATAATTTTTTGTGTAGTTTACCTTAGGATGATAACTATTAATGCAAGCTAATTAGAAAGAAAGCAAGTTTTTAAAATAAAACCATTTCAAGCTACTTGGTAGTAAATTTCTATACTGTTTAAAATTGTAAGGTTTCATTTTTATGTTATACAACAAAAATAGCAAGAATTTGTTCAAAGACTTCTCTGTAGAAAGTATACTTAAAACATGAATGATCCTAGAGCATGTTATGCTAAGTAAAATAATCTAATCACACAGGAACAAACACTGCATAATTCTATTTATATGAGATATCTATAAGAGTCAGACTCTTAGGAGCAAAGAATATAGTTGTGGCAGCCAGGACTTGGGAAAGATGGGAAGTTGTATAAATAAATAAATAAATAAATAAATAAATAAAGTTCCAGGTATGCAAAATAAATACATTTTAGAGATGAGCTGTTCAATATAGTGTCTAGAGTTAATACAGTAACATGCACTCTAAATTTTGATAGAAGTTTAAATCTCATTTTTATGTGATCTTACCACAAAAGCAAAAACAGGAACCAAAAGGATATAAGAAAACTGGCAGGGGTTGGATATGTCTATAACCTTCGATGTGATAAGATCAGAGGCGTATTCCTAAAACCAAACTCATCAAATTGTATAAATTAACTCTGCAATTCTTTGTAGATCATATATACTTCAATAGAGCTATTTAAAATAATCATCATTGTTTTACAAAAGCAAAAACATGATACTCAGAGAAGCTAAATGACTTGATATAAATCTTATAGTTAGCAGCACAGCACGAGATAAGATTCAAATCTATAATCTAATGTTTATGCTTTTTCTAATACAGCATATTTAACCAGTATTTTGATACACATGCATATTGAAAACATAATAAAGCAATGTTAAAAACCATATAATGTTCCTTTTGTCTTTATTTGCACAATATAAATTTGTATGAGAGTATTTCCTCTAATAAATTGAAAACAGTTACTAGAGAAGAATTTTATACTGCATGTTCATAATTACTAATTTTGAATATTTTCTATAACCTGGTAGAGATCAGTGTATAGGTTTTCAAATGCTGTTCACCTGCTCATATTTTTTGAACTCTAAAAATTCTTTTAATAAATACATATATAACACAAGCAAGATAAATTGTCCTATTATTTATTTTCCAGTGGACTTCACTTTCAAAACACTTCAATTTTGCTTTTTTTTTAATTGAAAATGTTATATATTTAAACTGTTTGGTGCCCTCTTCCCCCCCCGTTTTCTCTTCCCCCTCTTCCAAAAATGAAAGTCCAGGTTAACCATGTTATACTGATACTTTTAGACATCTTCAGATGTAACTCCTCAATTAATCAACCTCAGGCTTCTTCCTCTCCTATCCTTCTATTCTAGCTTTGCTGAGATTTTTTCTACATTATCTGGAGTCCCTCTGCTATTCCCGATGCTCCCTAGTTTGAGCATATTAGAGACGACATAAGTCCCTTCTCCTTCTGTGCCTGGCTGATCTCACTTAACATGTTCTCCAGATCTTTCTATCTTCTTGCAAATGACATGATTTTGTTCTTCTTTATAGCTGAATAGAATTCCATTGTGTGTATTTCTCATAATTTTGCAATATATTTATCTGTTGATTGGGGCCTAGATTGGTTCCATATTTTGGCTATTATGAATTGTGCTGCTATGAACATAGGTATGTATATGTTACTATAATTCTCTGATTTCAACCCCTTTGTAAAAATACCCAGGAGTGATAGAGCTGGATCATAAGGTAGATCTATTCCCAGTTTTCTATGGAATCTCCACAGTGATCTCCATAGCTGCTGAATTAGTTTGCACTCCAACCACAGTGTAAAAGAGTTCCTCTTTACCCACATCCTCACCAGCATTTGTTGTTATTTGAGTTCTTTATGCTTGTTACTCCGATTGGGGTTAGATGGAATCTCAACATAGTTTTGATTTAAATCTCCTTGATGGCTAATGATATCAGGAGAATTGTACACCATGACCAAGTTGTTTTTATCCCAGAAAAGCAAGGCTGGTTCAACATACGCAAATCAATACATGTCATTCACCACATAAATAGAAATGAGAACAAAAACCACATGATCATATCAATAGATGCGAAAAAACATTTAACAAAATCTAACACCCATTTATGTTAAAAAAAAAAACTGCTGAAAATTGGAATAGAAAGCATGTATTTCAACATCATTAAGGCAATATACAAATACCCAAAGCCAACATCATATTGAATGGGGAAAAACTGCAAGAATTTCTCTAAAATCAGGAATAAGACAAAGATGCCCATTATCACCACTCCTCTTCAATATAATCCTCAAGACTTATTGCCACAGCAATAAGACAAGAGAAGAAAATAAAAAAAAATTCAAATAGGAAGAGAGGAATTAAAACTATCCTTATTTGCAGATGACTTGATCCTTTATCTAGAAGACCCAAATAACTCAAACAAAAGACTTCTGGAGCTAATTTACCAATTCAGCAAAGTTGCAGGATACAAAATCAACCTAAAGAACTCAGTAGCTTTTCTTTATGCCAACAGTGAATCCACAATAAAAGAAATAAAGAAAACAATTTCATTCACTATAACCTCAAAACCAATAAAATTCTTAGGTATAAACCTAACCAGATTTATAATAGTGTCTACAAAGAAAACTATAAAACATTAAAGAAAAATTGAAGAAGGCCTTGGAAGATGGAAAGATCTCCCATGCTTATGGATAGGCAGAATAAATATCATCAAAATGGCCATTCTGCCAAAAGTGATCTATAGATTGAATGCAATTTCCATTAAAATATCAATGACATTCTTCATAGACCTATAAAAATAAATTTCACTTTAAAAATGTAGTACATGTGATAGCTAATCATTTTCATTTATATCTGTGTGAGGTAGGGTATACCTATACAAAAGCTTTTCAATATCATATTGACTTGGATATTATAATATGTTATAGTAAGATTTATAACAATGTGTGCCAAATTTTGAAAATAAAGCTCTAAGGAATGTTCAGAAAAGGAAGAAAAAGTGTCAGAAAGAAGCTTGGTTTTATAGAAACTTCAAGAGGGTTTCTGAAAAAGAATTAATCAGCCCTATAGATAACTACTATGATGATATCAATGAATTATATTTTATAATATGAATACCATTTGCAATCTCAGGAGCTATTGGGGATACATGAGGTAAGCTGTAAGAAAGTGTTTTGGGCTATGAGTGAGAAGTTATAAATGGAGGTAGCAAGAATAAGTGACCCTTTTAAGAAGTGAGCATAACAAGGGACAGAAAGATATAATAGAGTAGCTCAAGGGGATACAGGCTCCCGTTATAGCACTTTCTAACATGACAAAGACTAAAGTTCTTTAAAATGGTGATGAGAAAAAATGAGACGAAAGACTGAAGTTAAATATATTAGAGAGAAAAGATTCTTGTGAAACTTAAGATTATTTAATGGATGAATAGTAAATGAATCTCAAAAACAAATAAATGATTGATATTCCCAGTTCTTCTATTTTAACAGCACTTGGTTTATCTCTCAGTTTTTATCCAGCCCTAGATCATAATATAATTTTTATTTGAGATGGAAATGATTACATTAAAAAGAAAATAAGCCATGCACAATGACAGATGCCTATATTCTCATAACTTGAGAGGCTGAGACAGGAGTATCACAGATTTGGGGCCAGCTGCAGCAACCTAACAAGAACCTCAGCAACTTGGTTACACCTTGTTTTGAAATAAAAAATAAAAAATGGTTGGGGGTCTAGCCCTGAAGAAGAATAATTCTGGGTTCAACCCCCAGTACAAGAAAGAAAGAAAGAAAGAAAGAAAGAAAGAAAGAAAGAAAGAAAGAAAGAAAGACTCTCTAAAGTAAAAAATATTTTATAAAAATATAAGAATTTTAGAAAAATTCTAAGAATTGTGAAAATTATTAAAATTTAGAATCTTCTAAATATTTCTAAACCTTTTAGAAAAAAATATAGAATTTAAAAATATATAAAATAAAAATAAATATTTAGAAAGTATTTTAGAAAATTTTAGTCTTTTTATATTTATTTATTTATTTATTTATTTATTTAGGTGGTATTAGGGGTGGAACCCAGAGGCTTTCTACGTCTGGGTTATACTCCCAGACCTTTTTATATTTTATTTGGAAATAGGGTCTCATTAAGTTGCTGAGAGCCTCACTAAGTAGCTGAGGCTGGCTTTGAACCTATGCGATCCTCTTGTCTCAGCCTCCCAAGTGCGGGGATTGCAAGCGTGCGCCACCATGCCCGGCTTAGTCTTTTTATTTTAGAAAAGAGAGAAAAGGAAAGAAGAAAAGAAGGAAAGAAGGCAGAAGAAATGACAGGAGGAAGAAAGGAAAAGAATAGACAAAACAACCTTTCAGACTGACCCAGGAAAATAGAATAGAATTGGTAAATAGGTTTCCACTTTTGCTTTGTCTTGTTCACAGACTTTCCAGGATGATGGGCCTATAATAACATCTAGGATTTATAGTATTAACCTCCTCATGATTTACTTTCTGCTATAGTAGGTCTTGGATTGACCATAGTCAAAATTCTGGTATGTTTTCTCTGAGTACTCTGAGATAGAATTTCTCCTGTTTGCTACCATTCTTCCTTTTGCAATTTTGGAGTTCAGAGACAGGTCATCTAAGCCCAGCTCAGTAACTTGATCTTTACCAGTCTAAGCCAAACGTCTTGGATGTCAAGTGCATGCTTAGACTGTCAACTTGGCCTTGCTGGATTCATTGTGGCCATGCTCTAACCTTTTACTGGGATCCAAGGTGAAAACAACCTGTCTGCATTTGTCCTTTCTTATTTATGCATTTTATTTAGTGAGACATTCTGTCAGGCTCTAGGCAGCTACAAGAATAAAATGGCAGCCTTTTCAGTGTCCTTTGCAAATGATTCACTTATTTGTATTTGGATACCTCAATGGGCTAATTTTTTAGTGGACATACCCTCAGTCCCTATCTGAGATAGATTATTTTGACAAGACTTATCTTTTCCATATTTGCTTTATGTAATTACAATTCTGTGCCCTTCTGACATAAGAAAAACCTACAGAGAATGGAACTGAGTAAGTTCTGTGGAGAAAATGAAGAAACAGGATAGGGAGTGTTGAATGAAAAATATTTAAAAAAATTTTAATCTTACATACATACTAGGAGATACCTCTTTAATACAGTTATGCTCCCCCCCCAACAAGAAGCAGTTGAGGAAGGATGGCATAACAAAATCTGTGGGGAGAACATTCAAGCAGAGGAAAGCAGTCTCATATCAGGACTGTAAAAATGTTTGGAATGTTTAAGGACCAGCCCCATATAGATGTTATTACTATTACTGAAGTTTTTCCATATTTCCTATAAGGTAATTCTTAGTCTTATCTTTCAAATAATGAAGTGGATATTTAATAAATTGTCTGGTAGTTATACATAGGTTACCTGTTACAGTGCTGCACTGTTTGCTATGGACTAAGGTTTATTCATGGTGGAGCTGTTGATATTTGGGCTGAGCAGTTTTTTGTCCTATGCAACACCACTGGGTGCTATTTGCTCCCTTTATAACCTCATGGAAATCAAACATTTTACTTACAAACCTTATTACGTTTCTTCCGTTCCTGGGGGAGACAGTGAAATCATCCCAGTTGAGAACCAGTGACATAGAATCAAGTAGATGAAAAGCAAAGTCATCATTCTAAATGACTAACAGTTAACTTAGGCCCTATTATTAAGAAATGAACAAATTAATTATAGCACAGTGATGATATTTAATCTGTTAATGGTCATTTTGTGCATAATTGATTGACTCTACTATGAGATACTTTTTATCAGCTGTAAAAATAGCCCAAATATCAAACTGAGTAGAGTGGGCTTATGCTTTGCATTATTCTATAATGACCTACAAGGATATAAAACTGAAAGTGAACTATGGAAATACTGAGTAATTTTACTTAAATTTAGCATGAGAATATTTATGCAGATATTTTACTAGCTAATTCATTTTTTAAAGAGCATGAAAGATGTTTTATATTAAAAATTGTAGGACAAATGTATCAGGTTTTATTAATTTTCCAAATAAACCCGTCTCAGTGTAATTAACTCATAATAAGTATATCCTAATTTCACCATATCTTGTTGAATTCCCCAAGTACAATTTATATATCCCACAACTAATAGAATTAGTTATTAAAATATTAAAAAATATTTGAGATACTTTTCATGCTAATTGATTGAGGTGTTTGGCTTGGTAATATATTAAGTATGCTTTGTATACTTTAGTAAAGAAATGCATCATAGTGAATTAAGGATTACAGTTTTCATTATTTAAGCTAGCAAATATAGCTTTTTCTTGCCTTCTAAAACTAGATGTCCATTGCACCACTGGATCCGTTCAAGCCTTCATGACAAATGAACATCATCATGAAACTGTTTATGCAGAGCAGTGGGTGAAGCAGCTCAGAATGTACTCAGGCATTTATTGAGGAAGGAGGTTCAGAGGCTTCTTGTCTGACCTTACCTTTACAGAATGTGTTTATTCCCTGGCCTCCTGAGCAGAGCCTGCTGCTGCTGGGCAGTGGGAGAATCTGAAACTTGGCTTTGTGTTGCCATCAGGCACTAAGTGAGCTCTCTTTCTAGACTGGAAACATGCAGAAATGTTAAGTTAGGAGTTGTACCCAAGAACTATTGTTTAGAACATGATTCAGGCTAATTAAAAATCACAATAAAGAAAAACTTGTGGAGAGGCTGGCAAAGAGAGTGAGTTTACAATTTCAATTCTGTTTAATCAAGCACCAAATCATAAGCTCCTTTAAACAAGTATCTTGTGTTTCTGATAATATTTATATTAGAATGTTTAAACCCATCACATTCATACACATAGAACAAAATCATGAATCATGTAATGTGTGATTCTAAAACTGTTTTTAAAAACTCAACATGATTGAGACAAATTTCTTATAATGAAACTAGTTTAAACTGCAGTTTTCAAGTAAGAATCAAATGGGAGAATTATCTGTCTTACATATTTTAAAATTTAGGTTGACATCATAATGATATACATTACTATAATGTTTTCTTTCTCCTTAAAGTATATATATATATATATATATATATATATATATATATATATATGTATGTATATATGAAAAAGTATGATAAAGTATATATATGAATATAAATTCATATATATTAATATAAAGCACATATATATGAATATTTCTCAAAATGATAAGAATCCTAATATTTAAATGAATAAAACATACTGTTTTCATCACTTTTATCAAGAATTGTCCTAATCTTAACTGCTGGGTTTCTGGTGTCTTTTATTTTTGCCATTTTCTATATAAGAATGGGGATGGATTTGTAGATTATTAGTAAGGAATTTTGCTTACTAAGATTATTTTCTTAATTTGACAAAAGCTGATATTTATGCAAAGTAATTTCTCTATACTTATTGTATACTTATGGATTAATAAAAGAGAAAAATTTATGTAAAATATGAACATAAAATAAAATAAAATTCTGAGTAGAGAACATTTCTGGTTGTGATGATTTTATGAGATACTATACATTCCAACAACTCTCCAAAGTCCAAGAACTCAAGTATAGCATAATAATTTCAAATAAGACCCACAAGTGAATAACTAATTTTTTAAACAAGTGCAGCTGATATTACTATGGCAGTAAACTTAGTTCTTACCAGCAGGGTGAGTCAATTTTAAAGTCTTTCCATTAAACTCTTCTCACTTTCTTAACTTTAAAAATCCATGTAAACAAATGAAATGCATGTTGGTAATAGAGTACATATATACTTTTTGTTGCATAGTCTTTAATTCATTCTAAAAGAAAGGACTTAAATTGAGGATATTTGGGGCAGTAAATGAGACTCATTTCTGATAAAGATGCTTAGCAGAATTATTAAGCAGGTTTTTAAATTTTTTAATAGCAAATTATTCATTAAGACTAAAATGCACATTAAGTCAAAGCCCTCCTTTTTATGTTTTTCCATTTTTATCAGTGCTGTAGAATTAAAGTTTTAGTGTGTTTTATCAAGATTTTATTTTTTTTATTTTTTACAGGGGAAAGCACAAACACAGTCCCCATTTATCAAGATTTTAAAACTAGAAAACACAATGCTTTGCTGTCATGATGTTCAAGTGAATGTGAAAAAGTGTGTGTATGTATGGGTGCATAAGAGAAAGAGGGAAGGGAAGAGAGAGAGTGAAGGTTTTTTTTAATTCTTTATAAAGTACTGAAGTCTGATAAAGCAACTAAATTTGATTACTCTAGAAAGCAATTCACCACATGTTTTATGGTGGAATTGCTATTTGTGAGAGGAGAGGAAAGACAAGAAGTCATCAAAGGCTGCTATAAATGTAAACTGTCAAAATGGCAAAGACACACAAAGGAAAGGCTACCTTCTAAAAGATGGACAAAAGAATGAGATAGAGTAATGAGGTGGGACTGACATTTCATACTGAGGTTCATCATGCTTCAGTTCAACAATTAACCCTACTCTCTCGTTTGCAATTGTGTAATTGCTAGTTGGTATACCACTACTATTTTTCTTAAAGTAGATAAGATGAGAGTTTCTGTGAACCCCAAATTTAAGCCTATTTATAATCCCAACTAACACTGTTACAAAAGGTAAGGCATCTCTAATTATAGGCATTCAGCTTAGAAGTTGAATAGTAAGAGTTAATGGGGTCTTCCTAATTAATTAAACATTGCAATGAACTTACTCATAAATACAAAAAAGCAACATTTCCTTTTTAACCTACTTACCCACTTCTATAATGTAGTCAAAGTATTCATAAAATAATAAACATCTAGAATAGTTTTCAGACAACTAAAATATTAACTAGGAGTCTGATCAAGAGTTCCTTAATTAATGTCAGTGTTGCTTTTAAATGAGCTTGTCTTCTTTACTTTGAGGATAGATAATGTACCTTAATGGATGAACATAATATAAAGAATACAGTCAATGGAAATACACATAAAATATTTAAAGGGATCCTACCATCTTTTTATTCATTGAATAATAAACTTGCATATAAATTCAACTGAGCTTTAAAGTAAAAATTCCTTTTGTACTAATCATAAGTACTCAGAAGCATTTTTTTTCTTTGACAGATTAGTAGACTCATAGTTGATTTCCTTACAAAAATTGGCACTCACTGTAATTATAGTTTGCTGATACTTTGCATTAAGGGGATATGTAGATAATATTTTAGTTTCTGGGAAAAGTATCTATTTTACTAAAAGGGTTGCTCAATACTTTCTAAATATAATTTTTTCTAGAAGATTCATATTCTAATTTTTGGCTGTATTTACATACATCTACCATGTGATCAGATAAAATGTAAGAGCTATTAAAAGAAGTACTCAAATTTTCCAGCAGTGGTGGCACATGCCTGAAATTCTAGTACTTGAGAGGCTGAAATAGGAGGATGCCAGATTTGAGACCAGACTGATCAACTTAGACTCTCAGCATCTAAGCAACCTAGTGAGACCTTGTTTCAGAAAAAATAAGTCTAGAGTTTAGCTCTGAGGTAGAATGCCACAGGTTAATCCCCAATAATCCCTCACCCCAATCTCTCCCACAGAAAAACTTACTAAAGTCTGGTGTTGATTTGAAGCCAACACACTGTAACTTAGTGAGACCTTGTTTCAAATTTTAAAAGGGGCTGGGTTTGTAGCTCAGTGTAGAATGCCACTGGATTGAATCCTCAGTACAATATGTATAGACAAAAAACAAAAAAGAGAGAAAAAAATACTCAGATCTGCATTGAACTTCTATTGGGTACCATCTATTGTACTAGACTTCTAAAAATAAAATATGTGATGTAATTATGTCAAATATTCAAAGCAAAAACACATGCAGTTATATAAAATGTATTTGTGATAAAGGGATTTATAACATACTGAATACATAAATTTTACATTTATTCTCATTTGATGAATGTCTTTATAAACATAAATTAGTATAAAAATGCACCCCAAATTGTGATAAAATAGTCTCAATAATTCTTGAAAAAGAAAATGGAAACAATTTTCATTACATCTTGCTTCTTTAGTTTTACCATATACCAAATCACTCCAAACTACAGTTGTTTGAAACAACAGAATGTATTAAATTCATAGATCTTATAGGTTAGAAACTCAGAAAATAGAAGGAGTGTATTACTTCTGCTTTATGGTAGCTGGAATTTTAGCCAAGAAGACTGTGACTGTGAGTCACTTGATGATTGGTGCTGGAACAATCTAAGGTATGTTCACTTCTACAGCTGGCACCTGAGATGAGATAACAGGAAAACAAAAACCTTTGTTTAGAAGCCGGGCATGGTGGCACAGGCTTGTAATCCCCAAGGAGGAGACAGGAGGATCTCACTGGTTCGAAGCCAGCCTTGCTGGCTTAAGAGACCCTGTTTCCAAATAAAATATAAAATAGGTCTGGGAGTGTAACCCGGAGTTAGAAGGGTTTCCAGGAACCCAGTACCAAACACACACACACACACACACACACACACACACACACACACACACACACAACAACAACAACAACAACAACAACAACAACAAACCCTTTGTTTAGAAAACCTGCATGGAACATTTGTATTTGTATGTGGCTTGGTTTTCTCACTTCCTAGAGATCTGAGAGTAGTAAGACTTCTAAATAGTGGGAATTTAGGGCTTAATTGTGAATATTTCAATGGATCACTTTTTTTTCTTCAATCCTGCCTTAAAAACCAGACATTATTTCTACTCTAATGGTTGAAATAGGCAGGATCTCACCTAAATTAAATGGAACAGGACAGAGACCTTATCTATTCATGGAAAGTGTGTTTAAAAATGTGAGGACCATGGTTTAAAATGTCAAACTCCTGTGGTTCTGGACATAATTAGATAGTGCCCTTTTGCAGTCACAATAAATTATATTGGTAGTCTATGGGTGACTGAAACTTTTCTAGAAATAGGTAGCTCAATAATTAATTTTAAAATTTTCTTTTAAAGATACTTGTGGCATATTTTAACCAGTTTAACTGACACTTTTTTCATGAAATAGCACTGCAAAGTAATAATTATGAATATATCTACCATTCTATTTTTCTGCCCATTTATCAATAATCTCCTTATTTAGTATTTGGTATTTTACTTGAGTTGATTAATCTATCAATAAAAACTTGTAAACATTATCCATATATACACAGATAAGAAATATATCATCATTTTCTTAAATAAACTGTCCAATTTAGATCTTAGTGACAATCATATGTAATATATACACTAAACAAAATTATGAACCAGAGAATTACCATGCAAACCAAAATATGTTCAAGTGATGTTGTAAGCCATGTACTCAGTCTTCATAATTTTTTTTTTTGACTCTTCTCACTTGCACCTTCACAATTGTTCCTCCACGTTGGCATGCTACATTTGACCCAAGGAAAGCTGATCCTTGACTACCAGAATATGCTCTTATACTAAACATATATTTTAAAGGTTTAACTTCTATTTTGTTTTTGATTGGGCAAATATTCACAATTTTCATGCTAGTAAAATATACAAAATTCAATCATTTCAAATCCTGAAAAATTTTATCAACCACATATATCTATGTCTGTATAAGGAAAGAATATATACTTGTTAACAACTACAACTTTTTTGGTCCTCACTCACCTCTGATTTTCTACATCAGTATCTACTTTTGTCTCAATGTATGTTCATTCAAAGTACTGTGACTATTTCCTCTCAACAGTCTAATACATTTGTATTCTATTCATTAGTATCTTTCATAATATCCTACTTTTTTCTTTGCTTATTTATTTGTAATTATATAAAGAGAAAAATAAAGAGCATAGCATCTTTTAAAATATCATACTGTTAAATATATATTTTTAATGTTTTTATATCTGTTACTTGATCATTATATAAAATGATACTTTTGGGGGGCAGTACTGGGGATAGAACTCAGGGGCATTCTAAATTCAAGCTACACCCCCAGCCATATATATATATATATATATATATATATATATATATATATATATAGTACTGGGGGTGGAACCCAGGGACTTTTCTATCTCTGGGATATACTCCCAGACCTATTGGAAACAGGGTCTCACTAAGTTGCTGAGAGCCTCACTAAGTAGCTGAGGCTGGCTTCGAACCTGTGCTATCCTCTTGTCTCAGCCTCCAAGTGCTAGGATACAAAGAAGTGTGTGCCACCACACCCAGCTAATATTTTTATTCTTTATTTTGAAACAGGGTCTAAGTTGCAAAGAACCTCACTAAGTAGCTTAGTCTATCTGAGAATGGTGATCCTCCTGTTTCAGCCTCGCAAATGCTAGGATTACAACCGTCCGCCACCATGCCTGGCTTCATTTTTATTTTTATTTCATCTTCCCTCCACATGGAAATGCCCTTTGTTATTTCTTGGTTATTAAGTGAGGCACATATATCATGGTGAGATAATAACCGAGAATTCTAATTTTAATGAGTCACAAGTTAGAGGGATTGCTTTCAATCAAACCTTTAGATATTAATCATTTTTAGCAAGGATTAAATCCCAGGGTCAGATGTAATACCAACAACCTTTAGCATCTTGTCAAAACTAATGGTTTACCTATCTGACATATATATATATATATATATATATATATATATATATATATATATATATATATATTTCAACTGATACAATAAATTATAACCATATTTTCTGAGAATAATTTTATACATGAACACTTCCTTCTTTTCTTTATTTTTCACCCACATATTCCTTTGGTAATCACAAACTTTCTTTTCATTACGCATAAAATAAAATTAAGTCTCTGATATCATAGCCTAAAAGCCATGTGTATGTTGTTTGGTTTTGCATTTGTCTCCCTCAATTGACTACAAATCCTACAAAAATTGGGACTTTGCCGATTATTCTCCACCTTAATCCTAGATCTAAATTAGTACTTATTTTGTAGAAAGAACTAAATATGTATTGTTCACATTGAAATAGTCATCAATGTTTAGGCAAATTCAAGATAAAATCAAGACTATTATTTTGAGAGACTGTTAATCTGTCAGAAGAAAGAACATATTAATTTGTTTGTTTTGTCTTAAGTAAAACATGGAAAAAGCTAGTTGAGTAGGCACACAATGCTCATAGATAACTTAAAAGACACAGATTCACATTTTCAAATAGAAGTAAATACACTGATATGTGTCTTTAGGCAAGATAAAAACAGACTTATTATGTCCATAAAATCAACTTTGTGAAAATGCTTCTAAATATCAAACAGTAGCTATTTAAGGATTTTTTTTACAGATATTTTCTAGCAAAGGATAATAGGTTGAATATTTAGGACATAATTTACAAAAATATTTATTTAGGCAATCAATATTAACATGAGAAAGAGTGATATAATGCATGATAAAGTTGGGGCTAAGCTCATAGTAACCACAAGGAAAGAATTCGCCAGTTCAGATACAGAGTATGGAAAAGTAAGATAAAAAATTGAAAAATAAAAATCTAGTTAAAGGACCTAAGAGAAAAGAAAGGTTAGGTTAGCAGACTAGGAAAACTATGCAAGAAAAAAAATTTTATTAAGGATAATGATATTGTTTTAGACTTTTTAACTTATATTAATAAATAAAGATGTTTGACTTGTATTAAGTGTTAGATTAAAGATAAGTGTCATAGTCAAAATTCTAGAGCTTCTGCTACACTTACACACAAACACACACACACACACACACACACACACACACACACACACACACACGCTTCCTATTCCCTCATTATTAAATAATGTCATAATAGTCTAGGTGAGGACTTATTGTGGTAAATACTTTGAAAATAGAATTGAGTTTGCTAATAATTTGATCTTAAGAATAATCTGAATATTCAGTTGAATCCAGTGAAATTATATTAGCCACTAAAAATAGAAAAAGAAGGCAGGGAAATTGTCCAGGAAATGTAAATGAAGATGTGGCAGAAGAAAGGTGAGCTAGAAGAGGAGTAGAAAGATTTGAGGAATGAGGAAAACATCATCACTCCTGTTGACCTTGAGTAGCAATGTCATATTCTAAGGCTACATTGAAAGGGATGAGTGAAGCATTTAAAAGACAAATGTGAGCCCCAGTTTACAACAAGCAAGGAAATGGGCACCTCAGTCCTCTAACTGCATGGAGATAAATTTTGACAAAAAAAATTAAATGATGTTGGAAGTGGGTTCATCCCAAAGCTCCCAGGAAGAAATACAGCCATGATGGCACAGTGATATTGTGTGGTTAAGATGAAAGTACAAGGTGAGCCACACTGTGCCTAGACTTGTGACTCAGAGAAGTAAGTGGTGTGATTCTAGGCTCTTAATTTGTAGTAACACTGTGCTGGCAGTAGGAAACTATTAACTCAAAACCAATTCAATAAATATCATTGAAGTAATCACATAACTAAAGAAAACAGAAGAGATTACGCCTTAATTTTTGAAACTTTTCCTTTGGGTGAGGTAATGATAGAAGAAAATGGGGTCAGGGGAGCCAAGCCAAGCAGGATGGAGGCCAGGGAATGGCTGGATGGTCAGTGAGCAAAAGGACATTTAACAATTATAGAAACTCTTTAGATTCATGTAAATAAAAGAAACTCTATAAAAAGCAGTGATCAATCAATAAGTTCAATCTCACAGAAAAGTCAAGCAGAATGAAACTGAAGACAATATCACAATTTAAGTAAATAATTAGAGTTGTAAATGAAATTTTATGAATAAAAATGAGCGGGGAGGGCCAAGTGTAGTCGTGCATGACTGTAATCCCACTACTTGGGAGACTGAGACAGGAGGACTACAGATTTGAAGCCAGCCTCAGCAACTTATCAAGAAGAACCTCAGAAACTTAGTGAGAGCCTCTTTCAAAATTAAAAAATAAAATAAAATAAAATAGGGCTGGGATGTAGTTTAGATATATAATGCCCCAGGGTTAAATTTTCAGTAACACACACACACACACGCACACACACACACACACAAATACACACACAGGAGTGGTGAGAAAATGGTTTTAATGGGTATTGAATTGTTACTTGAAGAATCTGGATGTAAAATGTATGCAGTAGAGAGTTTGAAGGGGAAAAAGATTACAAAATACCACAAATAAGAATGATTTTAGTACAGATTACCATATGTCAGAAAAAAGGCATTTTTATTATGTTTTCATTAGCATAGTCAGTGAAAGTGAATCCTTTTGTTAATTCTTATACTGCATATCATATATACATATGCAGGTGAAGGTAGAACAGCAACAATAGCTATTGGGGCAAACTTATTTTTAAAACTTGGGCAAGTTTTTTAACATCCCTAAATTCCAGCTTTTTCAGTATTTTAGTCAGCTTTTGCACCTTGTGACCAAAATACCTGACTTGTACAACTTAGAAGTAGAAAAGTTTGTTTGGGTCTCATGATTTTAGAGGTTAGTTCATGACTGGCTGGCTTGAAGGAATAAATGACTCCATAGAAGGGCATGATGAACAAAAAACCTTGTGACACCCAGGAAGAAGAACAAGAAGGAGGAGGAGGAGGAGGAGTAGAAGGAGGAGGAGGAGGAGGAGGAGGAGGAGGAGGAGGCGGAGGGAGGAGGAGGAGGAGGAGAAGGAGAAGGAAGAAATGAGAGAGAGAGAGAGAGAGAGAGAGAGAGAGAGAGAGAGAGAGAGAGAGAGAGAGAGAGAGAGAGAGAGATCAGGATAGATACAGTCTCAAGGCCCATGCTTCTAGTGATCCACCTTTTCCATACATGCCTACATGCCCCAGCTCTGAACCTGGCTGTGTAGCCTAACATATAAGCTACTCTGAGGACATTTTATGTCTAAACTAAAACATTCAGCAAATATAAAAGTCTAATTATACATGTTTTATAAACTTATTATAACAATTACAGGAGAAAATATGTGCAAACTACTAACATAAATTCAAGAATTTGAACCCTCAAACTGAGCAAGGCATGTTGGTGTGTATCCATAATCCCACTACTAGGAGGCTGAGACAGGAGGATTGCAAGTTTAAAACTAACATCAGCAACTTATTGAGCCTCTCAGCAACATAGTGAGAACCTGTTTCAAAACAAAACAAAGCAAAAAGAGTGCTAGAGATGTAGCTGGTAAGTATAATGACTTTGGGTTAAATCCCCTGGAAAAGACACACACACACACACACACACACACACACACACACACACTCACACATACCCCTCAAACTGTATTATCGGTCATATGTTAAGGGTAATCTTAATGTGTATATGAGGAGAAGTGTAATGACTGACATGTTAAATTGATTTATAATACCACAGAAAGCCAATTTTTTGTCTGAACTTTTTCTGCACTAGAGATATCTACTAATGTAAAACAACAAAAATGTTCTTCCCAAACCACAGTGTTGTAACACCTCCACATTTATTCTTTGTTTTTTTGTTTTTCTTCTTGCAGGATATTGTGAACAAGCCTTTATGTTATAGAGATTTGCTTCCAACAACGGTGTCTGTGATCTGAGCAATTTCTGTGGTCACAATTTGCACCACCATCTGTGTGAATGGCTCTCCCTGGAATTGTGCAGGGCACATATGCTGCTACATCCTGTGGAACTCTCTACACATTTAATGTGACAACATTACCTATTTCATTAGGGCTTAATTTAGTTAAAATTTTAGTCCTAAGTACCAGGATGAGAATGACTGTGTGGTTTCTTGTTAAGATTTAAATATTCTTTAGGCTCACTTGGTAGACTTTGAATATCTTTAAAGATTAAACAAAACTTAGACTCATAGAACAACCTTAGATATCATCCCTGTGGACCCCACATATGTCCAAATATGATCATATACCTAAATTTAACCTTACGTCATTGCCTGAAGAATTCCTAACTGTGACTATACATATATTTCAAAGTACTTAGTAGCTATTCAAATATCAACTTCTTGAAAGATGAATTTTTATGTTAAAATCATACAATCAAAAACCCTCTCCTAATATGTTTTATAACTCAGAAAATCATTTAAAATTAAATGTCAATGACATATTTCAAGTAACATTTTTAAAAGACCATGATGTCAGATATTCTAAGTATAACTTGTCAATTTTAGTTTTCAGTCTGTAGGATATTCATATAGAATTTACTATTTTCTTTTAAATCACCCTTTAGTTAAAAACAATAAAAAATGTTCTTTGATAAGTGGAAGTTCCTGCCATTATTTTGTTTTGCTTTTAGTTTCTCTATGCCTGAATGCATATACTGAGATCACCCAATATATGTAATTACATTGAGCTAATTTATTTTTATCATTGCATATTACTTATGTGTTTCTATCTTCATTTTGTATACTATTTTGATGCATGATAGTCTCACATCACAGTGTAGCTCATAATGATAGTTACATGGATGCACATAGACACTGAGCCAGTTTAAACTACAACTGTTATTATGATGATTCAAGAATACTGGAGCATTATTTTGCATAAGCAAAAATAAATTCTATTTAAACATTTATAAATGTCAATTGCTTGTTTTAATTTTTGTATTGTTTTATATCATTAAAACTTCTGGCATTTTGCCGTTTACAGTGTTTTGCGAAGATTATTATAAAGTAATTTATTTTGTCTATGTATAAATGTTAGTTCAGTATTTTTCTTCAACATACTGCTCATGATCTTTGTATCCAAAGTGAGACTTTATATATTTTCCATAAATGTTTATGGTGACTTAATAAATTACTTGAGAAATATTTTTCAATTTACTTATTTGTCTAATATACTTACTGCATTAAACTGAGGTTAGGAAAACATTCAGAATATTTTAAAATAACAAGAATTTAATAAATTTAAAATATACACTAGCTGTTTAATAATAGTATCAATCAGAGAGGCATGGTGGTATATGCTTGTCATCCAAGTACTTGGGAGACTGAGAAAAGAGACAGATTCAAGGACAGCTTCATTAACATAGCAAGTTTCTCAGCAACTTAGTGAAACCCTGTTTTAAATAAAAAACTAAAATGAGCTGGTGGCATAGCTTGGAGATAGAATGCCTCTGAGTTCAATACACAGTAGCACATATACACCAATATATTTTATATAATTTGGTGAAGATTAGACTGATCTCATATAGTTGTTCACTTCCCAAACTCAAGTATCAGGAATAATAGATAAAATATATAAAATTTAAAAATATTTGCATGTAGAACAAAAGCATTAACATGTATAGCTAACAATGAAGAAAGAAATTTAACTTTCAGGTGTCATGAAAATTAAAGAATTGAAAGTTAAAGATAGCAGAAAGACTTCTTATGGTGACTTATGCAAGATGATCCTTATATCAAACTTAAGGTGTAAAGCTAAGATTATAATTTCCAGAGAGGTGGCCCCAAGATAAACTAGACACAGAACAAAAATAAAACTCATTTAGTAAAGCCAGGAAAATCAAAGGTTTTCTTCTTTAGGAAAAGTAAGCACAATTAGTTACTTGAATAAAAACATTACTCAAATATTTTATCATCCAGACAAGGTGGCACACATCTGTAATCCCAAGTACTTGAGAGGCTAAGACAAACAGAAGGATTGCAGGTCAAAGCTAAACTCAGCAACTTAGCAAGACCCTGTTTCTAATAAATAAATAAAAATAAACAATTTTTATTATTTAAAAATAAAAATTATAACTTGTGATTTATATATATATAATTTTATAATTTGTAATATAAATATTATAATTTATTATTATTATTTATTATTATTATTATGAGGTTATAGCTCAGAGGTAGAATATTCCTAGGTTCAATCCCTAGCAACACACACACACACACACACACAGACACACACATACACACACACACAGACATATCTATTCCATACAGTATCATTTCAGAAGGTTTTAAGAATAAAAGGAAGAAGAAGAGGGCAGCATTTATGAGTGATAATGAAGCATCAACCTCAAATAAACTCAATATCTAAAATACACAGAGAACTCAAGAATCAGCACTAAGAAAACAACCCAATCAACAATGGGCAAGTTAACTAAATAGACACTTCACAAAAGAAGAAATTTAAATGGCCAATAAATGTGTTAAAAAAATGTGCTCAACATCATTAGCAAACAGAGAGATGCAAATCAAACTACTCTGTGATTTTACCTAATTCCAACGAGAATGGCAATCATTAAAAACACAACAACAAATGCTGACAAGGATGTGGAGAAGTGGGAACTCTAATACATTGTTGGTGGGATTGCAAATAAGTGCAGCCACTTTGGAAAATAGTTTGGAGGATCCTCAGAAGAATGGAAATAAAACTACCAAGCTATACCACTTCTGGTATCTATCCAAAAGAATAGAAATCAAACTAATGCATGCGTATATCTGTTTATAGTAAAACAATTCACAATTGCCAAACTATGGAACCAGCCAAGATGTCCATCAACAGATGAATAAATTACAAAACTATGGAAAATGTACACAATGGAATTTTACTCAACCATAAAGAACAAAATTATGTCATATTTAGGGAAATGAATCACCACACTTGGTAGTATTTTATACTTATTGTGTTTACTTTTTACAAGTAACACTTTGTATTTGGTGAATTAATTTATGATCTATTTTCAGTAATGATATTTTTATTTTTAAGATACACTTATGGAGATTAAAGATGGCAGAATAGAGGGAGTTAGTGTGTTTCAGATACTCTGAGGCTCAGAACTCAACCAGCTAAAAGACTGCTTCTTTAAAAGAGAAGAAAGCAGTCAGAACTCAACAGAAGAGAGACAGTTCAAATGTGTTGAAATTGAATGCAGAACCGGATGCAGAGAAGTTAAAAGAGCTTCATGAGTCTCACCTGGTGAGCAGAGAGTGAAAGGTGTGCCATCTTGGTGAGCCTGTGTTTCGAATGGTGACTAACAGGACTCGGCAGCTCCTAGAGACCAACTCCAGCAAAGAAGCAGCAGAATCTTGTTGAGCCTGTGACTGAAGAAAACTATCATTAAAATCAATTGCACTCTTCTTTCTATGCTTGAATACCTCAAGATTCAATTCCCCAGACAACCCAGCAAAATTCTGTGGCTGCAGATGAACTTGGACTGAGAAATGCTAGGACCTTCCTTCAGGGACCCCAGTGTCTACATCTCATTTGTCAAGACCAATGAGAATCTGTAGATTAACTAGCCAGTGAACTCTTGTGGCTGCAGCTGGACTCATAACTGCCTGTAGGGACCCGAGTGGAATTCTTCAAGACCCTAAGTTTATAACATGTCTCAGTGGGAGCCTGTATGACCATGGGGACTTATTTGGCAAAGAAGAGACCCACAGAGTCTGTGAGTTTGCAAATCATCCCTGTGGAGGTGGGGACTGAGGCTGTAGTCAGGAACAACAAAAATGTGAATTAGCAGACAGCCCCTAGGGACATGTAGGTGGGAGGGGTCTACAATTGGCAGTTCATTATGTTCCTTCAGGCTCACCAGCAATTATCACAGAATAAACAGCCATGGGTTGAAACAACTCAGACAAATGTGCTGCAGGCTTGGAAGGCTATAAACTTGCTTCTGGTACCAAGGCCAGAGGCCAAAATGATGTCACATAATCACAGGTACCCAGAACAGCAACAGTATCACTGGGGCTAATTAACTGAACCACCAAAGTCCCAGGCTCAGAACAGTATAATCTTTACTAGCCAGAGTTTGGGCCCTGAAAGCATGAAGGCCAGGGGACATCAGGAGCTCATGTGATAACAGCTACAGTATGGGACTTCAACATTATCTCCATCAGCAGAATTTGAGTTTGCCATGCTTATATGCCAGTGACTGACAGGGTTCCATGTGATTATAACCAGCAGATCAGTGATGATGTAGCTGAGTCATCAAAGCTCAGCCATCTAAGCCACAAGATCAGAACAAAGTAATCGCAGACCCTCATAAGCTTAGGCTCAGTAGTCACACTGGCTGGAGGTCAGTACTCTATAGACATAGTTTTATGGTTTCATAACCAGTAAAGAATCAGTGGAGCATTGGGTTCGTTAAATCCCAAGCAGAAGGCTCTAGGCTCTTAATAGAACTTTATAGTCTTGACCCCTACAGAGTTTAGACCTGCTTTGAAAGCACAGTGACCCACAGCCAATCAGAGACTCGTATATGCCTCACTAAGAATTATATATTGATAATGAAGCTCTTGGGACAATCTTAGATTTGTCCAAAGTTTGATTATATGAGACAAATTGAATAGGCAAATGCATACACTCAGCAAAGGTTTTATTATAAAAGTGTAACATATAGACACAGGAGTGACACACAAAAAGAAAGAAGATGCCAAGACAATAGAAGTACAAACCCAAGAACTCTGAAAATATGAGAAATAAGAAAAACAAGAAAGCAATAAACCACTACAACTCAAAAACAAGGGAAACCATCAATACTAGGCTGCAGAAAATACCAGAAGGAAAATTCAGGATTTTGATTTTCAATATGATCAAAATCTTTAAAAATGAAATCAGAGAAATTGTACAAAAAATAAAGGAACATATAAATAGAGAAATTGAGACCCCAAGTAAAAATCAAAAAGAGGCTTTGAGAAAAATAAAGAAGTTAATAAATGAACTAAAGACTTCAGTAGAAACTATCCTTTATAAGCTAGAACACATGGAAAATAGAATCACACTCTTGAAAAACAGCTCATTCAAAACTTATCACACATTCAAAAATATAGAGAAGACAATACTACAACATGGCCAGAACACCCAAGAAATATGTGACAATATGAAACTATTTAATTTATAGATAACAGGCATTGAAGAAGGTCTAAAAGCACAAAGTAAGGGTGTTAGAAGCCTCTTCAGATAAATAATATCAGAGAATTAACCAAACATAAAAAAGACTTGAATGTTCATGTACACGAGACATTCAGAACACAATAAGACAAGATTAAAAAAGAACTTCTCCATGCCACATAACAATCAAAATGAGTATCATACAGGCCAAGAAATGACTCTTAAAAGCATTTAGAACAAAAGAACAGGTGACATTTAGGGGAATAACAATAAGAATTGCTTCATGCTTCTCAACCCAAGTCATGAAGGCCAGGAGGGGCTGGTGTGCTGTACTACAGACCCTAAAAGAAAACAACTTCTATCCAAGACTGTTATATTTTCCAAATATATCATTAAAAATTGATGGAGAAATAAAAGTCTTTCAGGACAAGGAGAAACTAAAAGAATTCATGACTACCTAGAGTCAACACTAGAAAAAATACTTAAAGAAATAAAACACAAGAAAGAAATATTGAAATGTTATCTAAAAGTCATCAAAAGCTTCGTATCAGACAAATGAAACTGTTTGTGAGATTATCATCATTAATATTGGATAAATTGCTATAAAACTAGATGTCAACCACTAAGCCAAGCATGGGAAGGAGGGTTGGGGAGGGAACGGGGTGGGGATTGGGTAGGGGCTAACTGGGTGATGTGTGCATGTATGTCTACAAAAGTATTTTCTTTATACCATTATGATGTATGAATACATTGCACCAATAAAAATAAATTAAAAAAAAGAAAGAAAATAGAAGCAAATACCAGAACCAGAGGAGGGGTGAATTCCACCAGACAGGCAACTGAATGAAGGAGAAATAACCCCATATCAAACAAAAAATATAAGTAAAAATTACAGAAAACAAAAATTATCTCTCAGTAATAACACTGAATGTCAAAGATCTAAACTCCCCAATTAAAAGTCATAGACTACTGGGTGTGGTGGAGCACGTTTGTAGTCCCCACGCTTGGGAGGTATAAACAGGAGGATTTCACAGGTTCAAAGCCAGCCTCACTTGCTTAAGAGACCCTGTTTCCAAATAGAAGTATAAAATAGGTCTGGGAGTGTAGTCCGGAGGTAGAAGGGTTTCCAGGAATACCAGTCCACCAAAAAAAGAAAATAAAAAGACACAGACTGGCAATGTTGATTAAGGAACATGATACAACTATACATATACTCATTTTACAGGCAAAGACATTTATAGCCCAAAGGTGAAAGAATGGAAAAAGATATACCATGCAAATGAAAACAAGCAGGGGTAGCAACACTTGTGTGCAACACAGTAGATTTTAAGCTAAAACCTATCAGAAGATACAAAGAATGTTATTTCCTACTAATATAAAGAACAATTCAACAGGAAGATCTACTGATAGTAAATATTTATTCCCCAAATGTGGGGGATGTACCCACTTGTAAATATAATTTCTTAGGATATTAGGTTTCAAACAGACCCAAACCCAGTAATATTTGGAGATTTCAACAAACTAGTCACACCACTAGATCAATCTACTAGGCAAAATATAAGTAAAGTTTCTTCAGAGCTAAAAAAACACTATAAAATAAATGAACCTAATAGACATATACAAAATATTTCAAGAAAAAACAGCTTTGTACATATTCTTCTCAACTGCTCATGAAAATATCTACAAAATAGCCTCCATAGTGGGCCACAAAGCAAGTAGCAGAAAATTTTTAAAATGTAATATAATTTCTGCATCTATTCAGATCAAAATGGAATAAAATCATAAGTCACCAACAGGAAGACAAAAAATACATAAAATATGAAGACTGTGATACATTTTTAAATTAAGACTGGATAAGAGAAGAAATAAGAGGAGAAACAAAAAATTTCTAGAATTAAACCAAAATAGAGATAAAATATGATACAATATATAGGACATGCTGAGAATGGTTTTAAAAGAAAAATTTATTTACTTATTTATTTATAGTTTTGGAATTAAACACAGAGTCATTCTACCTTTGAGCTACACCCTCAGCCTTATTTTTTATTTTTTTTTATTTCAAACAGGGTCTCACTAAATTGTGGAGAGCCTCACTAAGTAGCTGAGACTGCGACCCTGCAATTCTCCTGTCTCAGCCTCCCAAGTACTGGGATTACAAGCATGCACCACAATGCCCAGCTAAAACAATTTATAGCACTGAGCATTGATATAAGAAAAACATAAAATAAAAAATAAACTAATGAAATACCTCAAGAACCTGGAGGAATAGGAACAGTCTAATTTCAAAGCCATTAAACAGCAGATTATAATTAAAATTGGAGCAAAAATCAATGAAACAGAGAACGACAATAACAACAAATCAAAAAAACAAAAAGCTTTTACTTTGAAAAGATTAACAAGAGCGATAAACACTTAGCCAACTAGCCAACCTAACCAAAAGAAAGAAAAAGAAATCAAGACAAATTTTTAAAATCTGAAACAAAAAGGAAGACATTGCCACAGAGAGTAGAAAATCCAAGACTGTCAGAAACTATTTTAAAAATGTATACTCAAATAGAGTGAAAAACATAGAAGAAATCAACAAATTTCTAGACAAATATAACCTACAAAAATTGAATTAAGAATATATAGAAAACTTAAATTGAAAAATGGCAAGCAAAGATAGCAACAGCAATGAAAAGCCTTCTATTAAAGAAAAGACTAGGTCCAGATGGATTCCCAGCTGAATTCTACAAACGCTTTACAGAAGAAATTAACCAAATATTTCAATAATATTTGAAAACAAAAGAGATGGAATCTTTCCAAACTCCTTGTATGAGGCTATTATCACTTTAGCATCAAAACTGAATAAATATACCACAAGAAATAAAAATTAAGACGAATATTTTTGATGAGCATAGATGCAAAAATTCTAAACAAACTACTAGTGATAAGCATTAAAAACTACATTTAAAAAATTGTATACCATGACCAAGTTTGTTTTATCCAAGAGATAGAAAGCAGGTTCAACATACATAAATCAATACATATTATTTACCACATAAGTAGAACTCAGGACAAAAATTACATGATCATATCAATAAATGCTAAAAATCATTTGATAAAATGCAATACTTATTCATGTTAAAAATACTGAAGAATATTGAAATAGGAAGAGCTTACATAAACATCATTAAATCAATACACAAAAAAATCAAAGACAACATCATATTAAATTGGAAAGAAAAACTGTGGGAATTCCCTTTAAATTCAAGAACAAAATAAGGATGCCCTTTATCACCACTCCTTTTCAATGTACTTAATCCAGACTCTTGTTACAGTGATAAGGCAAAGAAGAATATGAAATAAATTCAAATAAAAAAAGAAGAAATAAAATTATGTCTATTTGCAGAAGACACAATCCTATATTCAAAAGACCCAAAAACTCAACCAAAAGTCTTCTAGAACTGATTAATAAACACAGCTAAGTAGCAGAATAGAAAAACAATCTAAGTAATCAGTAGCATTTCTATATGCCAATCATGAATCGACTGAAAAAGAAATCTAGAAAACAATTTCATTCACAAACATCTTAAAAGTAATAAAATACCTATAAATAAATATAGCTAAGTAGGTAAAAGACCTCTATAGTGAAAATTATAAAATACTAATGAAAAAATTGCAGAATATCTTAAAGGATGAAAAGATCTCCTTTGGTCTTGGATCAGCAGGATAAGTATTATCAAAATGGTCATTCTAACCAAAGGGATCTACAGAATCACTGCGGTTTCTATCAAAATACCAAAGTTATTCTGCATAGACCAAGAAAAATCAGTTTTAAATTTCATAAAACAAAAGACCTAGAATCATAAAAACAATTCTCAGCAATAAGAACCATGCAGGAGACATCACAATTTCTGACTTCTAATTATACTATAGAGCTACAGTAATAAAAACAGCACAAGCCAGGCATGGTGGCACACACTTGGAATCACAGCATTTGTGAGGCTGAGATGGGAGGACCACAGTTCTTGGACAGCCTCAGCTACTTGGTGAGGCACTTTGCAACTCAGTGAGACCCTTTTTCAAAATTAGGAATAAAAAATAGGGCTAGGGGTTATAGCTCAGAGGTAGCATGCCCCTGGGTTCCATCTCCAGTACCACACACACACACACACACACACACACACACACACCAAAAAAGTCATGTTACTGGTACAAAAACAGACACATAGAACAATAGAATAGAATAGAAGACAGAGAAACAAATCCACACACTTAGAGCCAATACTGGTCCCAAAACATATGTTGGAGAAAAAAATTGCCTTTTTAACAATGATGTTGAGAAAACTAGGTATCTATCATTTGTATAAAAAATTAAAGTAAAACCCTACCTCTCATTCAATTGAAAAAGATAGATCAAAGACCCAGAAATTAGACTGGCGATTTTGAAGTTGCTAGGGAAGGGAATAGGTCCTACATTCCAACATATGGGTACAGGTGGAAACTTTCTCAATGAGACTCCCTAGTCTATAAAAACAAAAATTAAGAAATGGTATGGCATTAAACTAAAAAGTTTCTGCTCCTCAAAGGGAACTATCAAGAGTCTAAAGAGAGAGCCTACAGAATGGGAGAAGCTATTTGGCAGCTATTCCTCTCATAAAGGACTAATATCTAAAATATACTTTAAAAAGTCACCATTAAATAAAAGGCAATTAAACGAAATAGATACTTCACAAGAGAAGAGGTACAAATGTCTAATAGATACATGAAAAAAATGTTCACCATCATTAGCAATCAGGGCTATACAAATCTAAGCTATACTAAGCTTCCATTTAACTCCTGTTGATGGGATTGCAAATTAGTACAGCCACTATAGAGATCATTGTGGAGATTCCTCAGAAAATTGGGAATGGAGCCATCATATACCCTGGCTATTACACTCCTGGGTATCTTTCCAAAGGAACTGAAATCAGAAAATCATAATGATATCTGTATATCCATGTTTATGCAAAATATTCCACAATAGCCAAATTATGGGACTAACCTACATGTTGTCTTATATTACAAAATTATGGGATATTCACACAATGGAATTCTACTCAGAAATAAAGAACAAACTAATGTCATTTGCAGAAAAATGAATGTACCTGGTAAACATTATACTAAGTGAGTTTAGCTGATCACAGAAAGTTGAAGGGTCTTATGTTTTCTCTCATATGTGGAAGCTAGAGAGTAACTGGCATACCAATAATTCTTCTAAAACTGGATGAAAAACTCTAGTAGAGAGAGGAAGGTGGTCTAAAGAAAGAGGAGGGGGCAAAGGGAGGGTCAATGAATAAATAACTTTCAGTGACATGAGAATCCCAGTGTCAATCTCAATTTAGTGTATGGGGAAGCAGGGAGTGGGAGTGAGCTAATGAACTCTCACCACGTGCTGTGCACATGTATGTCACTCTAACTATGAACTACATTATGATGTGAGATTATAATTCATTGATAAAAGTATAAAATATAATAACTCATAAAGAAAATTAAAATAAAAAATAATTTTTAAATAACCATAAAACAAAACCTTCAGTTGTCAACATAAGAATTCTCAGGTAATCATTCCAATGTTTCAAAAGGTCATATTGAATGTGTTTAAATACAATAGCACTGCATATGTTTAAATACAATAGCAAAACATATGTGTTTAAATACAATAGCATTAAAAACTACACTTTGGACAAATACCCAGGAATGGTATAGCTGGAGCATATGGTGGATCTATTCCCACTTTTATAAGGAATCTCCATATTGATCTCCATAGTGTATGAACTAATCTGCACTTCCACCAACAGTGTAAAAGAGTTCCTCTTTCCCCACATCCTCACCAGCATTTATGGTTATTTAATTTCTTTATGCTGCCACTCTGATTGGGGTTAGATGGAATCTCAGCTTAGTTTTGATTTGCATCATCCTGATGGCTAATGATGTTCAACATCTTTTCATGTTGAACATCTTTTCATGTATATTCTGGATATTAGCCCTCTATCAAAATGGTGGCTGGTAAAGATCTTTTCCCATTCTGTAGGCTTTCTCTTTAGGTTCTTGATGGTCTCCTTTGATGAGAAGAAACATTTTACTTTGATGCCATCCCACTTGTTAATTCTTGCTTTAATTTCCTGTGCTTTGGAGGTCTTGCTATATCCCTCCTGGGTATTTCTCCAAAGGGCTTGAAATCAGAGAACTACTGTAACATATGCATGCCCATGTTCATAGCAACACAATTCGTAATAGCCAAAATATGGAACCAACCTAGGTGTCCATCAACAGATGAATGAATTGCAAAATTATAGAAAATACACACAGTGGAATTCTACTCAGCCATAAAGAACAAAACTATGTCATTCACAAGAAGATGGAAAGACCTAGAGAACATTATGTTAAATGAGATCAGCCAAGCACAGAAAGAGAAGGGACATATGTTTTCTCTAATATGGCCAAACTAGGGAGTATTAGAAATACCAGAGAGACTCCAGATAATGGAGGGGAAACCTCAGCAAAGCTAGAATGGAAGGATAGGAGAGGAAAAAGGCTGAGGTTGATGAATGGAGGAGCTATTTTTTAATATGTGTAAAAGTATGAATATAGCATGGTTAACCTGGACATTCATTGTTGGGAGAGGGAGAAAGGGAGTGGCGAGGGTAGAGGGTACAAAGCGCAGTGTGAATGTATGCTATTTTTAATATGTCCCACATAAAAATTTAAAAACAATAAATAAATAAATGGTAATTTTTGAAGAGATAAAAAAAATTAAAAATTACACCTAGGGCTAGGCATGGTGGTGCACACTTGTAATCCCAGCATTCAGGAGGCCGAGACCGAAGGATCAGGTTTCGCAGAGAGCTTTAGCTACTTAGCGAGGCCCTTTGCAACTCAGTGAGACACTGTTTAAAAAAATAAAAAGACTAAAAATTAGGGCTGGGTGTGTAGCTCGAAGGTAGAATGCCCCTGGGTTCCATTCCCAGTACTACAAAAAATACACTTAGTAAAATTCATTATTTAAAAAATATATTAAGCACAGGTGATAGCTAGCTATGGCAAAAGTATGAATGTGGCAAAGAAAAGAGTGACATTTGGAAAATAAGGAGAACAAATAATTTATTATATTCCTCAAGTTTACTTGAAGAGTATAAAGTTACTCTCAAACTTTATGATTATATCATATATTTTATTGGTATTACTATGTAATAAATATGAGAGATATTTTTGAAATATACTTTTTAATATTCCATGGTAAAGGGAGACACCTCCATTAATGTCCAATGACTAGTGGGGAGATTCACACAGACAAAAAAGTAACCTATTATTAATTGAAAGCTATTCATTCCAGATATTCTTAATACAGGAATCTCTTTGAAATAGGGTCTCACTAAATTGCTGAGGGACCTCATCAAGTTGCTGAGGCTGGCCCAAACCTGCAATCTTTCTGTTTCAGCATCCCAAGTACTGGGATTACAGTTGTGTGCCAACAAATTTAGCTTGAGTATAATTGTGATATTATCTGAAATCCTGTACTGGTTGTCCTTTTACAACTAATTTGTAAACAATGCATCTTATGGACATTTCTGTGTTTGTTGGTATAATCAGTATAGCCATGTTAAAGAATATCTGTTTTACCATATATTACACAGCAATAAAATATACTTAATTATTCATAAAATTTATCATAACAACTTAGTAATGCTTTAGTGCATTGTGCATCCAAAATCTTGGCTGATGCTTTTCAGGGAGTTTTTTAAAAAAATAACTGGTGCAATTTAGGATATTATACTTCTGGTAATAATATAATGAAAATATTCAAACCACATGAAAATGTTAGCAATTACTGAAATGCTATCATTCCTCTAGTGTAATAATAACTCTTGGTGTCTCTAAAATCATTTCCAATTACCTAATTATTAAACTTTTTTGCCTATCACTGTGATAAAGTCAAATAAAATTCTGTATTCAGAAAATTCTTTATTCAGAAAATCCTTGCCTCTCTGAGGTCAAGTTCTCACCTGTCTTTCTTTCTTTCTTTCTTTCTTTCTTTCTTTCTTTCTTTCTTTCTTTCTTTCTTTCTTTCTTTCTTCTGTGGTACTAATGATTAAACTCAGAGCAATTCTCCCTCCAAAATCCCTCCAAGCTACATCTCCAGGCCTATTTTTTATTCTTTACTTTGAAACAGGGTCCAACTAGGTTATGAAGGGCCTAATTAAATAGCTGAGGCTGACTGCAAACCTGTAATCTTCCTGTCTCAGCCTCCCAAGTACTGGCATTATAAGTGAGCACCACCATGCCTGGCTCTCACCTATTTTAATAAACATATTTTAAAGCATCTGGCTTCAGAGCAGGCAATGTGCTATCTCTCACTTATCAGCCCATCATATATTGTCATAACAGAATGCAGACAATTTTAGCAACAACAACTTTATATATTTATCAAAAATGATGCACACCTGTGAAGATTTGGAAGGTCATCAAAGAGCCATGGAAAATATGAGAACCAGTGGTTCAAAAATCAACATAGTCGGGAGCCCAGAGAAAATGATGAGGGAGAGATGCAGCATATCTCACTAGCTGAAGCAAATTAAGTTCAACTACCGAGAAGGCAGCATCTTAATAAAAATATTAAATTCAGCTTATGACCCAAAACAGACTCGGGGACTACAGTGGAAGAAATCCACTAACTCTGACCTGCAAGATTCACCGCAACACACAAAGAAAGCACAAGTGAGCTGTAGATGCAGGCAGCCGCTGGCCGAAACAGGGATTTTGGGTGCAACAGTCCGTGGCAGTCTGAGAATTTCCCGAGAGTCTGAAAGTGGCCATAGAGCTCCAACATCTTAAGCTGCAAGCTCACTTGAGGACCTGAGCATCACCATTTGCCCACCAGAGGTAGCCCCCACAGAAGCGCAGGGAGACCTTCAGGGACCTGGAAACAGACCTGCTAACCCTGCGAGCAGAGAATCAGTGAGATACGGAAGAGCTGCCAGAACTTCAGAGCCCCAGACTTGGCTGCCAGGTAACAGCTGAGCTCAGATGAGCCTCAGGACCCAACAGGCACACAGCAAGTGCCACCAGACATGGCGATAACTGTGCACACCAGTGTGGGCCAAGGAGGCAAGTTCAACTCCAGTGACACAGGAAGGGTACTTAAGGTATGATACCAGCACAGGGCCACAAGGGTTGCTCCAGGCAAATATGAGACATTGGCATATACACTATATATTCGTAAAGTAGTAGAACTGTTTTTTTAATTTATTTTTTATTTTTGCTGTTTTGTGATTTGTTTTGTTTTGTTTTTTGGTGTTTTTGGGGGGTTTTGGTGTTTTGGGAGATTATTTTTTTCTTCTTATTTTTTGCTTTTATTTGGGTTTCTTTGATGCTTTCACATCATACCACATGGGTGTTTGTTTGTTTTATTTTATTTTATTTTATCCTGTTTATTCTCCTAACACTATTTATTCTCTCTTGGTGGTCTATTTTTGTTTTTGTCAATGTTGTTGTTTATATTTGATGTATAATAGTTAGCCTTTGTACCTTATTTTGTTACTCTATCCGTTCGTGCTTGCTCCTTCCCCCCACTCTTTCTACAAAAGTCTTCATTTTAGGCTATATACTATCTTCCCTCAAAACTTTCTCTTTGTCCCCTAACTGTATCTTTGTTTTAAATATACAATGTTTCTCACATCTCCATATTTAAACATTCTAATAAATAAAAGAATCCTACTATCTAACCATCTGCCATTCTCAACCTGATTCAACCTTATTATACGTAAATTCATCCACAACTTAATTTTATCTTCTACCTTACCTTATTCTTGCACCCATCACCCTAGCTACTCTACCATCACTCAACCCTCACCACTTGAAAAAATACTGCTTACCTATTGACTCTTCTAAATTCCTACTACTAAGACTGGAGTAAACATAATGCTCACAAATGATGGGAAGACATCAGAAAAACAGGCCTGAGAACTTTGAAAATGTGAGAAACAGGAATAGTGGAGAAATGGCAGAAGTCATGAATACTGACCTACAAGAAATGCAGTAAGGGCAGTTTTGAATCTTGATCTACAGTATGATGAAAGGATTTAAAACAAGTCTAAAGGAAATGAAAGAGGAACTAAGAATTCTAAGAAGTAATCAGAAAGAGGTATGGAATGAAATGAAAGAGGCAATAAATGAAATGAACATAGCAATAGATGTTTGATGATTAGATGAAATAGAAAGTAGAATATCACTGTTAGAAGACAGTACATCCAAAACCGAAAACACAGTCAACAGCATACAGAAGCCATTATAGCAACAAAACCTAAACATACAACAAATATGGGACAACATGAAGCATCCTAACTTACAGATAAAAGACACTGAAGAAGGGATAGAGGTACAGAACAGGGTCATCCATAATCTCTTCACAGAAATAATTTCAGAGAATTACCCAAACATGGAAAGAGACATGGATCTTCATGTCCATGAGACATACATAACAACATTAAGACAAGATCAAAGAAGAATGTCCCCACACCATATAATAGTCAAATGACTAACATAGAGGCCAAGGAAAAGATCTTAAAAGCAGTGAGAACAAAAGGACATGTGACATACAGAGGCAAAACAATAAGAATCACCTCAGACTATACAACCCAGGTCATGAATGCTAGGAGAGACTGTTACAGCATGATTCAGACCCTGGAAGAAAATAACTTTCAACCAAAACTACTATATACAGCAAAACTACTATTCAAAATTGAATGAGAAACAAAAGTGTTTCAAGATAAACAGAATATCAAAAATTTTATGAATTCAAAGCCAACACTAGAGAAAATACTTAAAGAAATAAACCATAAAAAAAAAGAAGCAGACTTCAGAACCAAAGAAGAGAGGAAGGTGATCAGAGGGGATTCTAAGTAAAGAAGAAAGAAAAAGTTGCCAAACAGAAGACAGAACACAAAATGACAGAAAACAAAAATCATATTTCAATAATAACTCAACATCAAAGGACTTAACTCACCACTCAAAAGACACAGACTGGCAATGTGGATTAAAAAACAATCCAAATATGTGCCATTTGCAATAAACAAATCCACACACCTTTAGTCAATTAATCTTTGACAAAGGGGCCAAACTCATACACTGGAGAAAAGACAGACTTTTCAACAAATGGTGCGGGGAAAACTTGCTATCCATTTATAGAAAGATGGAACTAAATTCTTACCTCTCACAGGAATCAACTTAAGATGGATCAAAGACTTAGTAATTAGACCAGAGACTGTGAAGTTATTAGAGGAGGGTGTAGGCTCAACACTACAGAATATAGGCACAGAAAGTTACTTTCTCAACAAAACCTCCAAAGCTCAGAAAATTAAAGCATGAATTAACAAGTGGGATGGCATCAAACTAAAAAGTTTCTTCTCATAAAGAAAACCATCAAGAATCTAAAGAGGAAGCCTACAGAATGGGAGAAGATCTTTACCAGCTACCACTCTGATAGGGGGATAATATCCAAAATATACAAAGAGCTCAAAAAATTCTACAAAACAAAGAACCCAATCAAGAAATGGGCAACTGAACTGAATAGACCCTTTACAAAAGAAGAGATACAAATGGCCAATAGATACATGAAAAGATGTTCTACATCATTAGCCATCAGGGAGATGCAAATCAAAACTACACTGAGATTCCATCTAACCCCAATCACAGTAGTAAGCATAAAGAACTCAAATAACAACAAATGTTGGTAAAGAGGAACTCTTTTACACTGTGGTGGGAGTGCAAACTAGTTCATCCACTATGGAGATCTGTGTGGAGATTCTTTAGAAAACTGGGAATAGATCCACAATATGATCCAGCTCTACCACTCCTGGGTATCTTTCCAAAGGGGTTGAAATCAGAGAACTACAGCTACATATGCATACCTATGTTCATAGTAGCACAATTCATAATAGCCAAAATATGGAACCAACCCTGGTCCCCATGAACAGATGAATGTATTGAAAAATTATGGGAAATACAACAATGGAATTCTATTCAGCTATAAAGAATATAATCATGCCATTCACAAGAAGATGGAAAGTCCTGGAGAGCATATGTTAAGTGAGATCAGCCTATCACACAAAGAGAAGGGACATATGTTTCCTCTAATATGCCCAAAGTATGGAGCATTGGGGATACCAGAGGGACTCCAGATAATGGAAAGAAAATCTCAGGAAAGTTTGAATGGAAAGATAGGAGAGGAAGAAGGCTGAACTTGATTACTGAAGGGCTACTTCTGAATATGTGCAAGAGTATGAATATAGCATGGTTACCCTGGACATTCATTGTTGAGAGGGGTGAAGGGAAAACGGGGGTGGGGGAAAAAGGGCACCAAGTACAGATCAAATGTATACCATTTATTTAAAAAATATGTATAAAAATCAACATAGTCTGCTTCAATTTTTTTTGTGGCACTGTGGATGGAATACAGGCTTATTCTACCTCTGACATACATCCCAGCCCTATTTTTTATTCCTTATTTTAAAGCAGGCCTCACTGAGGTGTAAAGGGCCTCACTAAGTGGCTAAGGCTTTCTGTGAACTGTAAACCTCCCATCTCAGCCTCCAAAATGCTGGGTTTACAAGGTTTGCTTCAATTTTGAAAGGTCTAGAAACTTATCTGTGATCTTTGGACTAAATTAATGGGCCAATACTCAATAGTCCTGTTTGGTTTCCAATATGAATATATTCTTATTCTGTGATATTTTTTCTACAATCTCTTATTACCACATATTATGCAAAATTACTTTTACTATATGTATATATAGTACAACATAATTTTATAAGACACGTTACACCTAGCATAATACTATAGATGTCTATCAAGCACTATATTTGGATATTATAATTCCAGTGTGAACCAGCGAGCTACAAATCCCATTTTCTGCATCTTTACTCATGAGAGATTTGAAGTTTACAGAGCATATTTGGATACAGAAGAGCAATAAAAATTACTGCACCGTGAAATTTAGAACTTTTAATTTCTAAAATTATGAAGGATTACTCTATCAAAACATACAGCAAGTTTTAACTTCTAGGAAATTAATCCTGTGGAAGCAGTCCTCAACCAGAATTTCATTGGAATTGTCTATAAATTACTTATAAATATCCTTCATATAAATCCACTCCCACTTAGGTAGATCAACTTTGGTGGGGTTAGTGTATTCTAGTATTTATATCTCTTAAGACATTTGTACATGCACTTTATTCATCAAAAACTTAATTTAATCTTGTTGAATTAGTCAAATTTACTTAATCCCTCTAGAAATTATTCAATAAACTCATTTTTAACCACATTTCACGGGGAGGGGTTTACTGGTGAATGAACCTAGAGATATTCTATCTCTGAGCTATACTGCCAGCCCTTTTTAATATTTGTGTTGAAATAGAATCTCAAGAAATTGCTGAGGGTCTCAATAAATTGTTGAGGTTGGCCTTGAACCTAAATATTCTTGTCTCAGTCTGGGATTACAGGTGTGCACCACCACTCCCTGCTTGAGCCACATTTTGCTTAAACTATGTAGAATATAGTCTCATTAATTATTATTATTTTTTTGTGGTACTGGGGTTCTAGGAAGCCCTTCTCCCTCTGGGCCTTAACTCCCAGACCTTTTTTTTAAATTATTATTTATTTGGAAACAGGGTCTCTTAAGCCAGCGAGGCTGACTACGAACCTGCGCGACCCTCCTGTCTCCGCCTCCTAAGTGCGGGGATTACAAGTGAGCCACCACGCCCGGCCTTATAATTTTAAAGTCTATTAAAATAATTATGAATCTTCATTGTATTGTCTAGTCTAAATGAACTATGCCATCTTATGTATACAAAGTTGATTAGTGGTTTGTTATATTTCTAAAAGCAGTAATTTTTATTGCTTTCCTATATCCATATATGCTCTGTAAGTTTCAAGTTTCCTTTTAGAAGTGTCAGATAATAGACCATATCTACGTAACTAAGTTAACCTATTTCCTCACTGAGATAGGGTTCTGCTAAATAATTGATTTATTTTGATGTTTGTTATAATTTGCAGAACCTATTTGTAATAAGATTTCATTGATATCTATGGATAAAGTAGGCCTTGGGTATTTACATTGTTCTCCAATACAGGGACCAGTTCTTTCTTTATTTAACCTGTTGTATACCAATATAACAACTAGCTTTCTCAAATTTTATTAATTTTTACATTTGTAATATTAAAAATTAACATTTTCTGCTGGACATGGTGGTGCATGCTTGTAATCCCCGCTCTTGTGAGGCAGAGACAGGAGGATAATGCAGTTTCGAAGCCAGCCTTTCTGGCTTAATAAATCTTGTTTCCAAATAAAAATATACAAAGAATAGATGTCTGGGAGTGTAGCTCAGCGGTAGAAGGGTTTCCTGGAACCCCAGTACCACCTCCCCCCCAAAAATGAACATTTTCATGTGTATAGGGGTAGTATAGTATCAAATAATCACTAACACTTTTTCTAAAGTCTAACATATTATGACAAAAAATGAATTTAAATTAACCTAAGAATCTTTAAAAATATTTATTTTAATCCAAGCCACATATCTTAATGCATATTTGCTTTGAAGTTAAAAATGATATTCATATTTTGAAAAAAAGTACTGAAAACTACAGCTAAAAATATATTAAGCTATCATTTCAGAGTAAGTATTGGTTGAACTATATGGTACTAAAGAGCATATCTGATTTTATCAGTTGGGATAGATAAACAAATTTTCAAAAACAATTTTTGAGTATGGATAGTTATCTAGTATTACAAGTATTATAAAGTATTACAAGTCCAAAAATATGAGAAAAGTTAAAGTTCAAGAAATAATATCTAATCATTAGTTATCTAATCTACAAAAATCATGATTCCATACATTTTGCTATTCATGCCTTCTATAATTATATTTTTAAATTTCAAGACAGAAAATGTAATCTTACTTTATTTAACCTTTAAGTAAGGACAGAATATTCAGAAGCATCTAACACCTGCTTTATAATAAGTAGGTTATTATTTCCAATGCCAGATGGACCAATTAAAATATTCTTTTTGATGATGTAAAATCCTATGATGTTCATGGTTTTTTTATCCAAATTTAAATATGCACTATAAGAACATAAAATTATCTAAGTACATGTTAATGAAATAACTTCACTTTTATCCTAAAGAGAGTGCAAAGGACTAAGTAGTTTTTTTTCCCCTTTTTACTCTTCATTCTTGTCTCCTAATTTCACTAATGTTGTAACATTTATATTCTTATTTCCCCTGTGACTACTGCTGTTAGAAGTAGCCCATATTTTATATAGAAAAAGAGTCTCTTTCCCCCAGAATTAGAAATTATAAGATTATAATCTGCAAGTAACTAGCATTTTATTAAAGCAAGATAAAAGAAACTATAGGCCTGATTTTTCATATAAAAGTTTCACAAAACTTATATCCTTATCCAATTCATATGCTTTCACAAACTACTCAGTCACAATTTATTCTATTTACATTATAGTGATCTACTTTTAGCTTCTACTTATATCATCTATCTATGCATCTTTCTCTTAAGAAACAAATATAGTTGAATTTCCTCAAAAGCACTATTCACAGTCCCTAAAACCTTTCTTCCCAACACTTGTATAATTAGTTTACGTTGCATTAAGTGATTTGGCTTCTGTATATCTGGTCTCTAATTCAGAAAATAGTTTCACATCTTTATTACAGTCAGGTAAAGACAGCGTTTTTCTCTTCTGTTGTCTATGAGCCATTTATTTATATTTTGTCTCCATTATTTAGTTTCTTTATTTTAACTTGTTTGCTATACATCATTCTCCCTGATAATCTTGAAGATCCTCTGGGACCAGGACCTGGTGTGATTCATCTTTGTGTTTCTGATAGCTTCCACCATGCCTGGAACACTGAAGGTTTTCAAATAACTGGCTGTGGGCTGTGGCATATGTGGCTCTTCTTCTCAGTATATATGGCTCCTTTTTTTCATACTGACAATTACCATCTCTACAGGAGCAACCAGAGCTGGTGCAAACCTATGGCTTGGGAAACACACCAGAGAGTCTGAGTATTGATTGATTATCTCTCAAAGCATCTCAAAAACAGCCTGTCAGATAAACTTTCGTCTGTCACTATGGCAAACTTAGAATTCCTGTTCTATTTCTTCTTTACAAAAAGCTTTGCAACACAGACTTATTTTTTAAACACGGACTTCTTTATACATTTAGTTTGAATAGCTCTATCCATCCACATATTCAGATCTGGTATACCTAAAACATCATATCTAATTTCATCTCAAAAACATTATGTCTATTATAAAGTTGAGTCTGGAGAGTTTGGAAGATTATAGTTGAACAATTTTCCATCTGTAGCCTTCATGACATTTGAAACACAATGGTTTAATCTTTAATAATACAGCTATAGCCAAATGAAATGCTTAATGACACACTGAGTTGTGGGAGACAATGCTCTCCCGATGAGGAGAGAGAAAAGAGATCAGTTCATCAGGAAGTTACTTTTATCAATAAAATATACAAGACAGATTAGGAATGCAGAATGCAATTTGTAGACCATAGCACTGAGCTCTGAAAGAAAGAAAGAAGATAACATTTTCTAAGTTATGGAACAGTCATCTTTGAGCAGAAATGCTCTCCACTGAAAGTAAGGGAGATTCATTTGTACAAAGATGGAAAATGTCTCCAAACACCAAGAAAGTGCATTAAACAAACAAAAGGTAAATAAAATCTACGTTCAAAAGCAAGTTTTTGTGTATGAGCAAAGATAAAGAAAAATGTGTGTGTGTGTGTGTGTGTGTGTGTGTGTGTGTGTGTGTGTGAAAGAGAGAGAGAGAGAGAGAGAGAGATTCAGAATGTTAAATGCTATGCACTTGCCCACACAGAAATAAAGAGAAATATAAACTAGATGAGAATAAAGACATGTCGCTTAAAACATTTCAAGAGGAAGAAGATATTAGAAGTTTACATAGCTTTCTTTCCATATATCATTTAGGAACCTTCTGCTAAATTAGTCAATATATAATTTAAAAGTCCCAAGCCTCCTGATATGAACTATTTTCTACAAGAGTAGAATTTATATTAATAGAAATAGTGTAACTATCTTTCTTAATCCCTCTCTCTCTTTCTCGTTCTCTGTCTCTCTCTCTCTCTCTTTCTCTCTCTCTGTCTCTCATTCATATTATAAAAAAATTGCTTTGCTTTTGACTTAAGAACTCTCAATGAAAGAAGCATGCCAAATACTTTTTGTAAATTTCTTTTTTCTGTACTGGGTGATTTTTTTTTTCTAACTAATGCTGGTGGCAAAGTGGACAAATTTCATTTGAGAATCTTGCTTTAATAAAATACGTCCAGAGTGTACTCTACATTATTCCCTGGAAAGTGCATTAGAGAGTTTTAAAAAATATAGTACCTTATTTTTATAGGGGTCTACACTCAAAAGAATAGAGTTCAGAGTCACACTCTCTTCACTGAAATGTGTTCATTATGGTAAACCTGCTCTAGCTAGCCTGGAAATTTTTTGGTTAAAATTTAACTCTGTAACCTAGTTTGGGCATATTAGAGGACCAGTGGGACTCCATATATTAGAGGGGAAATACTAGCTAAGTTTGAATGGAAAGATAGGAGAGAAGGAAGGCCGATCTTGATTAATGAGGGTCTACATCTGAACATGTGTAAAATTATGAATAAGACATGGTTAACCTGGACAACCATTGGTGGGAGGGGGGAAGGGAAAACGGGGACAGGGTGGGGGAGAGGGCACCAAATATAGTTTAAATGTATACTATTTATGTTCAATAAAAAATTGTTTAAAAAATTTAACTCTGTAACAAACAGAGCTCAATTTCTACTGAAGAAAATGTATTTATGTTTCTATATTTATTTATATTGGGATACATGATCTGTGACATTCTTTTCTATTTTAAAATTTTGTATGCCAGTATGCATAGAATTTTCAAAATTACCCTGTAACAAAAGCTCAGGAAATAATGGCAATTCTCTTTCAGAGATCTTTGAAGAAGGCATTCTAAGCACTTTAATGACAATGACAATAAGAAGAATAATGCGTTGTTAGTTTTTTTTTTTCTTCTTTCCTGTGGTACTGTGCATTGAACCCAGGAACATTCTACCTCTGATCTGTACCCCGAGATCTTTTTTTTTTATTATTTTGAAACAGGGTGATTGCTGAGGCTGCCTTTGAACCTGAGATCCTCCTGTTTTAGCATCCTAAATACTGGGATTATAAGCATGAGTTACCATGCCCGGCAGTCAGTTTTCATTATAACTAGAATCAGTGCATAAAGAAAATCACCTTAACATAAAGGGATTTTCACACATTCCCCTGCTAAAATCAATGTGCATGTGTATGCATGCACAAATGTGTATGTATACACACACCTAAATTTTCTGCTAAGAAATATTTTCTACAAGAAGGTAATTTTCTTTCTTTCTTTCTTTCTTTCTTTCTTTTTGTTTTTTGCAGTACTGGGATGGAACTCAGAGACATTCTCCCTCCGAGCTTCACCCTCAGCCTTAATTTTATTCTTTGATTTTGAAACAGGGTCTCCCTAAGTTGCAAAAGGCCTCACTAAGTAGCTGAGGCTATCTGCAAATAGCAATCTTCCTGTTTCAGCCTCCCAAATGCTACATGAGCCACCATGCCCAGCTAAGAAGATAATTTATATTGCTAGACACTTGAAGATATGTTTCTATGGGACATTCTCAGATTATTTTAAGGAGATATTCAGTGAATGTTTTCCCTTTCAACTGCATCAACTCTAGTAAAATGGCATGTTAAATCATTTATTTGTAAGAGTCTTATACTGAACATTAACTCTATGCAAAACTCTGGGAAGGGCTAAATGAGTGATATATGCATGTGTATCACTACCATCTCTTACTCCACTAAGAGGTATGTCTACAATGCACCAATTAAAAATTTTTAAAATAAAAATAAAAAAATAACATGAGAGCTTTGAAGAAGTTTGTCATACAGTACTTTCCTCAAACAGCTTAAAATATATGTTTAGGATTAAATTACATATAAATAATATAATATAAATTACATATAAATAATATAATAGATACATATAAATAATATAATAGATATAATAAATTACATATAAATAATATAATATAAATTACATATAAATAATATAATAGAATGCACGATATATATTTTATAAATACATGGATGTATATTCATATATATGATATTAAAATATAATAAAAATCTTTAGGCACCAAATTAGTACATAATCACTAATGTAGTATGTCGCGACCCTAAGGCTCTGACCAGCAGAGCCTAGGGAAGAAACACACGAACGCCGACTTGCTGATGAAGCTACTTCCTCTTTATTCCCTGCAGCAGTTTCCTTATATACAGCATACCAAGCCTGCTCCCAAAATATCCACCAATCCCATTCCGCCCATGTCCATCCCATGCTCCCAAGAAGGTATCTTATAGGCATACTGGCCTAACCACGAGGCATTACATCACAGTCCATGCATGAGGTGCGTGATACTGACAACAGCGCATGCGCCAGCCAAGACCACCATCACAAGCTCCCATGACTTGGCAGTTAGCCCGGGCACCATCTTGGGCTGCCATGCCACACCCTGGCTTCCCACAGTAGTATAGCTCATTGGATTATACAGATTTCATTCCATGAAGTGAACTGGTAAGAAAAGTTCAGCAATGTGAAAATTAGATTGCTTCAAAAGTCAATATAGTTCAGTTACAACCAGAACTTCAGCAAAGATGGAAAATATTATTAGAAATAGGTTAATCCAGGCATGATGGTGAACACTTGTGATCTCAGCACTCGGGAGACTGAGACAGGAGAATCTGGGTTCACAGCCAGCCTCAGCTACTTAGTGAGACCCTCTGCAACTCAGTGAGACCCTGTTTAAAAAAGTACAAAGACTGAAAAATGGGGCTAGGGGTGTAGCTCAGAGATAGAATGTCCCTGGGTTTCATCCCCAGTACCATTAAAAAAAAGTGAAGATAGATACAGTTAATAATGCCTGAGAAAAAAGAAATGTTTGACATGGGAGTTAATGTGTGATCATCAAGATTGCAGGACCAAGGTATGGCTGTGGGGCACACCTGTAATTCCAGAAATTGAGAATCTTAAACAGGAAGATTACAGGTTCAAGGCTAGCATCAGCAATTTAGTGCGACACTCAGAATTTTGTGGAACCTTGCTTCAAAGTAAAAAATAAAAAGTGCTAGTGGTGTAGTTCAGAGATAGAATGTTCCTGGGATCAATCTCCAGTCCTCCTCGTCTTCCTCCTACTACTAACAACAATAAATTCAATTTCAGGCTCCATGGCAGGGTGGAAAACAAAGCAGATTGGGGAAACTAAGAAAAGAGAAGAAAGTACAGGTCATTTAAATTTAAAAAACTATGCCCAACATTTGGCTAACTACTAGGTCTCGAACTCCCAGCAGGCAAGTATATTCAAAAACAAGTGTGCTATTCTGAGATTAAAAAGAAAAGAGTCATACTCATGGGGCCATTTAAAATTTAACTATAAATTTTATTGACCACATAATTTGTCTATTTCCAACTATTTTCACTATTTCTAACTATTTTAACTAGATTTTAACTAGTTCTAACTTTAGTTCCACCTTTCTTTCTTTCTTTCTTTCTTTCTTTCTTTCTTCCTTTCTTTCTTTCTTTCTTTCTTTGTTGTGGTACTGGGGGTAGAACCCAGAGGCTTTCTACCTCCAGGCTATACTCCCAGACCTATTTTATATTTTATTTGGAAACAGGGTCTCATTAAGTTGCTGAGAGCCTCACTAAGTAGCTGAGGCTGGCTTTGAACCTGTGTGATCCTCCTGTCTCGGCCTCCCAAGCACTGGGATTACAAGCGTGCACCACCACAAACAGCCATTTTTTCTATATTTTAATTAGTAATCATGTACTTTCCTTTAGGCTTATAGAAGAAATATAATATGGCACTGATGCCCAAAACTTCTGAGTCTTTATAAAATACCATACAACTAAACTTGTTCCTCTTGAGGTTTTGCAGGTCCAGGACCACCAGACACATAAAAAAAATTCCTGTTCCTATAAGGTATTAGAGGATCTACGAGTATTGTTGAAAATTTAAAACTAAAACTCTTTAGACTTCCATTTATATATATTTATTCTGACTCATATATATATATATATATATATATATATACACATATATGATTATATGTATCATTATGATTATATTTTTATGATTTTATATATATAAGCACATATACATGGGAATATATATACATATATATTTGTATGTATTATTTTTAGAACTTTTTTATTTTGATTATAGAAATTTCTTTGCCAAACTAAGAACTTTAAAGACACATAAAGAAATAATGAGGTCTCCTTTAAAGTATAAAAAGGAATAAAATAACTTGAAACCTAAAGAAAAAATACCTTGTTTATAGCTGGGTCTGCCAAATATATAAAAGCAAAAGATAAATATCAGTGGCAAATAATCTTTATAGTAAGCAAATTATTCATATTAATTAACAGAGTCATAATAGACAATATGCTAAGTTGTATGCTATGTCTTAGGCTATATGCCATGAGCATTTTTCACAATGTTATATATAACCAGCCAAGCTAGTTATATATAACATTGTGAAAAGCTTGGCTACCTTGCATCCAGTTTAAATTGCTAATCAGTTGATGGTTCAGGGTAAAGATGTATCTGGGTTATTGTACAATGCACTAATATATCACTTTTTCATGTAGATGCCCACTGCAATTGTAATGTCACCAGAAGGCAGATGAATGGCTTTGTTGACCAAATAACCAAGCTTATAAATATAGACTCAGGAGATCTGGTGTCAGGCTTGACACAATGGACACAATGAAAACTTTAGAAACCTAGGGAAAGACTACTTACTGATCCTGTTTCTGGGGCCATGTCCTTCAGTGATGTTAGCTTCCAACCTAACTGTAAAGAACCAAGCTCAATAATTGAGGCCAGTTTCTTTCTATCTCCTTTATATAATTAATTTAGGTTAAGAATTCTGATCCCTGGGTAGACAGGGCCATTAGTGTTAAAGAAGCTATAGAAGATGGACCGCCAGCCTTCATCAGCCCTTAAGATTAAGGGATCCAAATGTGTATGTGTGTAGGGGAGGGATGACACAGGATAAAAAATGAAAATAGATAAAAAGGAGACAAACTGGAAAGAAAAGAAAAACTAGTATTTATTTATTTATTTGTTTATTATTTATTTATTTATTTGTTTATTTATTTATTTTGGTGGTACTGGGGATCCTGGAAACACTTTTACCTCAGGGCTAAACTCCCAGACCTATTTTATACTTTTTTTTTTTTTAATTTGGAAACAGGGTCTTTTAAGCCAGAGCGGCTGGCTTCAAATCTGCTTGATCCTCCTGTCTCTGCCTCCCAAGCGTGGGGATTACAAGCATGTGCCACCACGCCCGGTGGAAAACTAGTTTTTAAATCTAGAAACTGACACCATTTGTTGCAGATGCTATCTTTTTTTTTTTTCTTCAGTGTTTTTGGCCCCTTTGTCAAAAATCAATTGGCTGAAAGTGTGTGGACTTGTTTCTGGGTCTTCTATTCTGCTCCATTGGTCTATGTATCTGTTTTTGTGCCAGTACCATGCTGTATTTTATTATTATTATTACAATGGATTTGTAGTATAGTTTAAAGTCAGGTATTGTGATTCCTCCTGCATGGTTTTTGTTGCTGAGAACTACTTTGGCTATTCTGGGCCTTTTGTTATTCCAAATAAATTTAAGGACTGATTTTTCCATGTCTGTGAGGAATGATCTTTGTAGTTTAATGGGCATTAATGGTGTTGGCAAAACTGGTTAACCAAATGCAGAAAATTGGAAATTAATCCCACTTTTTCACCCTGCACAAGAGTCAATTCAAGATGGATCAAAGACTTGGAAATTAGTCCAGAGAGCTTAAGGATCCTCACAGAAGGCATAGGTTCAACACTGCAAAACATAGGCACAGATAAAAACTTTCTCAACAAGACCCCAAAGGCATAAGAAACCAAAAGGTGAATCAATATATGGGATTGCATGAAACTGAAGAGCTTCTATACAGCAAAGGAAACTGTCAAGATCCTCAACCAAGAGCTGACAGAATGGGAGATTTTTGCCACCTCCCCTTCTGATAGAGGATTAATATATAGAATATAGAGAGAACTCAAGAAACTCATCACTAAAAACACAAATCATCCAATCAAAAAATGGGCAAGTGAACTAAATAGACATTTCACAAAAGAAGAAATTCAAATGGTCAATAAATGCATGTAAAAATGCTCAACATCACTGGCAATCAGAGAGATGCAAATCAAAACTACTCTGAGATTTCACCTAACTCGAACTAGAATGGCAATCATTCAAAACACATACAATAATAAATGCTGGCGAGGATGTGGATAAGTGGGAACTCTAAAACATTGTTGGTGGGATTGCAAATTACTGCAACCACTTTGGAAAACAGTATGGAGAATCCTCAGAAGAATGGGAACAAATCTACCATTTGACCCAGCAATACCACTCCTGGGTATCTACACAAAAATAAGAAAACCAAACTACCAAACTAATGCGTGTGTATCTATGTTCATAGCTGCACAATTCACCATAGCGAAACTGTGGAACCAGCCAAGATGTCCATCAACAGATGAATGGATTACAAATCTGTGGGATATGTACACAATGGAATTTTGCTCAGCCATTAAAAAAATACAATTGTGGTATTTTCAGGGAAATGGATGGATTTTGAGGACATTATGCTAAATGAGATTAGTCAGTCACAAAAAGTAACAAATCAGATGCTTTCCCTAATATGTGAAAGCTAGGGTGAATGAGGTCATGGGAGGAACTCCAGGTGAAAAAAGAGATACTATAGAGGGGCAAATAAAGCAACCTAACTGTGGGGACTGGAGGTGGAGAGAGGGAAATGCTTTAAAGCACATGATGTACTTATTCATATCGAAGTCAACCACTAAACCAAGGGAGGGATGGGGAGGGAGTGAGGTGGGGACTGGGTGGGGGCTGGCTAGGTGATGTGTGCATTTATGTCTACACAAGTTTTTTTTACCCCATTATGATGTATAAATACAGTTCACCAATAAAAAAATTTAAATCTAAAAAATACATGAATAAAAAAAATAAATCTAGAAACTGTATAATTCTGATCTCCATTCTACATGTCATGGTTCTTTCTTAGATAAAAATCTTCAGTAGTACCACATCCTGAATCTTAATCACCCTTCTCTCCACCTGAGATTCCTGAAATCCATTAGAAAGATCAAGCTCAATCATTAATGTTGGAAACCTGAAGATTCTGAAAAAGCCGAGAACTCTATCCTTGCTATAGGCCCCTATCCACCCCATGATGGGGTGTATCCTATATAATAAAAACTATAAAGACTCCAAAGCACACTTTCCTCCTTTCTTCTCTGCATTCTATCTTTAATAAGTACACCCCATTTTCTCTGTGTTTTTCTATGAAAAACAACAAAACAAATAATAACAACAACCAAAAAACAAACTAACAAACAAAAAAACCTCTAAACAGAGCCAAGCATGGTGGCACATGCCTGTAATGCCAGTACTTGGGAGACTGACAAAAGGATTGTAAGTCTGAAGCCAGCCTCAGTGAAAAAATAAATAAATAAAAGAAAGACAAAAAGAAAGGAAGAAATAAAGAAAACATAAATGAATAAATAATAGAAAATATAGATAAGAAGAGACAAGTTTATTATGAAAGCTCCCCATTCAGCCAAGGTTTTCTCATGAGTGACATTCCTGTTCATATGGGGAAGGTCTTAAAATCTATTATAGAGATGCTCTACTGAATATATGATTTGAAATTTCAGAACAAATGAAGATTGATTACTACCCAAAATATAAGAATAGAAAACATCAGGAAGAAATAAAACACAAGTACTGAAACTCTTTAAATATACAAAGGTATGTCTAAATAAGTAAATAGATATACCTATACATATATACTTATTTGTGTTATAGCATTATCTTTAGAGCATTTGCGTCCTTGGAGTAACATATTCCAAACTCTGAAAGAAAACAACTTCCAGCCAAAAATTTACCCAGCAAAACTTTCTATCAAATTAGATGGAAAAATAAGAAGCTTCCATGACAAACAGAAACTGAAGGAATTTATGTCTTCAAAACCAGCGCTAGAGAAAATACTCAAAGAGATTAACTACAAAGAAGAAATAGGTAACACACACCAGAACCAGAGAAACAAGAGTTTCCATCAAACAGTCAACTAAGATTGGTTATCTGTGGAGATTCATTACTTATGTTAGTCTTTTACCTATCTCTAAATTGTATTGTTTGCTTTTATTGTTGCTAATTTTTAGGATTTCTAGTTGGAATATTAATATACCTTCAGATATAGCATTTGGAAATATTTTATCCCGTTCTATCAGTAACTGTTAACTCTGTTTACATTGTCTTTGGATATACAATATATTTTTTTAGGGAGTTTGTATACTCTTCTGTTGCCTGTGCCATTGAAATCATATCCAAGAAATCACTGCCAATTTCAATGTTGTGAGGTTTTATGACCCAGATTTTCTTCTAAAAGTTTATAGTATTAAGCGGGGCTTAAGAGCCCCGCTAACAACAAATCTCCATTACCACAAAATCAGCGCCTTTCATAGCCAGAAAACACCATCACCAGGGAAACAAAAAAATCACCAGGCTCCAGAGAGAAAGCGGACTGAGAACAGAGCCACAGACGCGGCAGCAGCGCTTTACTGCCGGCGGCAGCGGGGAGTTCACCGGGCGGCTACAGCAAGCCGAGGTGAGCCACTGCGGAACAGCTAGGCGGGATTTCTCCGCGCAGAGAGCATCTAAAGCTCCCAGTGGCCGAGCTCAGCACACGCTGCAGGGATTCAGAGTAGAAATCAAAATCAAGAAGAAAAACGCCAGCCCCGCAGCCGAGGGCGTAGCAGCGGCGCCATATTGCTACCGGCGGCAGCAGCAGCGAATTCAGCGACGCCAGTACAGCTACATCTGCGTACTCAAGAACAGTGAGTCAAACTGCGGGCCACAGAGGAGAAATCCCAGTACTGTACTCCCTGGGACCTGACCCAGTGGGGGAGGGGCGGTGGCAGAGATATCACACCATAGGAGAACGTGCAACCTGGCACCCCCCACGGTCTAAAGCAGCCTCTATCGACTCTCTGGGTCGGAGACTCTGTGATAAAACCCAGTAAAGGAGTAGTGGGGTCTGAGATACTACTGACTCGAGATCCAGAACACCTTAAGTGAAGTCATAGTGACCCAAGGGAAGAACCCAGAGAAGGCACAAACATCCGAAATCATGGGAAAGAGGAATAATACTGGAGCAATAAATGCCCACAATCCCACAACATCAGAACCCGATAAAACAGAAAATCAGAGATTTCTAGAAGATCAAATCAGGAAAATAACTGTAGAAATAATAGAGGTGCTTCGAAAAGAACTCAGAGAGAGCCAAAGAGAGATAAAGGATGCAATTAATGAAGTAAAGGCCTCAATTCAAAGCACAAACAACCGATTAGAACACATGGAGAACAGAATCTCGCGCTTAGAAGATGAGCAATCCAAAAATGAACTCATAGTTTCTAATCTAGAAAAAAATATCCGACAGCAGGAATCTGATATTGAAGAAATATGGGCCCATTTTAAGAGAGCTAACCTAAGAATAATTGGAATAGAGGAGGGAAAAGAAAGTGACACCAAAGGGATCAACAATCTCTTCAAGGAAGTAATAGCAGAAAATTTTCCAAACATAGAGCAAGAGGTTGATACACAGGTCCAGGAAACTTATAGAACTCCCTTTAGACAGGATCGGAGAAGAGGATCCCCACGCCACATAATTGTCAAAATGACCAATGTGGAAGCCAAGCAGAGAATCTTAAAGGCAACAAAAGTAAAGGGCCAAGTGACATTCAGAGGCAAACCAATTAGAATCACTCCAGACTTCCCAAACCAAGTTATGAGAGCCAGAAGGGCTTGGAGTAACATATTCCCAATTCTGAAAGAAAACAACTTCCAGGCAAACATTTCCTACCCAGCAAAACTTTCTATCAAATTAGATGGAGAAACAAGAAGCTTCCATGACAAACAGAAACTGAAGGAATTTATGTCTTCAAAACCAGCACTAGAGAAAATACTCAAAGAGATTAACTACAAAGAAGAAATAGGTAACACACTCCAGAACTAGAGAAACAAGATTTTCCATCCAACAGACAACCAAGATTGGTTATCTGTGGAGATTCATTATTTATGTTAGTCTTTTACCTATCTCTAAAGGGTATTGTTTGCCTTTATTGTTGTTAATTTTTAGGATTTCTAGTTGGAATATTAATATACCTTCAGATATAACAATTGGAAATATTTTATCCCATTCTATTAGTAACTGTTAACTCTGTTTACATTGTCTTTGGATATACAATTTTTTTTTTTATTTTTTAGGGAGTTTGTATACTCCTCTGTTGCCTGTGCCATTGAAATCATATCCAAGAAATCACTGCCAATTTCAATGTTGTGAGGTTTAATGACCCAGATTTTCTCCTAAAAGTTTATAGTCTTAAGATTTATATTTAGGTCTATTATCTATTTTGAGTTAATATTTGTATATGGGATTAGGTAAGGGTCCAATTTTATTCTTTTCCATGTAATTATTATTTTTTAACAATATTTAGTTAAAAGATTAATATTTTCATCACCAAATGTTTGTGGAAACCTTGTCAAAAATAACTTGACAATATATGGAAGAATTTAGCTCTAGGCTTTTATTTAACTCCAATGGTTTATATATCTGCCTTTAGAATAGTACTACACTGTTTCAATTATTGTAGCTTTATATGGTTTGAGGTCGGAAAATATATATCTTCTAGCTTTGTTCTTTTTCAAGATCGTTTTGGGTACCTAGAGTCCATATTCCATATTAGGATAGATTTTTTTCTGAAAAATAAATATATAAATATATGATAGTTTCACCTAAAAAATAGAAAAAAATATTCTCTGGTAAGAAAGAAAGCAAAAAGAAATATTGAAATATTATCTTTAAGTCATCAAAAGCTTGGTATCAGACAAATGAAACTGTTATGTGAGATTATCATTTTTAATTTTAGATAAATTGCCATAATACTAGATGCCAACTACTAAGCCAAGCATGGGAGGGAGGGATAGGGAGAGAATGGGGTGGGGATTGGGTTGGGGGCTGACTGGGAAAAGTGTGCATGTATGTCTACAAAAGTATGTATCCTACTATGATGTATGAATACAGTGCACCAATAAAAAATATATATAAAAAAAAAAAAAAAAGATTTATATTTAGGTCTTTTATCTATTTTGAGTTAATACTTGTATATGGGATTAGGTAAGGGTCCAATTTTATTCTTTTCCATGTAATTATTATTTTTCAACAATATTTAGTTAAAAGATTATTATTTCCACCACCAAATGTTCATGGAAACCTTGTCAAAAATAACTTGATAATATAGGGAAGAATTTAGGTCTAGGCTGTTATTTAACTCCAATGGTTTATATATCTGCCTTTAGAATAGTACTACACTGTTTCAATTATTGTAGCTTTATATGGTTTGAAATCAGAAAATATATATCTTCTAGCTTTGTTCTTTTTCAAGATCGTTTTGGGTATCTAGAATCCATATTCCATATTAGGATAGATTTTTTTCTGAAAAATAAGTATATAAATATATGATAGTTTCACCTAAAAAATAGAAAAAAATATTCTCTGGTAAGAAAGAAAGCAAAAAGAAATATTGAAATGTTATCTTTAAGTCATCAAAAGCTTGGTATCAGACAAATGAATCTGTTATGTGAGATTATCATTGTTAATTTTGGATAAATTGCTATAATACTAGATGTCAACCACTAAGCCAAGCATGGGAAGGAGGGATGGGGAGGGAATGGGGTGAGGATCGGGTGGGGGCTGACTGGGCAATGTGTGCATGTATGTCTACAAAAGTTTGTATCCCACTATGATGTATGAATACAGTGCACCAATAAAATAAATAAATAAAAATAAAAAATTAATTAAAAGCATGAAACCAGAAGTATCACCAGATAAATATAAAAAGAAAAATTGTGGTTAGAATTTGTAAAGGTGTTCCTGCGAAATGTTCCTGAGATATGAATGTGTAGTTATATCTAAAGATCCCATTTGATAAGGCTTCCCACGTTAACCTCCCTACCTTCAAAGGAACTTGACCTACGAATTGTTGTAGAGACCTTAAAAGAAGACTCATATCCAATTCCTTTGACAGAAGTCATGCTGTATCAAAGTAAAACAATGAATACAAGAACAATTTGAGAATTATACTATGGTTTATACAGTTTAGGTATACAACTGTATGCTTAAAACACAGTAATATCTCAGTGAATTTATTTATTTTGTAGGTGCTTGGAATTGAAACCAGGTTCTTGTACATTCCAAGTCTCTGTTATATTCCTAGACCCTTAACAGTTTTACAATAAAACTAAAAAAAATCTGAACTAGTCATAATTTAATATTAAATACTGTTTTTACAAATGTTTGATAAAATTAAAAGTCCTTTTTTCTATAATTAATTAAAGTTTAGAATTATCTTTATATGGTTTTATTTGATGATGTGGCTATACAAAATGGAATATTTATTTGGAAAATTTGATTACATAAAATTAATTTCTCCTGATATGATTCTGATTTAAAATTCAAGGATATCTGTGCAGTAGACTTAAAGGGTATTGAAGGCCTCTGGCTGTTACTTTCATCAATTTCCTTCTCTTTTTATTGTTCTACCTCATATCTAGCAGGGATGCTATAACATGAACAGGAGTTTGAAAAATAAATGATTGCAGCCCTCATTGCTTCCTGTTGATTTCTGGAGCTCCTTTGAGTATCTGGGCTGCTTTGTGTTTTCTAGCAGTAAGCCATTTCCAAAGGGGACATGATAACTCTTTCATGTAAATTAATTTCTACAGCTGTAAGTTTCACATTTAGCCTGAGGCTCTTCTTTGTGACTGCTGCATTTATTTAAAACACAGCATTTTGAAAATTAAAATGTAGTTTTATTGAGTTTAACATTCATTGGAGACAGACTGAAATTATTACTGGATCTGCACTTTAAAAATAACTAATAAACACATCCCTCGCAAGTAATTGCTTGGTGACTATTTTGCTCCTCTGGAATTCTTTAGCTGAACAGGCTGTTTCCAGCTCAGTCTTATTTGTCCTTTACCTCAATGCACTGTATTCTCTTTGATGCATTTTTTTTACATTAAACTGAGGAAATTTTTGTTGAAACACAGCATCTAATTCAAATTAAGAAATCTTATCTTTTGGAATAGGATACAGAGGTGAACATCTGTAACCTAGTACTAAAGAAGCTGAAAAAAGAGAATTGCAGGTTTCAGGCCAGCCTCACCAATTTAGGAAGACCCTGTTTCAAAATACAAAAAAAAAAAAAATAGGGCTTGTGTTAAGATTCATAGGTAGAATCCCCCTAGGCTCAATCTTAGTCTAAAATTATATATATACATATAATATATATTATATATATACTATATATAAAATATATGATATACATATCTATATCTATCTATATCTATATCTATCTATCTATCTATCTATATCTATCTATCTATCTATATCATATATAGATAGGTAGAGAACGAGAGAGAGAGAGGGAAGGGAAGGGAAGGGAAGGGAAGGGAAGGGAAGGGAAGGGAAGGGAAGGGAAGGGAAGGAAAGAAGAAACTGAATAACTATTATTTGGATTGTTTAGAAATTTAATCTCTCCAAAACTACAGTTATACTTAATTCTGACAAATAAAAGAGTCCTTATAGTTAAGCCATATTTTCTGACTTTTATTTAGTCAAGCTCAAAATTTTAATCAATGAAAATGACTTTAAAAACAATGCTGGCTTTCCTAAGTGTAAACATCTTTACAGCCATTGTATCTTGTAAGTCGTCCTCATTTAATTTTGAATTCTCCCTAAGGAAATGAAACCTAGTTTCCAAATTAGAGACAATTGTAGATTTAAATAGGTGGACTGTATTAACAACAACAACAAAAGAAATATGCCTACTTTAGGCAGTTTGAATTTCATCAAGGATTCTAATTTGGGATCCAGAAGACAAAATGAGGAGGGCTCAAATTTTGAGGCTGCCACTTAGAAACTGTGTAACGTTGGACAACATACTCATCACTTGACCTCAGTCTTATCATAGGCAAAATGGAAGCTGTAACAGTAAATACCTTAAAAGTTTGTGGGAAGATTAAATGAGAAATGCAAAGTGTCTGGAGTGGCCTCTAGCAGATTTGGACCTGCTATAACAACTTGTAAAATTATTACCTACCCTGATGTATCAGGTAGTGGTTTCAAGCCTATGAAAATCTATGCTAGATGTTTTTACACAATGGTTCTTTAATGAATATTCCACATTTGTATTTTGTGTATAAATTTATTAGTGGTAAATAAATAAGTCTGACTTCTCAAAAACTCAACTCTGAATCTTACTGATATTTATCACTTGAAGAGGTATAACTGATGTTGCATTAGTGCTTTAACTGGCTCATCCCCTATTAACAATAAATTCAAGTATTGCCTATTCAAGTATTGTACACTCTGCCTATATGGGTGGATCATTTGAATTTCCTATTCCATGCAACATGCCTGGATTATATTTTTTTTGTCTTATTGGGTGATTTGCTTCCCTTCACCTTTTTTAATTATTTGTACAAGCTCTGTATAAAATTGATAATAACCCTCTCTCAATACTTTGGAATGATAAACAATTTCCCCCAAATCTATTGTTAGGCTACTCATTTTGTTAAAGGTTTTCCTTGCTGTATAGTGTCCTAGCTATATGACCAATACATCAATGTCCTTATCTGTAAAACAAACAGAATATTAACTACCTCATATAGTTGAGACTTAAGTGATATCAAAAAGTGCTATTTCGGGGGGCTAGTGCTTGACACATTGAAAGTACTATGGATGATTTTTTTTAAAGTTATAATCAAATGTGTACCTCCTTTCCCATACAAATTTCTAATGTTTAGCTTTTGCAAATAGCTATTCTCATATTTTTGTATTATGTGTGGAGTTTCTACATATTCTTACAGAATCATTACTTTTTTGTTTTATTTGTACAGGGCTTTTGTATAGATCTCTGAACAGTTGTGCCAACACTGCTTATTAAGTGATCACTTATTTTTCAGTGAAATATAATGCCACTCTTTCATTTAAAAAGTATATATCTTGGAATTTATTTTTCAATTATCCTTTATGTGCCTCTAATCCTAATGTCATCTTGATTTGACTATTGTGGCCTTCCTTGAATTGATTAATATGGCCTTGTGTTTTTATAATTTATTCTGTAAGATTACAATTTTCTTATAATGAAGGAAATTTTAAATAATTTTTAAAACTTATTGATGCATTATAGATTCATAATGATACATGCACACGGCCTAGTTTTTTTTTCTTTTTTTTCCCTCTGCTCCCCCAAACCCTTTATACTGCCTCATTTATCTGTAGTTGCTTTGTTTGCTATTTTCTATTTAGCTTTCACATAACAGAGAAAACATGCAGCCTTTGATTTTCTGAGTCTGGCTGATCTCACAGATACCTTCTTCATATATTGTTTATTTTCAAACATCTTATTTTGAAAGAATTATTTTAATTTAATACAAATTATAAATAATCTGTATAATTCGACTACCAAATCAAATTTTAATATCACTTAAACATCACAATATATGTATATATCTTTGTTTTAATTTTTTATTGGTGCATTATCATCATACATCTTAATGGAGCACAAGATGATAGAGGCATACAGGCACACATCATCAATTAGTCCTGACCCAATTCACACCCCACTTTCTCCCCCTCCCTCCTTCTCTTGTTTCTCTTAGTGATGAACTTGTATATGTTTGTGGATGGACATCATGTACATTAGGACATTTATCTCTTCCCCCTCCCATCTTCCTCACTTAGGTCATCTTATTTTCTCATCTATAGTATCTCCTTTGTCCATAGTTCCCCCCATGACCCATTTTCTCCTTAGCTTCAGTATATTAAGGCAAACATTCAATTTCTTATTTTTTGTGACTGACTAATCTCACTTAGCATAATGTTCTCCAGTTCCATCCATTTCCCTGTAAATGACATAATTTTATTCTTTTTATGGCTGAGTAAAATTCCATTGTGTATGTATCCCATAGTTTTGTAAACCATGCATCTATTGATGGACATCTTGGTTGGTTGCATAGTTTGGAAATTGTGAATTGTGTAGCTATGAACATAGATACGCATGCATTATTTTGGTAGTTTGGTTTGTATTGTTTTGGGTAGAAGTGGTATTGCTGGATCATATGGTTAAGTTCATTCGCATTCTTCTGAGGAGCCTCTATACTGGTTACCAAAAATGTATTAGAGTTCACACTTCTCTACACCCTTGCCAGCATTTGTTGTGTCTTGAATGATTGTCAATCTAGTTGGAGTTTGGTGAAATCTCAGGGTAGATTTTATTTGCATTTCTCTGATTGCTGATGATGTTGACCGTTTATTATGCATTTATTGGCCATTTGAATTTCCTCTTTTATAAAGTATCTATTTAGTTTATTTGCCCATTTTATTGGGTTATTTGTTTTCTTAGTTCTAAGTTTCTTAAGTTCTCTGTATATTCTAGATATTAGTCCTCTATTGGGAGAGTAGTTGGCAAAAATCTTCTCCCATTCGGTTGGCTCTTGGTTGAGGTTCTTGATAGTTTCCTTTGCTGTACAGAAGCTCTCAGTTTAATACAGTCCCACGTATTTATCTGCCTTTTAGTTTCTTGTACCTTTGGGGTCTTATTGAGAAAGTTTTTATCTGTGTCTATGTGTTGCAGTGTTGGACCTATGCCCTTTTCAAGGAGCCTCGAGGTCTCTGCTCTGATTTCCGTATCTTTCATCAGTTTTGAATAGACTCTTGTGCAGGGTGAGAAAGTGCGGTTTATTTCCATTTTCCTGCATATGGTTAACGAGTTTTGCCAACACCATTTTTTTGAATAGGCTATCTTTTTTCCAGTGTATGTTTTTGGACCCTTTATAAAAAATCAGTCTTCAATTCTGCTTCATTGGTTCATGTATCTGTTTTTGTGCCAGTACCATGCTTTTTTATTATTATGGCTTTGTAGTACAGTTTGAAGTCAGGTATTGTAATTCTTCCTGTGTGGTTTGTGTTGCTCAGAACTACTTTGGATATTTTGGGGTTTTTGTTATTCCAAATAAATTTAAGTACTGATTTTTCTATCTCTGGGAGGAATTACCTTGTTATATTCTAACATTTTTCGCTGTCTGAATCAACTTAAGTAATGTTGGAATTCCCTAATTTTGAAGCTAACAGAAACCTCAACTATGAGCTTATTTTATTCTGGTTTCAATAGTTGTCTTTGGTAGTTGGTTTATTTTGTTTTATTTTTCATTTCTTGTGTCATCTAAAAAGGAGAGTATTTGTTCTCAAGAATTTTAAATGTGTTGCCTTAGGGTGATTTTAGAGTGTATTTATGATTATTTTATTTCATATGTAACAGTGGTGATTTTTTCTTTCTTTTCCTAATAGTGCCTACTTTTGTTATGTTTCTTTGTTCTTTATCTGGGTATGAAAAAGATTTGTATTATTTTATTGTGCTTTTCAAAATAACAACTCTGTTATTTGTGAATTATTGCTTGTTTTAGCTATTATCTTAATTACTTCTCTTTTATAGGTTTCCATTTATTTCAGTGTTCTTTACCTATTTTTTACTGAGATAATTACAAATTTCATTTAATTTTTCTATTTTTCTTTTTTAATAATAAAGACATTTAATAATAATGATATAAAGCTTCAGCCTAGAGAAATTTTTACCATGCATCAGTTTTCAGTGTGATATAATCCCCTTTTGATTCCATTCCATGAAATTATAATTTCCTCCTTTATTCAAGGTTTAATTAGGTGTGTGTTTATTAATTTCTAAGTAACTAAGGGATTTGGGTCACCTTTTATTATTTTATCTATTTTCATGATGAACATATGTATTCTGGAACACTTCTACTTTAAAATAGATTAAGGTCACCATACATTTGATTAGTATTTAACAATTCCATAGACAATTGAATAGACAATTCCATAGACTTTCTGATGGTAATAGATGATTCTAAATGTTGCCTTTCATCTCATTTAATTTTACTTCTTGCAGTTACATACAAATTTGAAATAAATATTTTGTAGTATCTCATGCTAATTGTGTTTTATCAAGTTCTTCTTGAATTTCTAGTAAATTTGCCCTGATATTTTTTCTGCTAAATTATTTGCAGCTTACAGAATCTGGAAAATTATATGTTCATATCTTTTATCATCATCCAATTTTTTCTGTTTTATATTCAATTATATCAACCCTAAAAATCACCATGTAAGCCAAGCTGGTGGCACACACTTGTAATCCCAGTATTTTGGAGGATGAGACAGGAGCATCACAGTTTGCAGACAGCCTCAGCTACTTACTGAGGACGTTTACAACTCAGTGAGACCCTGATTCCAGATAAAGAATTTAAAAATAAATAGGGCTCGGTATGTAGCTAAGAAGTAGAATTCCCCTGGGTTCATTCCCCAGTACCACAAAATAATAATAATAATAATAATAATAATAATAATAATAATAATAAACAATAATAAATATATACCATGTCTAGTATTAATACTTTAAATCCCACTTCTTTTATGAGTACATGAGGAATCTGGATAACTCATATATTTTCAATCAATAGCACTTTGCATTAAGTATATTTCTTTTGGTTGTGTGTGATACTCTGATTTACACTCCCAGCCCCATTTTATTTTTATTGCTTTATTTTGAAACAAGTTCTAATTTTCAGAGGGCCTCATATTTCTGAGGTTGGCTTCAAACCTGAGATTCTCCTGTCTTATCATCTCAACTACTGGGATTACAACCAGGTGTCATCATGCCTGATTAAGTATATTTTATGTAAACAACTTATACTCATTTTCTTCTTCTTCTTTTCTAATCTAATTGGTCATATTTTTCATAGTCTGCAAACTTAGGTGCATGTATTCTGGATGAAATAATGCCTTACGATCAATTAGTTCAATATGCTGAAACTTCATTGGCCCACTGTGGAAAAAGTCTATATATAGCCTATGGCTATGGCTCTATGCATGGACCTTTTATGAATAACATGCTGAGACAACCCCTAATCATCTACATCTCCAAAATTAGCCAGAAAGCATTGGAAAATAATTTCACAGAGAAAAAAATGCATTTGTACAAAAAGCATTTTATAGAATCATTAGTTTAATGAATAAACTGCAAAAAGGGTAAAAATAAGTATCAGATCTTTGAAATAAACCAACTTAATGTTCATCAAAAGTGCTTGAAAAGTTACTAGAAATAGTTTTCTTGTATGTAACCATGCATGTAGAGAGCTAAATAATTTAAATTTTGTAATAAAATTTCTAACTTATCCTTCAATAAATCAGTTTGATTTAACATCATTTATTAGGTAAATTCCTTACATCTCTTTCAAGAAATGTAAATTGAGTAGGTCTGGTGCTAGAGTACAGGAATCTCTATTTTAAGAATGTGATGTTTCTTAAATCCCAAGAGCCTTACAACACAAACTGAGTGTAACTTCTCTTTGATAAATATACTGTTTTAATTACCTGGTGAGCCAGTTTTGTTGTCTTCTAATGTCAGATATTTGTTTTAACCTCTAGCAAAAATGATAGTTTTATAAAACTCCTCTTTTCTGTGACAGCTAAACAAAAGGTAATGTTAAAGTTTAGTTAGCATAGAACCAAGCACAAAATATGTGCCATGCGTGAGCTTCTTTTAATAAAGTATTTTCCATTATGGCAATGTTAATATTACTTTATCATTATCTACTTATGTCTTTGTTTCTCCTTTGAATTATAAATACCCTGATGGCAAAGAGTAATTTTTTCCATATACTTAATTCTAGAACCTACCCTAAAGTTTGACATGCCATGCATACTCAGTATATTTGTGTTGAATAAATTAATAAACTAAAGTGTGCACACAGAAAAACCATCAGCTATCAGGCAGGATACAGGGCAAAATAGACGGTGAGTTACATAAAAGGACCAATTTGTGTCTTGAGAAAACCAAGTGAGAAAATGGACACTAAATGCAATTCTGCATCTCTCTATTCATAATCCAGATGACAATACCTGTTTTTAACAGACACTTTGCCTGCTCAGACACGTGGACCATTCAACTTTGCAGCAGCATCATTGCTCCTCTTTTACCTTTCATCTACAACTATCCTTGTTCCCCACCATTACTCTAAAATGAATTTTATATCTTTCTGCTGGTGTCAACTCTCCTCTCACCAACACACAAACCTCAACTCTTACTAAGACTGGACCCTGACATCTTTCTGCTGAAACAATTATATGGTACTAGGTCAGTTATAGGAAAGGAAAACACAGAAGGAAATACAACAACTGATACGTTTGCTTATATCACTTTGAATAATTATATATCTGAATAATCAGATATTCTATATTTGATTAGGATGTATAATTATACTGCACCTATATAAGCATAAAATGTTTATTAAAATGCACAATATTGTAGTAGCTACTAAATAATACTAAATTTTTCAGATATAGGAAAATACTAAAAATATTTCAAACATAAAGTCTTTTTAAAACCACACATACACCAATTTTAAATATTTTTCCCCAAATGACCTTTATTTAGTCCAAAATTCAAAGCAAAAATTCTATAGATTAGAACATGCATATATGGTATTTGTGTTACTTGGAATTATAATGAAGCCTTTACTAAGGATTAGAATTTGCTTCTAAAAACATTAATAAAACATCAGAAACTGGGAACTAAACTGCCAATTCAATTATTGCTTAGTTGACCACGATAATGAATTGAAAGAATTAACTTCATAAAAAAGTAAATTATTCTCAAGAATATTATAGTTCAGGTATATAAGATTTAAGACATATTAAGATGATTTACTGTAATTCTTGCCTTCCTTTCCATTATGACAGCTGCTTCAGGGAGGTAAACTGAACTACTTAATCTCTCCCACAAAAATAGCTCTCAGCTTCTTGTGATACATATATTTTTGTTGTCATGTTTTTTGCTCTAATTTACTTCAAATGGGATGACTTGATGTTAATATTTCATCAGTAAGGATTTATTCAACATATATTTTTGGAGGTTCTGATAAGATAAGGCACTGAACATATGCATGTCACTTTTTTTTGGCAGAGTCAGCTTCTAGATCAGATCTCAGGTAGTAACATAAACAGAGTCGATGTGGGCATCATCTTGGTGGTACTGTGATCCAATGTGGTGACACATTAGCTAAGCTGTGATACTGCATAACAGATGCAAAACAAGATATGAAGCTTAGAATTGTGAACTAAATATTACTTCCAAGTCATCTGGAGATGACTTGGATTATAAACAGTATGAAATTGTATTTGAGAAAGAATATATTCATTCAACAAATATTTATTGAACATCTACTAAGTGCCAGCCACTCTCCCTGGTGCTCACAAATCAAACTGAAATTTTACAATCTCTGTTCTGAAAAGAGCTCGTATCTAGAGGAGGAAATTATAATAAAGTGGGTAAACATTAACTTAGGATTCTGCAAGATGGAGAGGCAAAAGCTTTCATCTACCTTGGGAAATCAAGAAAAGCTTCCTAAAGGAGGTAGTATTTGAACTAATATTTTGAGACTACATAGGTGTGATAGCAGAAAGTCAAAATATGTGTGGCTTAGGAATATCAAAAGCATTGCAAAGATTATAATGAAATGAGCTAAGATTCAAAGGATGTTCTAGTAAAGAGGAAGTTAGAATTTGCTGGTAGTTTAATGTGACTGACTTTATGCTATGTATAAAACAGTAGTGAGAGATAAAGCTAAATAATTAGCAAGTTACAGAAGATCTATGTGTCAAAAGAGTTTGTCTTTTATTCTGTAAATGATAGGGAGTCAGAAAGATTTCATGAAAATAAGAATAGATAATATTAAGCATTTATAAAATTCAGGCACTAAGTTATATGTACTTTCTCCATCTCTTTCCCAAATAAAACTCCTCAAGTAGATATTATATTATATCCAGAAAAATGTGGTCCAAAGATATGATACTGTCCCAAAGCCAAAAGCCACAGCCGATTAGTAGCATATCGAGGCCTTAAATTATTATTGTTGTTTGTTTTTTACTTTTTAAAATTCTAGGTTCTCGTAATCACTAATTTTTTCTGACCCTAGAGCAGTTAAATGCCCCATTAACAATATGAAATTGCCCATAAAATGGCCCATTGCCAACATGAAATTGGAGCAATGTGGTAGAGGGATGAGAAGCACATGAGAAGAAACAAGAAAGTCATTGAGAAAGCTTTACAGTAGAAACGGTGATAACGAATATGTATTTGAGCCAGAGATGAGAACGGGAAAAAATGGGTCCAAGGGACAGTTAAAATAAGAATCTATTAATCAGGGTTCTGATGAAACACTAAAAGTATATGACATATTCAAACTAGATAATGAATGAAAGCATCATATAAGAACTCTTTACAAAGATGTGAGTGTAGTTTAGAGAAATCATAAAGAGATGGTATGGCACCCCCGAGCTAAGACCACAGGAAGCTGTCTATATGGGAACACAGGAAGTAGCTGAAAAAGTTGGTCTGTAAAAGTCAGCCTTCCTGATAGACCAGGATAAAAGAGCAGAGAACAGAAATGGAGAACTTAGTTCAAGGTAGAATATGCAAGTGCTAGTGACTGACTGAGAAAAGACAGGAAAGAGAGTCAGGGGAATATCAGAGGAGAAAAAAAAAAGAACTAATTGTGACTTTATAATAATAAAACAACTTAAAATCCTGCAGTATTTTTATCTCTATGTCAGGCTTATTTTACTCAGTATAGTCCTCCAAGTTAATTAGTATTGTTCTAAATGGCAGAATCTCCCTTTATTTTATTTTTTTTTCTTTTAACAATTTTTTTATTGAACACAAATAGTATACATTTAAACTATATTTGGTGCCCTCTCTCCCCCGTCCCCGTTTTCCCTTCCCCCTTCCCACCAATGGTTGTCCAGGTTAACCATGTCATATTCATAATTTTACACATGTTCAGATGTAGACCCTCATTAATCAAGATCAGCCTTCCTCCTCTCCTATCTTTCCATTCAAACTTTGCTGATATTTTTCCTCCATTATCTGGAATCCCACTGGTATCCTCTGTGTTTCTTTCCAAAGGGGTTGAATTCAGAGAAATACAGCAACATATGCATACCTATGTTCATAGCAGCACAATTTGTAATAGCCAAAATATGGAACCAACCCAGATCACCATCAACAGATGAATGGATAGCAAAACTGTGGGAAATACACACAATGGAATTCTATTCAGCCATAAAGAAGAACAAAATTATATCATTTGCAAGAAGATGGAAAGCCCTGGAGAGCATCATGTTAAGTGAGATCAGCCTAGCACAGAAGGAGAAAGTACATATGTTTCTCCCTTTATTAAAAAAAAGGCTATATATAATATCCTACTAAGGAAAAGTGTTTGTCACTATGTATCCATTCATGAATTGATGGATACCTAGGTAGATTTCTTATTACTCTAAATAATGCTGTAATGAACATAACATGCACAGCTATCTTTATAAGGTGTTTATTTTATCCCCGTTGTGTGTATACCTTCTGAGGCATTGTTGGATCATATGGTAATTCTCTTTTTTATTTTTTGAAGACCTTCATACTGCTTTCCATATGGCTATGATAATATATATTTCCACCAACAGACCACAGGAGTCTAAATTCTCTACCAACAGCACTTACCTTTTAACTTTTTTATAATAGCCATTTTAACTGTTGTGAATTCAATCTCATTATGGTTTTGTTTTGCCTTTCTCTAATAACTAATGATTTATTAATTTTTATATACCTGTTAACCATTTACATATTTTTTGGTAAAATGTCTATTTAAGTCCTTTTTTAAATTTTAAATAATTTGAGAGGGGGAGAGGCTACTGAATTTTATGAGCCATTATATCTTGGATATTAATCCCTACCAAATGTATGAATTGGAACTATTTTCTCCAGTTTATGGACTGTCTCTTGTTTTGCTGTTTGTTTTCTTTGCTGTGTAGAGAAGCGTTCTGGCTTGGTGGAGTTTCACTGTTTATTTTGCTTTTGTTGTTAATAGTGTGATATCCAAAACACCATGAAGAAAGCCAATATCAACTAGAATTTGACTACATTTTTCTCTAGGTGTTTTTAAGTTTTAGGACTTATGTTTAAATCTTTAATTCATTCCAAGTTGCTTTTTGTGTATGGTATGAGATAAGGATCAATTTTATTATTTTGCAAACAGATATCTAGTTTTCCCAATATATTTTGTTACTACACTTTTTCTATTATGTCTTCTTTACTTCTTTGTCACAGATAGTTAATCATATATGCTTGAGATAATTTCTGAGCTCATTGTTCTGTTCTACCAGTCTATGTTTTTATGTCACTATATACTATGATGGTAACTATAGTTTTCAAGTATCTTTTAAAAGCAGGAGGTTTGATATCTCCAACTTTGTTTTTGTTTCTTGAGATTCTTTGGTATTTATAGTCTTTTATGGTTCCATGTCAATTTTAATGTAGTTTTTTCTATTTCTATAAAAATAACATTGTAATTTTTATATAGATTACATTGAATTTGTCTATTGCATTCAGGAGTATAAACAGCAACATGGATTAACCCAAAAGGATGTTATTCAAAATGAAATAAACAGGCAGAGGAAGAAAAATACTGCATGATCCCACTTATATTTACAATCTAAAAAAATTAAAAACAGAAATTCAGAGTAAAAAAATTGAAAACAGAAATTCAGAGTAAAATTGAGTTTATCAAGAGCAGAGAAAGTGAGAAAATGGAAAGAAGTAGGTTAAAGAGACCAAATTTGCAGTTATGTTATGATGAGTAAGTATAGACATCTAACATATAGCTTGAGGAATATCTTTAACAATACTGTGTTATATACTTTGCTAAGGGATTAGGTTTTAGGCACTCCCACCATGCATATCAAGAAAGGTAACCACGGAAAATGATTGATAGTTTAACTTGCTTGACTATAGTAATCACTACTTCATGCATATAAATGTTAAAACATGTAATTTAATTCTTGTTGTGATTTCCTGCACTTTCTCTTGTTGAGAAAGTTACTGCCTGTGCCTATATGTTGGAGTGTTGAACCTATGCCCTCCTCTCATAGCTTCACAGTCTCTGATCTAATTTCTAAGTCTTTGATCCATCTTGAGTTGATTCCTGTGCATGGTGAGAGGTAAGGCTTTAGTTCCATCTTTCTACAAATGGATAGCCAATTCTCCTAGCACCATTTGTTGGAAAGGCTGTCTTTTTTCCAGAATATGAGTTTGGCTCTTTGTCAAAGATCAATTGACTCTAAGTGTGTGGGTTTGTTTTTGTATCTTCTATTCTATTCCATTAGTTTGTATACCTATTGTTGTGCCAATACTGTATTGTTTTAACAACTATTGCTCTGTACTATGACTTGAACTCAGGGATTGTGATGCCTCCTGTATGGTTCTTATTGCTGAGGATTGCTTTGGCTATTCTGGGTCATATTTATATTTTAATATAAAATTAATGTAAAATTAATTTAATATAAAATTAATTAATATAAAATTAAAATTTTAATATAAAATTAATGACTGATTTTTCTAGGTCTTGAAGAATGTCATTGGTATTTTCAGAGGACTTGCATTGAGTTTGTAGATCACTTTTGGCAGAATGGCCTTTTTTTTTTTTGGTGACACTGGGGTTCCTGGAAACCCTTCTACCCCTGGGCTATACTCCCAGACCTAATATATATATATATATATATATATATATATATATATATATATATATATATATATAATTTTTTTTTGAAACAGGGTCTCCTAAGCCAGAGAGGCTGGCTTCAAACCTGCGAGATCCTCCTGTCTCTGTCTCCCAAGCGCAGGGATTACAAGCATGTGCCAGCATGCCCAGCATAATGGCCATTTTGATGATATTTATTCTACCTATTTATGAGCAAGGAAGATCTTTCCATTTTCCAAGGTCTTCACTTTCTTTATGTTTTATAGTTTCATTTTAGAGGTATTTTACATCTTTGCTTAGATTTGTTTATTCCTAGGTATTTTATTGTTTTTGAAGTTATTGTTAATAGAATTGTTTTTTTTATTTCTTTAATTGTGGATTCATTGTTGACATATAGAAAAGCAACTGATTTTTGTAGGTTGATTCATGCATACCCATATTCCAGCAGCACAGTTCCCAATAGCCAAAATATGGAACCAACCTAGGTCTCTATCAACAGATGAATGGATTGCAAAATTATGAAAAATACACAATGGACGAATGAAATACACACAATACTCAGTAATAAAGAATAACAAAATCATGTCATTGACAAGAAGATGGAAAGACCTGGAAAACATTATGTTAAGTGAGATCAGCCAAGAACAGAAAGAAAAGGCACATATGTTTTCTCTAATATGCCCAAACTAGGGAGTATTAGGGATACCAGAGGGACTCCAGATAAGGAAGGGGAAACATCAGCAAAGCTAGAAAGGAGGAGTAGGAGAATAAGAAGGTTGAGGTTGATGAATGGAGGAGCTACATTCGAATATGTGTATAAGTATGAATGTAGCATGGTCAACCTCGACACTCATTCTTGGGGGAGGAGGAAAAGCGATGGGGAGGAGGGCACCAAGTACTATATGAATATATGCCATTGTCAATATGATCTACATTATGATGTGAAACTATAGTATACCAACAAAATCATGTAATTTAAATATATGAAATTAAAGATAAAATTTAAAATGGGAAATAGCTATGTGAGGCCTTTAGGACAACATGTTAATTTATTAAGTACTCAAATCTCATTTGATGCTTATGATGTAAAATATTGATTAAATTTATTATTATTTAATAGTATTTAATGAGAAATTATTTAGAAATATTATTTTTACCATTTTTAGATCAGGAATACACATATAAAAAAGGGTAAGATACCAGTCTCAGAAAGCCAAGAGTCATTTGCTTTTCTCAAATATGAATAAGCCAGAGAGAAAATAAGAAACAAAAAAGACCTCAGATAAATGAACCAGTAAAACAGTGGAATGGGGTGGAGGTTAGAGGTGTATAAGGGAAAAAGGAAGATGGAGGAAAGAAACAGTTAAAATAATTTTATGACCATATATGAAAATAGCACTACCAGTCTCACTAAGTCTACAGGGAGGAGGGTGAGAAGGGAAATACACCAAATTATAGATGCATGTACATTTGTATCACTTTGAATGTAACTTTGATATATAATAACAGTGCACCAGTAAAAGTATTTTTAAAGGGTAAGATGCTTTGCTAAGATCCCTGACCAACCAAATGAGCTGATTTCAAGATCTTTGCTTCCAAGTTTCTATAGGTTCTTCTCTGGGCAGAAAAGGATGAAGGAAGATATTTATCAAGTGCTTAAACCTTAAATTATTAAATTGGAAGGAAGATGTATAGCTGATATTATTTAACCTTTTAGAAATATGCAAGATAGAATTATTTAGATACTGTTATTTTTCTATAAGGTAATACACTCAATTTTAAATCTGATATTAGCTATTTAAAAATAATTTTGAACATCATGATAATAGTGTGTGTGTGTGTGTGTGTGTGTGTGTGTGTGTGTGTGTGTGTGTTGTACTCCTGGGGATTCAACTCAGAGGTATTCTACCTCCAAGCTACATTCTAGCTATTAATTTGTTAATTAATTAATTTTGTTTTGAAACAGAGTCTCTCTACCCGAGAGGATTGATAAGTTTCTGAATCTATCTTTGAAACTATGATCCTCCTATCTCAGCCTCCCAATATTGGCATGTGCCACCATGCCCAGCTATAATTATATTTTAAATAATGAGTGTGGAAAGTTATTCTTCAAGAATTGGTACTATCACATAGTAGGGACATATCTGAAGTCCTACCGTTTTTAACAGAATTCTGTGATATGTTGTTTTATCAGCCACTTAATATTTTTATTGTATAAATAAATATAAGAAAAAATTATTCCTGAATAAAATAAACATGATATCCAAACAAGTAAAAATATATAAATATATTTATATGACATTATTAAAAAGCACTTAACATATTTTGGAACAAGATGTAACATTAATACATAAATATAGTGATAAAGCCTCATTTTTATTTTTCATAGAAATTGCTTTATTCTTTTTCAAGATTATTTTGGGTTTTTAGAGTTCATATTTTATGTTAGGATAGACTTTTTCTGAAAAAAAAATGATAGTTTTACCTTAAAAAAAGAAAAAAATCCTCTTGTAAGAAAGAAAGCAAAAAGAAATACTGAAATGTTATCTCTAAGTGATCAAAAGTTTGCTATCAGACAAATGAATCTGTTATGTGAGATTATCATTGTTAAATTTGGATAAATTGCTATAATATTAGATGTCAACCACAAAGCCAAGCATGGGAAGGAGGGATGGGGAGGGAATGGGGTGGGGATTGGGTAGGGGCTAACTGGGCAATGTGTGCATGTATGCCTACACAAGTTTTTATCCCATTATGATGTATGAATACAGTGCAACAATAAAAAAATTTTAAAAAGAAATTATTTTATGAAATAATTTCTTTAAAATTCTTATATGTATAACTTTTTATAAACTTGTCCAGCTAAATATGCAAACTTGAACAATAACTCCTGCTAAAGGAAAGACTACAGCTATACTTTATATCAGAAAATACTCTTTGAGTAAAAAGTATGTGATGCATAGAAGTTCATGAGTGGTCTATATTGATTGGCTCATATTTACTCTCTCCAATCTTTCAGTCACTTCAGAAGATATTAGGAATGTTGCAAAGGACCAAGTCTGCAGTTTTTTTTAAATTTTCATTTTACTACAATCATACATTTAGGAAAGATGATATATATATATATATATATATATAACATATATATATTATATACATATATATAAACACACATATATATCCATATATGTGTGTGTGTATTTACTTATTTATTCATTTATTTGGAGAGAGAAAAAACTATGTTATTCTATACCCATCAGGAAGTTTGTTATTTTAAACAGTGGATATTTGAAAACATAATTATTAACATCAACATCAGAAACTTAAAGAGAGAATTTTTTCTATTTTAACTACACAAATAATTCTCAATTGCATGCAGCAGCTACCTACTAAAACAAACAAAAAGCAAGAGAAAAACTTTACTAGGTAGGACTTAGAAATTGGAAATGGTGTCCCTGAGATCTGGTTCTCAGACCACAGAAGAGAGGCATGTTCAGTTACTACTGGTCCTTCCCAGTGATCCTGATGATACTGATGCTGAAAAGACTGAGGGAAGCTGGAGCCTGGAGTCATGCCTGCTACTAAAGCCATACTGATAGGACCAAAAGACAGATGAAGAGCTTCTATGTTCATCCTACCTTTCCAACATCCCTGTAGCATAATCTTTCTGGAATCACTTTACAAACTGCCAGCTAGGAAGTGAGTCTGAAAAATAAAGTTTGCAAATTTCCAGTCCCATAACCACCAAACTGAATGTGGAAAAGTGAACTTGAAGCTGACAGACAATGAGTGAATATTCAGCCCTTTGGCTACTCAGAATTTGCACATATTCTATGTATTGGAACTTCCATAGAACAGTAAGAAGTTATTCTTCTCTTTAGCACAATCTTACTCTCTAACAAGATATAACTACCAGTAGCACTGTATTACACACATTCTTTTCTCAATATAAAGTGACACAAGTCTTGTCATAACCATATCTAGAAAATATTTTTATTACCTCTTCATGTTCATTGACTATCCTGATTATTTTAAAACATCAGACCAAACTGTAAAATTAACCTCAATAACAAATTTGATATTTAGTAGAATGGTAATTGTGAAGGGTCAAAGTATTGATAAATTTAAATACATATATATTTATACACAGAGATATATATATGTGTATTACATATATATTTTTCTGTAATGACTAAATCAGACTATTTAACACATACTTGCCTTTTTGTGGTGAGAATATTTAAAATATCTACTTGCTTAACAACTTTTAAATATATAATATATTACTATTAACTGTTCTTACCATAATGCCTAACTGATTATTTTTGTGTGTGTGTGGTACTGGAGATTGAACCCAGAGGAATTCTACCAGTGAAATGTACTCCTAGCCCATTGTTTACTATTTATTTTGAAACAGGGTCTTGCTAAATTACCATAAGCTAGTCTCAAACCTGTAATCCTCCTGTCTCCACTTTACAAGTACTGAGATTACAGGCGTAATCTACCATATTAATTATAATATATATTTTTTAATTTGTTCATCCTGTTTTTAAGAAATGTATTACTGCCGGGCATGGTGGCACGCACTTGTAATCCCCACGCTTGGGAGGCGGAGACAAGAGGATCGCGCAGGTTCGAAGGCAGCCTCACTGGCTTAAGAGACCCTGTTTCCAAATAAAAATATAAAAAATAGGTGTCTGGGAGTGTAACCCGGAGGTAGAAGGGTTTCCAGGAACCCCAGTACCACCAAAACAACAACAACAAAAAAGTATTACTGTAGATTTATTTTTGCATATATTATAAACCCATATATTTTAAAATAAGTAATAAAACATACTGTTCAACTCTCTTTCTATAATTAGTTATAAGGCTATGATTCTTTAAAATGTTCTTGTCTTCCCCATTTATTTCATTTTGCTATTGCCCTCAACCAACACCACAGGTGTTCTAGTTTCATCACTTGCTGGGCAACTCAAGCTTTTCTTACAGAATTGTCTAAATACTTGCTAGAGTTATATTTTCTTGCTAGAGTTATATTTTCTTTGAATCTTCTTTTGGGAGGTAGTAGGGGTTGAACCCAAGGGCATTCTACCACAGAACTGTTTTATGTTATTTGATCCTCTGTCATTTATTTATTTATTTATTTATTTATTTACTTTGTGTGTGTTTGTGTGTGGTGCTGGGGATGGAACCCTTCTACCTCCAGGCTACACTCCCAGACTTATTTTATATTTTATTTGGAAACAGGGTCTCTTAAGCCATCAAGGCTGGCTTCAAATCTTTGCAATCTTGTCTCCGCCTCCCAAGTGTGGGGATTACAAGCGTGTGTCACCATGCCTGGTTTATTTTTTTTTATTTTGAAACAAGGTTTCACTAAGTTACTGAGGCTGGCCTCAAACATATGATCTTGCCTTTTTACTTTTGACTATAGGCATGCTATGTAAAATGCCAGAGAACTGACTCTCACACAGACATAATCTGCTGTGCCTCCACTCTGGGCAGTAACCTAATTTTATCTTGGCAATTTAAATCATCTATTAGAGAACTTCTTCCTTGCTCATGATTCAAGGGCATTCAAAATTCACAACAGCTGCATGACTTTCAACTAGTTTTAATGATGCATTATATTAGTATAATCAGACTATCTCAGAAGCTCTTAAGTAAAGTAGACCTCTATTAAATTTGGTAAAATGAAAAAAAAAAGTTTCTACCATTGTCCTTTGGAACTGATGAATATATGAGAATTTATGGGTGAAATTTAAGATTTATGGGAGAATTGTGGATTGCTTTACTATGCTTCTGAAGCTTTTGTTTTATAACTTCTTTACCATATCACTCATTAGCCAGTCTATACAAAATGATATTTTGCATTTTGTTAATAATATATTTTTCTTCTAAGTACTTTTTCAAAGTCCATAGTTAAATCTATATCTTAGCTCTGTGTATCCGATGCATAAGCTCACAACACAGTTATTTCATTGTTCTCAATATTCAATTATTTTTGGCTAAAAAGGCAATAGTCATAATAATTAAGTGACAAAAAATTGGGATAATTTCAATATTGTGTGTCACTACCAAAGCCACTATGTTGGAACTTTCTCCACTGTGTACAACATCAAGGAACTAATCAAGGTACTGATCTCTGGAGATCAAGGTACTGATCTAGACATGGAGTGTATATGAACACTGGACAAACCAGACATGAGTTCAACAAAGTTGTCAAATATAGGCAGACATGATCCACAGTTACCCTCGAAGTTCTAAGCCTGAGAATAGGGACAGTTAATTAAGCTGAAAGAGCAAGGCTGACGGGTTTCCTAGTACCTCCTTAATTTCTTTTGTAGGTGATCCCCTCTTTTCCATGCAGTAACAGCAAGTGTTCAGATCTGCTTCTTAACGCAACATCTTTCCTGAAGTTGGGCTCATTCTCTTTATTTATGATCAAGGAGTTACAGATAGAAACTTTATAGACATATGGAGTAAATGGAAAATATAGTAATGAGGGAAAAATGTACAATTAAAAGTGTATTCTAGTGCTGATCATTATTTATGGTTTTCATTTTCAAAAGAAGAAGAAAGTCTAAGTGAATTCTTCTGTAATAGACAACCATAAAAAAGGGATCCTGGACTGGACAATTTTCAAGTCCTATGTATTTATAAGGACAGTGACAGGGAGCACCTGGAAGACCATGCAACATGAATCTTCCTGTTGGAGGAACTGGCCATTTTTGGAAAGTTGAGCCTCTGAGACGAGCAACTAGAATCTGCTACTTGTTCCATTGAGCTTTCTCAGGCTGCTGAAGCAGCCAAGAGTGTGAAAGGAGAGAAAAATGAGCCTCCAGGACTGTCCCCCCTTCCCTGCCCTACACACATTATTCTAGTTCTCAATCCTCATTATCCATAGGTTGAAGAAGGGTATGGGAAAAGGGTGTTCTCTCTGGTATTTTTTTCAAGTTGGTCTTCTTTAATGCATTTTTTGTGGATTACTTTTTTGATTCTCAAAATTTTAATTTTGATTTTTAAAAAAAATAAACATTAATAGATTCTTTATAGTTGTCTTAAGTGGAAATTTTACCTTAGGAATACAAAATTAAAAGGCACTAAAGCTGAGGGGGTTGTGCATGTCGGTAATCACAGTACTTGGGAGGCTAAAACAGAAAGATCATAGGTTCAAGGCCAGCCTCAGTAACTCAGTGAGGCCCTCAGCAACTTAGTGAGAACCAGTTTCAAAATAAAATAGGGCTGGGGGTATAGCTCAGAGGTAGAATTCCCCTAGGTTCAATTCCAAATCACACCCACAAACGCACATACCGAAGAAAGGGTTAGAAAATCTAGAAATAAGAAAAACATAAGAATAAATGTGTCAATATCCTATTTGCTACTTCTATCTTGCAATATGTTTTCCTGAGAATTAAAGTACATAATATGACAAAGTTACCGTAACGTTTGTTTAGTAAAAATTAGGGCTAGAATTATTTATTGAGCTACATCCAGGCACCTACTATGGTAGGAGTGAAGCTTATTGTGAAATATATGATACACAGAAGCTAAAAATGAATAAAAAGCGTATGGTTCAGACTCATTTCAACACAACAGTTCAGTCATCTCTACTCTTTAAATACATTGACTTGAAGATGATTGTTCATTTGGAGCTTATTTACTAGTTGTGAAATGAAACTGGTCTTGCTTATTCATTCTCTAATAGTTAACACTTATTGCCACGAAAATGTATGTAGTGTATAAGACCCAATATAGAAAAATCTGTAGCTCATTTAAAATGGCATTAGTCATAAACTAAATAGATAAGCAAAGTCAACCAAACCTAACTTTGTGATAACACCAATCTGTAAAAACAATCAACTTGGTTTGTGAAGATAATAGAAAGGCTGTGATCATCATATTGGAAGACCATGACTAACCATGATCATTAACTAGACTAAGTCCCATTTACTGGAAAAAGAAACCAAGAATAGAAGAAAGCAAATGACCCTAAGGCCATTTGACAAGTGGGAAAACCAACACTCAATTTTACACCTGCCTGACTCCCCAACAGCCTGAATTATTCATCTTCATTTGTCCAAAATTAGTAGCTTGAAGAAAGGTTTACTGGCTGCAAGTATGTACATATATTTTATGATATTTATTGTGAAATTGTTTATCCTTATAGGTTTTTTTCTAATAAAGGAAATAAATTAGGATGATCATGGCATGGCGATACAAAGGAATATTTTTTCTTAATTATTTCTTGGCTATTTCGGCTAGAAACAAGCAGAGTTTCACCTAAAATATGTACTAAATAACAGGTTAATATTTAAAAAAAACAGCAAAATAATATGTGAGGCTTAAGAACAATTAAAGAAGCTCCCTAATTACCTAACTTATTGGTTGAAACAATGTATGACACAATTTGTATTAAATTTGGGCTCAAGTCCACTAAATAATAGAAAAGGCATTTGATTATTTTTACCCTTTTACTTTTAAAAAATACTTGTATTGGTACATTGTAAGTCTAAATATATAAGATGACCCAAATTTTTCATACTGAATAAAGGTTACATTCACAACTTCTTTTAATTTTTACTTTTAAGTAGCAACTCACAGATTACCTGTGAAGTTGCTAATAATAAATGTTTGGCAAGGAGATTACTCTAATAGCTTCTGATCATATAAATCATAATACTGTCATTTCATGTACTCAATAGTTGGAAATAAATGCCTGGTAATATGATTCATGTATATTGGTATTTTGGAGAAAGAAATTATGATTTCAGCTAAACTGACAAATATATTACAAGTATTAAATCATCGACATCTTTGCTATTACAGTATGTTTCTGTCATGAGTCCTACAGTATAATTTTCATGAATATCCTCTGATTTAATGTAAGTAATATCTAGATATATCAATGGTATATCAATTGATATGTCAATATAAATTGACATCAATTTATAAACTGCATAATTATATATCATATACACCTATACATATATGCACATTTGAGTAAATTAACTCAAAATCTTAATTCAGAGCACTCACAATATACAAATAATGGGCTTGACTACTGTTTGCTGTTGTTCCTGCTTAATACAAGAAAAATAATTTCTCTCAAGGGCTTTATGGTCCCTTTATACACACTAAAATTTGTATGTGAATCTTAATTATGTCACTTCTTATGCATATAAAATCCTCTTTTATCCCTTCTCATTATTTTCAGATGATCCTATCCAGAATACACATTTCAAGCCTCAATTCCCTCAGAAGTAAAAATAAGGTGATAAAAATAGCTACATTATGTTTAACAAGGGTGAATGTTTACAGTGGAACCACCAAGGTTTTAGGAACAATTTCAATTGTGAGAGTAACTTTGTAGGTGTTACAAAACTGTGGACAGCCAAATAAAATATAAATTAGAGGATTTATATTCCAATATAGTGGAAAAAACCAATGAATGCAGACATAAGGGTGGATTTCTGTTCTACCAATTTGAAAGGATTATACAACTAAGTATATGTACATAGTTTATCATTATGATAGATATTTCATTTTTCATTTAGAATATCAATTTTTGAAAATTGCAGTTCTACTTCAATAAAATATTTTAATATCCCAAATCTAATTACTGTTTTTACAAAGAATGAAAATGCCAAACCTTTCAAAAATGACTACATGTTATTTTAAGTAACTACTTCTAGCACTGGATGTTATAATGGGGAATACTAGGGCACACAATGGCCATGGACATCTGTTATAGGATGTGGTTAAGTTCACAATGGCCTCTGGGACTAATAATTTTAGACCCCTTATGAACACTATCATTAAATCTACATTCAGGCCTTTTATTTCCAGATGAAAAAATATAGAATATGTATTGCAAATTTCTAGGATTTAGGGCTTCTTTTATAAATTGGTCTTTATTCTTAGAATATTTACATTTACCATTGTACTAAAAAATGCATCAGTCTTATTAATGTTGGTGTTGCTATCCTGCAATGACTCTTCTCATTCTACAAACTATGACCCTTACAATAAAAAAATACAAGAAAAAAATATACTATATTAGTAGTGATATATCAACATAATCCAATGTGTAAATAAGTTCCCTCTTCTGGAAGAGATGCTTCAGCAGATATGACACTAAAATATAATTTTAAATACTACAAATGAACCAACCCAAGAACTACCTAAAGAACTCTTAGTCCCTCTCTCTCAAGTCACATTTAATTGACAAAATCACATAGTGGAATCAGGGTGGCATGATGACATGTAGATACAAGATGCCATAGTTTAAATATGATTTGTCCCCTCTGAATCTCACATGAAAATTTGGTTTCCAGCCTGGCATGCTGCACACACCTATAACCTCAGTAATTGGAAGGCAAAGACAAAAGGATTACATGTATGAGATCAGGCTTAGCAACTTAACCAGACTCTCAGCATCCTAGCAAGATATTCGACTATGTGTACATCTATGAATATACCAACGTCAATCTCAGTACTCTGTATTGGGAAGGGAGAAATGAGGAGGGGGCACCAAGTGATATGTGCATGTATATCATTTTCATCATGATTTACATTATTATGTAAGACTATAACACACCAATAAGAGCACATTATTTTTAAGAAATAAAATAAAAAGTAAAAAAGGCTGGAAGTATAGTTTGGAGGTAAAATGCCCCTGGGTTCAATCTCCAGTACCCTCCAAAAATTTGTTGCCATCATGGCAATGCTGGAGGTAAATCTTTAAGAGGTGATTTGGTCATTAAGAACAACTAATGCCTTTTTCGTGGAACATAATTAGTTATAGCCTGAGCCTGCCTTCTTTGGCTCTCTCTTGCCCTCTTTTGTGCCCATACGTGGTTGCCTTTCTGCTTTCCACAATGAACTGAAGCAGCAACAGTTTTCATCAGAAGATGAGCAGATACAAACACCATAGTATTAGATTTTGCAGAGTCCATAAATAGGAACAAAAAGACCTGTTTTCTTTATATAGCATTATCCTCAAGTGTTCTGTTATAGTAACAGAAAATGGACTAACACATGAAGTACTGAGAAGGTTTAAGTCTAGAGGAAGAAAATATTTGTATTTCTAATTATACAATAGGGTTGCATGGCATCACCATGAACTAGGAGTTGCTCAAATCTGGAAGCTTTAGAAAATCATTGAATTCAGTGGAAAATGAGAGAGCGAGAGAGCAGGCTTCTGAAGCTTATGTGCTCAAAAAATTGAGAGTAAGTTAGCTGAGGCCCTGGAGAGAAGCAAATGAACTGAAGATTAATGCTAGATTCAAGGACTTGTCTGGACAGTGTCAGAAATTGGAAGTTCTATCAGGGAACAAAGAATGGGTTTGGGGTCTATTTAAAACTAGTTGAGCACCATAAACTATGATCTGTAACTAAGCGATTCCTACATAAAATATGATTTGTGCACCTTTGAAAACTTTATTTTGAGACACATAAATGTGTACAGAGGATCAAGAAGAATTTTAGAGGGAGAGGATTTCAACTATAATTCTTTTTAGGGATGAACAGGTCTACAGACCCTAGATAATAACCACAGATATATTACCTAAGCTAGCACTCTTAGGTATTTTCACATCTTTGGGGAAAAAAAGTTTGACACTCCCACAATAAAGTTGGAATGGCACAAAGAGGAGGAGATACAAGGTGCTGTAGTTTGAACATGGTCTGATCTCTTGGGAACTCATGTTGAAATTCGGTTGCCAATGTAGCTTTGTTGAGAAATGAAGCTTTTAAGAGTTGATTAGCACTGCTTTTCTGATTTTCAAAATTAATTATTTGTCATTCCTTTTTTTGTTTTTTGTTTTTTTCTGGTACTGAGGGTGGAACCCAGGGCCTTTTTCTACCTCTGGGCTATTCTCCCAGACCTATTTTATACTTTATTTGGAAGCAGGGTCTCACTAAGTAGCTGAGGCTGGCTTCGAAACTGTGCAATTCTCCTGTCTCAGCCTCCCAAGTGCTGGGATTACAAGTGTGCGCCATCACGCCTGGCTTAGATTATTTGTCATTCTAAAATGCCTTATCTCGATATAAGGCCTATTGTATGAATATAAAAGGGTAATAATCCATTTCTGAAGATCTGATAAATACTCCATCAGTTTTGACCTCTACTCTCTTTTGTGTTTCATTCAATGTAAACTTTACCTGAGATTTTTTTCTACACTTGTGAGAATTGTCTAAAGAAAATACGATTTGGTAGGAGATTCTAATATAAAAACTGAACCCTTTAAAAAGTAGTTTCACAAAAATCAGGGGTACAACTGATAATATTAAAAACCCTAACAAGGCTAACAAGATAAAATTTTGTCCTCTTAATTTACAATAATAGGCTAAATGAAAAGATATACTGTTTACAAGTCTGTTCCAACAAAGCATAGGATTTTTTTCCTCTGTATTTCATAATTCATCATCTAACATATTATTTTGTACCTACAATATATCTCAAACTACATTACATGACAAAGATATTACATCACAAAAGATACAAAGATTTCTGGACTATTGGAGTTTACATTCCAATAGGGATTGGGTGGGAAGGCAAATATAGTATGTTAGATATATGCATGCTATTGAAGAAATAAACACAGGAAAGGAAGATAGAAAGTGGGTGATGAGTTTGGAAATATCTCCTTGTACGTCGAGTCACATGAAGAAGGATTGTGGTAGATGAAGGTTACTGAAAAGTGTTTGGCTTTTTGAGATGACTGAAGTAATCACCACCATTCTATTATTTCTGATGATCCCAGCGCCATGCTCCTGGTAAAACTGGGAATGGTAGAGAGAAGGGGCAGGACTGATGGTCAAGGCAATTTGTGAAGATGTCTGGGAACCTCTTGATTCTGTCATATTTAAGAGAAGAATGATCACTTCTAGGTCATTAGAAAAATTAAAAAAAATATTAAGCAAATACTTGGACAAATAGGAAGCAAATTAAAAAACTGAAGTTCAATAAATTAAAGTAATATTAAATGAGAAATAGAGGCAATTAGAAATAACTACTGAGAAGCTGTCAGGAGGATGAGGATTTTTCATACCTTCATTTTGAATGATATATATGTTTGCATTTAAGTAAAAAATAATGCAAGGAATAGATAGATGTTCTGTAAGATAATTGAAAGTGAAACAATTTCTAAGGAATGTACGATTACTGAACATGCAATCTTTTATTTAAAAATAATATGAGCTCAGGGATCTATAAGGATTTTTAGCAACATCTAACAAATTTTAAAATAAGAAATATAAATTGTATATCTAAATCAGAAAACAAAATTAATATCTCAAATACATATGTCTTGTTTATTCTTTCAAGAATAAAACACATTAAACAAAGTTGTCACTTCTCCTCCAGAATTACTAACACTATCTGAGCTTGGTATAATTTCTTATAAGATGGAGAAAGTAATTTTATGATACATTTTTTTTTTTTGCAGGACTGGGGATGGAACCCAGGGTCATTCTACCTCCATGCTACACTCCAGTTCTATTTTCCACTCTTTATTTTGAAACAGGGTCTCACTGAGTTGCAGAGGGCCTCACTAAGTAGATGAGGCTGGCTGCGAACTGTGATCCTCCTGTCTCAGACTCCCATATGCTGGGATTACAAGCGTGCGCCACCACTCCCAGCTTGGAGGACCCATATTTAATTTCATGCTTATTTTTAGGTACCATTAAGACAAGTATAGAAGACTTTAGAAGGATCAAAATGGTGATCTGCAATTTCTTGATCATAAATAAGTAAACACATTTCAAAACTCCTACTTCACTGTTTATATTTTTCAGAAAAAGAAATATTTTGGAGTAATCCAAAAAACAAACCAATCAAACAAACCAAGCAACATATTTACTAAGGAGCCTGTACATAAGCAAATAGCAATCAACAACAACAACAACAACAACAACAACAACAGCAACAACAAAACTAGCAATGATCAAACAAAAAATAAATAGAAATAGAATTTATACACTCATACACCCTCCCAACATAGCAACTCCTTATACTTAGATATTTAATATACTGTGCATAACTCTTCAAATATTTAGCTAATGCATAGTTTCATTATAACATTTTTATTTTATTTAGGGATTGGTATGAATGAAAGAAAATCAAAAGTTTAAAAGCTAAGGCATATATTAATACATGTTTCAAATATTCCAAGATAAAATTGGCTTTTCTTCTACCTCTGCACTATAAATGTCACAAGTTGTTTTTAAAATGATGCATGACAGCTCCATAGAAAATATGTTAGATTTTCACATGGAGATCGTTCCACTAATGTGATTCAGTCAAAAGATATTTCATCTGTTGTAGTCAGAAAAGAAATGACAGATTGCTAAAAGAAGATGAACTTTTGATTAATGGAAACATGCACATGGCTACAAGAAATGATTTGTTGAGAAATCTAAATAATACTAGCAGCAAATATATTAAAAGACCCAAGAAAATTCAAATCTTAAGAATTAGTGTGCACTCCAAAATTTAAAATGTTGATTTTTTTCTGAATTTTGTATAGATTATTACTTTGCTGTTCTTTATGTTACACTCCTAGACAATATATTGTTTTGTTTTACCCAGATCCCTGCCTCCCATGAACTGAACCCCAAACTCTCCAAGGAAAATGATGAACAAAGAAACTTTCCTCCCTCTAAGCTACATGGTCAGGCTTTTGGAGTATGGTCTTAGAATGCTGACCAGAACAGTCATTTTACATTTTCACCACCAAAGTGCGAATAATGCTGTTTCTACACATCCTTAGTAGCATTTTGGATTGTCACTATATTTAAAATTTTCTCCACTTTGATAGGTGGTTGCTCGTAGTAGTTTCAATTTGCATTTTTTTTTTTAGTGGTTAATAATGTTGAACTTTTTTCATTTTTTTATCATCTGTGTTGCTTCTTCAGTGAAGTGTCTCTTTCTGTTGTTTACATTGTTACTTGATATTCTTTATGGTAACGTATTTTTCATTTAATTATTTACCTCTTTTCTATTTTTCTTCCCATTAACTTCATTATGTTATCCTTTTTCTAATTTTTGAAGTTGAAAGGTAAGCTAACCTAACCGACACTTTTTCTGATATAATCCAAGTAAAAATTCAAGTTTCTCTGTACTTATTTAGCATTGTCTCACACATTCTGATGTCTATTTTCTGTTATCTTTTTTAAAAAAGTTTTATTTCCAATTTAATTTGTTGTTTGACGCATGGCAAACAAACTTGTGCTTTTTAAAAGTTTCCAGGAGCCAAGTGTGGTGGTGCACGCTTGTAATCCCCACACTTGGGAGGCAGATACAGGAGGATCACGCAGGTTTGAAGCCAGCCTCTCTGGCTTAAGAGACCCTGTTTCCAAATAAAATATAAAATAGGTCTGGTAGTGTAGACTGGAGGTAGAAGGGTTTCCAGGAACCCCATTACCACCAAAAAAAAAAAAAAAAAAAAGAAGAAGAAGAAGTTTCCAGTAACATTGGTGATTTTATGTTAACCTTCTATTATTGACTTCTAAATTGCCTATTATCTGCTAAATGAGATGCCTTGATTCTAACTCTGAAAAGTTTCAGCCTTGCTGTATGTTTCTGCATATTTTTGTAAATTTTCTACATATAATTTGAACATTAATAGAAATAATTACTAATATTAGAATCAGTGTGAAATCCATAAATAAAAAGAAAGTAAATAAAAAGAGAAATTGTGAACTTCTACGTTATAGTGTCAGAAAACATAAAATAATTTATTGCTTTAGCATGGAAAGGTCGAACTTTCAAGCAGAATACATAAAGCAAACATAATCTTTATTTTGGGCCATTAAAAACAAATATATCACAAAAAAACTGATAAAATGGTTTCAAATAGAAGCTGTGAAAATTTAAGAATCTCGGGAATAGATTTGAATTTTTTGGTTTGTTTTTTCTTAAAGAATTAGAGTAACAAAGAAATAAAAAAGAATTGAGACTTAAACGCAATTCTTTTCAACTGTTACTCTGAGACCTGTACTACTTTGATAGTGATAAAAAGGTTTTAATAATAAACTAACATTTGTAGGAATTTATAGATTGGATAAAATTATATTAGATATTAACACAGAGACGTAACAACCAGTAAACCATTCATCAAGGGAATCCAAAACCAAAAGAGCTTTCTCATAGATGTGCATTTGAAAAATGAATCATAAACCACACAAGTAAACTCTTGAAGGAAAAATATAAGCTAGGTGTCATTTAATTGATTACACCAATCTCACTATGACAAACACAGCAATGGATTTTCATTAAAATTTCTAAAAGAACAACAAAGGTGACAAACAGTTCATGGCTGTAATGTTCTTTCATTACCCAATTTCTTCACCTTCTTCTACTTCTTTTATATTTTAAACCATATTCATTTAGCATTCAGCCAAAAGAAACAGCAGGGCTCCCTTGAACCTGCCACCAGTGATTTATTGAGCTCATTTTCTATTCATTTGTTTATAGATCAAACACAGAAAGAAAGCCTAACGATATTGAATATATATAATAAAAAGCACACACACCAAGTATTTAAACTTTGCTTTGTGCTACGTTAGACATTTTGGAAGAAAGACAATAATTATACAGAGGCAAGTGCTTTGATGTAGCGTCTCGAATCAATACAGCTACTTAGGACAAGGTAGGCATTTACGTACGTTTAGCATTGGCACTCTTTCCAGAGTATGACATTTCAGGTAAATGTGCTTTATTGCAGACATGGGAAAACAGATAAATGAACTTCTTATTGACAGCCTCTTTCCCACTTGCTAGCCTTTATAAATGGGATGTCATTAATTTACCATTCGCTACAACAGCACTCTTCAAATTGGTTTAATGTGCACTCCGTGAGTGAAAAGTTTTTGTTTTGACCACTCCACTTATAAATAATGCATCTTATGTATATTATAAAATAGAGTAGAATTTTTAAAAGATATTTTAAATGGATGTGATTAACTCTTGCAAACACAAGCTTTATTATCATTAGTTATTTCCTCCTGTGCTCTGTGGATGATCATTTCCTGAGTAATTAAAGTGTTGTTTTTAGAGACTATAATTCTAGGAAACCTCTATGTTTCCTAAAATAAAATAAAATAATTGAAAAGAATAAGTACCTACATAATATAGCAAATTATAATAAGTGTTTCCTGATTGTTTGCTGTAGAATCACAAGGTTTTCATCAGATAATCTTGGTGTTTAGTGAATATTATGTGATAATATATGCATGTAATGCAACTTCATTGCCCACTCATAAAAACATAGCTGGAATGAATGATTGAAGAATGAATGACACAGAAGAATGAAAAGACTGATTTCAGGTACTGTATAATTATGGGATACTCTGCACAGTCCAGATTATTTTTATTGTACTTATATATTGAAGTAAAATTATTGATTGATCCATTTGAAAATAAGGACAAGATATACTATCAAGTTGGACTTTCACTTTTACTTTATTTTTGTGGTACTGGGAATTGAACTCATGGTCATTCTACCTACAAGCTAGGACTCCAGCTCTATTTTATTTTGAAACAGATTAAGTTGCAGAGGATCTCTCTATATTGCTAAGGCTAGCTATGAACCTGTGATCCTCCTGGCTCAGCCTCTCAAGTACTAGGGTCACAGGTTTACACCACAATGTCTGGCTTAAGATGAACTTTCTGAATATGGCATAGTCAACATTAACCAAGCACAAAAGGACAAAATAGCACATGATATTATTCATATTTGGAATCTAAAAATGTTGAACTCATAAAAATAGAAAAGAGTTTATCAGAGGCTGTGGATTGGGTAAAATGGGAAGATATTTGTCAAAGTATACAAAGTTTCAGTTAGATGGTAGATATAAGATTTTAAGATTTATTGCTTAGTAAGGTGGATATAGCTACTAATAATAGTACATTAAAAAACATATCAATGTCAATCACTAAGCCAAACATGAGAAGTAGCGTGGGAGAGGGAATGGGGTGGGAACTGGGTAAGGGTTAATTGGGTGATGTGTGCATGTCTGCCTCTAAAATCTTAAACCCCATTAAGATATATGACTACAATGCAAAAATAAAAAAATTTAAAAAAAACTCTTTCTGGCTAAACATACTTTAAAGGATTATATATTTCTTCCCATAATAAAACAATTAGAATTTAATTAGTTTGAGAAAATTATATGTACCATATTAATAGTAAATATATTCAGAAAAATATAACTTTCATTTTTTAAGCTGTATCTAAAAGAAATTAACAAATAAGAAAGTGGCATGCCAGCCGGGCGTGGTGGCGCATGCTTGTAATCCCAGCATTTGGGAGGCTGAGACCTGGAGGATCACGGTTCGCGGACAGCCTTAGCTATTTAGTGACGCCCTCTGCAACTCAGTGAGACCCGGTTTCAAGATAAAAAATAAAAAGTAAGGCAGGAGGGGGTAGCTCGGAGGTAGAATGCCCTTGGGCTCCATCTCCCAACCCGCCAAAAAAAAAAAAAAAAAACCAAGAAAGTGACATGCTATGGTTAATGTAATGTATGTTTATATAAATACAATAGTTACATTCTTTAGTTAAAAATTCTATAACCCTATTAAAGTTTTTATCTCTATATAAATTATCTATTGCACTGGGAGTGGTGGTGCACGCTTGTAATCCTCATGCTTGGGAGGCTGAGACAGGAGGATCGCGCAGGTTTGGAGCCAGCCTCGCTGTCTTAGGAGATCTTGTTTCCAAATTTAAAAAAAATACATAAAAAATAGGTCTGGGAGTGTAACCCGGAGGTAAAAGGGTTTCCAGAACCTCAGTACCACCAAAACAAACAAACAAAAAAAATCTATTACTTAGAAAGGTAAATATAGTTACTAATAATATAGATTTCAAAATTGCTAAGTAAATAAATATCAAATGTCTTATCATAAAAAATGATGAGTGAGAGAATAAATATGTTGATAGCTTGTTTTTAGTTAGTCCAAATTGCATACATACTAATATAACTTCCCCAATTGCATTCAATGAATAGATAGATATAATCACAGTTTATCAATTAATCTGCCAATAAATAAAAATAATGTGTGGCAAAAGAAAATCTACATTTTGTCTTTCAGGCAGTTTTACTGCTGGTTTCAGCGGTCATATTGTGTTCTATTTTGCAAAATATTAAATGGGGAATAATGGCTAGATATACCTATTTCCATTTAGCAATGGTAACAAGTGATGTGGAGATGTGAATTACTGTGGAAATAGATCTAGTTAGAAGTCTAAAAATAAAAGTCATCAACAAAAAAGTTCAAAAATAGAGTTACCATAAGATTCAGAAATTTCATTAATAGGTATATAAACAACAAAAAAATAAAATCAGCATGTCAGAAAGACATCTTTCTGCACTCCTGTGTTTGTGTAGCAGTAACAGAAATAGATAAGAAATGGAAACAAGCTAAATGATCATCAACTTATTTGAATAAAGAAATTATACAGTGGAATACTGTTTAGACATAAAACAGAATGAAATACTATCATTTGTGACAACCTGAACAGAACTTAGTGAAATAAGTCAGGTACAGAAAGACAAAACCTATATGATCTCACTCATATGTGGAGTAAAAAAAAAAAGTTGCTCTCACAGAATATAAGATTGGAAATGTAGTTGCCAAAATTGATAGAATAATATGAGAAAAGTAAGAGGAGAGGTAGAGAAATGGGATATATATATATATATATATATATATATATATATATATATGTAGCTATATAGTCATATAGTTAGTTAGATAGGAGCAAGAAGTTCTGGTGTCCTGCTGCACAGTAGGCTGACTATAAATAATAATAATGTATTGTATATTATAAGAAGCTGAAAAAGTATTTTCAAAACTTTCACCATAAATATATGATAATTTGAGAAAACATATGTTTTATGTGATTTAAATCTTACACAATGTATACATTTATCAAAATATTACATATAGCTAGGCATGGTAGTGCATGCCTATAATCCCAGTTCTTGGAAGACTGAGACAGGAGAATCACAGCTTCAAGGCCAGTCTCAACAATTTAGCAAGGCCCTCAGCATCTTCGTGAAACATTGTTTCAAAAATAATAAAATAAAATAGGGTTGGGTATGTAGATTATAGTTATAATGCCCCTGGGTTCAATCACTAGTACCATACACTCCCACTCCCCTCCATACACATACACTATTATATGGTACCATGTTAGTGTTTAAAAAATTGAGGATGGATGCATTTGCACTAAAATCTTCTATACTTTAGCATTTCTAAAAATGTTGAAGAATATAAGAGTGAAATTATTTAGAATTGCCTCCTTTTGCCTCCTTTTTTTTTTTTTTTTGAGGTACTGGAGATGGAACCCAGAGGCATTCTATCTCTGAGCTATAACCCCAGCCTTAATTCTTATTTTTTATTTTTTGAAACAGGGTCTCACTAAGTTGCAGAGGGTCACCTGAGGCTGTCTGTAAACAGGGAACCTCCTGTCTCGACTTCCCAAATGCTGGGACTACAAGCGTGAGCCACCACACCCGGCAGAATTTGCCTCATTTTAAATCCACTGTCTTGTGTTAAGGTTTTACATTAATAAAGTTGCTTTTTCATGATAAAAGTAGACCAATGACTCTGTGCAGGTTATATATCATTTTAGAGAGACCAGAGTACATCTGGTGAGTTTTTGATAAGACTATAACAAGGTCTGCATGATTACTACAAACCTAAAATATACAGTTCAGTTAGTCAGAGTAAGATATTTTAGTAAAGGGGAAATAATTGATTTGAAACTACACTTTAGCACTTACAATGATAAGCTCAGCAGAAAAAGGAAAGCATATTGTGCTTTCTGACAATATATTACTGTGTTCACACAAAATCATCATGACCAATGGATACTACTTAAATACAAGAGTGTTAGGCACCAACACACATAAATGACTAAATAAACTAGCACAAACAGATGTGAGAGTTAATTTCAAACTTTTGTGGGTGATTGAAAGTCAAAGACATCATGTGGGAATGCCAAGAGGATTTGATTACAAAATGATGCTATTTGTTATATTTTAAGGAAATATATGCCTGGGATTTTAGAGTTTAAAAATATGATCAGAAGGCCGGGTGTGGTGGCACACGCTTGTAATCCCCGCTATTGGGAGGATGAGACAGGAGGATCGCACAGGTTCAAAGCCAGCCTCAGCTACTTAGTGAGGTTCCCAGCAACTTAGTGAGACCCTGTTTTCAAATAAAATATAAATTAGGTCTGGGAGTATAGCCCAGAGGTAAAAAGCCCCTGGGTTCCATCCCCAGAACACAATAAATAAATAAATAAATAAATAAATAAATAAATAATCAGGGAATACATAATTTATTAAAAATTCTTTGTCATTTTTTATGAGGAAATTGAAGGATTGGCAAAGTTTCTTACTCAAAATTATGAAATTAGTTAATATCAAATCAAGACCAAAATCTGACATTCCATTTGTTAGTCAAAAATTCAGTTATCCTGCCTACAGGATATATTCAGATTACTAAAAGTTTTTTTTAATAATGTATAATATTTTTTTCTTATGATAACAAACAACAAAAATGAAGTACTTCTTGGGAAACAAGGTTCAGCTTTAGAAAAAAATTGTTTTGATTATAAAGTACTAATAAGCCAGGCATGGTGGCACATGCTTATAATCACAGCATTCGGGAGGCTGAGACCAGTGAGGTCCTCCGCAACTTAGGGAAACCCTGTTTCAAAATAAAGAATAAAAATAGGGCAGGGGTTGTAGCTCAGAGGTCAAATGTCACTAGATTCCATCCCCAAACCCGCAAAAAAAGTGATAATAATAATGTTTTCATCTATAAGAATAATTATTCTCATTTATTTTTAAAACAGTTCCAAAATATTTGAATCAACAGAAGAATATACATATTGAAGCTAGGCAAGGTGACACATGCTTGTAATTCTAATACTTGGGAGGCTGAAACAGGAGTTCACTGGTTTTCAGCCAGTCTCAGCTCCTTAGGCCCACCATAACTTAGTAAGACCCTGTTATAAAGTAAGAATAAAAAAATAGGGCTGGATGTGTACCTCAGAGCTATAATGCCCCAGTTCAATCCCTAGCACTGCAAAAAACGAATTTGCCTATGCTTACATGCATATATGCACATACACATATATTCGATGTTTGTAAGTATGACATTGCTTTGAATGATAAAATTTGACCCAACAAACTCAACCAAAAACACTTATAGAACTTGTCAACAAATTTGGCAAAGTGTCTAAATACAAAATCAATCTTTATAAATCAGAAGCTTTTCTGTATACCAACCACTATAAATGTACTGAAAAAGAAATCCAGAAAACATTTCCATTCAAAATTTCCCATTAAAAAAATACCTAAAAATAAACTTAATCAAGAAGGTAAAAGACCTCTACAAAGAAGTTTATAACACATTGAAAATAGATATCAAGGAAGATTTTAGAAGATGGAAAGATCTTCCATGTTCATGGATAGGCAGAATAAATATCATCAACATGGCTGTACTTCCAAAAGTTATCTACAGATTCAATGTAGTACCCATTACATTTCCAAGATCATTTCTCACAGACAGAAAAATCAGGCAGCACCAGGCTCCAGAGAGGAAGGGAACTCATAACGGAGCTCAGAAACCAGAGAGGAGATACGCAGGCCTCACGCCCAAGAACACGGCAGCAGTGCCTTACTGCTGGCGGCAGAGGCAAGTTCACCGGATGGCACCAGACCAACGCACTCAACAGCCAACCAAACTCCAGAGAGGAGTGGTGAACAGCAAGCCAAGGTGAGCCACTGCGGAACAGCCAGGCGGGATTCGGCAGATTTCTCGGCGCAGGGAGCATCTAAAGCTCCCAGAGGCTGGGCTCAGTGCACCCTGCAGGGACTCAGAGTAGAGTTCAAAAACAGAAAAGAAATACGCCAGCCTCATGGCCGAGGGCGCAGCAGCAGCGCCATATTGCTACCAGCGGCAGCAGCAGCAAATTCACCGAGTCCATGACAGCTCCATCTGCACACTCAACAGTGAGTCAAATTGGGGCCCCTAGAGGAGAAATCCCAGTACTGTACTCCCAGGGACTTGACCCAGTGGGGGAATGGTGGTGGCAGAAATATCACACCATAGGAGAACGGCCAACCTGGCACCCCCCAAGGTCTAAAGCAGCCTCGATTGACTCCCAGGGTCTGAGATTCTGCGATACAACCCAGTAGAGGAGTAGTGGGAACTGAGATACCATAGACTCGAGATCCACAGCACCTTAAGTGATATCATAGTGACCCAGGGAAGAACCCAGAGAAGGCACAAACTTCTGAAATCATGGGAAAGAGGAATAACAATGGAGCAATGAATGCCCACAACCCCACAACATCAGAATCTGATAAAACAGAAATTCAGAGATTTATAGAAGATCAAATCAGGAAAATAACTGTAGAAATAATAGAGGTGCTTCGAAAAGAACTCAGAGAGAGCCAAAAAGAGATAAAGGATGCAATTAATGAAGTAAAGGCCTCAATTCAAAGCACAAACAACCGATTAGACCACATGGAGAACAGAATCTCGCTCCTAGAAGATGATTATTCCAAAAATGAAGGCATAGTTTCTAATCTAGGAAAAAATATCCGACAGCAGGAATCTGATATTGAAGAAATATGGGCCCACTTTAAGAGAGCTAACCTAAGAATAATTGGAATAGAGGAGGGAAAAGAAAGTGTAACCAAAGGGATCAATAATCTCTTCAAGGAAGTAATAGCAGAAAATTTTCCAAACATAGAGCAAGCGGTTGATACACAGGTCCAGGAAACTTATAGAACTCCCTTTAGACAGGATCGGAGAAGAGGATCCCCATGCCACATAATTGTCAAAATGACCAATGTGGAAGCCAAGCAGAGAATCTTAAAGGCAACAAAAACAAAGAGCCAAGTGACATTCAGAGGCAAGCCAATTAGAATCACTCCAGACTTCCCAAACCAAGTCATGAGAGCCAGAAGGGCTTGGAGTAACATATTCCAAACTCTGAAAGAAAACAACTTCCAGCCAAAAATTTCCTACCCAGCAAAACTTTCTATCAAATTAGATGGAGAAATAAGAAGCTTCCAAGACAAACAGAAACTGAAGGAATTTATGTCTTCAAAACCAGTGCTAGAAAAAATACTCAAAGAGATTAACTACAAAGAAGAAATAGGTAACACACACCAGAACCAGAGAAACAAGAGTTTCCATCCAACAGACAACTAAGATTGGTTATCTGTGGAGATTCATTATTTATGTTAGTCTTTAACCTATCTCTAAATTGTATTGTTTGCTTTTATTGTTGCTAATTTTTAGGATTTCTAGTTGGAATATTAATATACCTTCAGATATAGCATTTGGATATATTTTATCCAATTCTATCAGTAACTTTTAACTCTGTTTACATTGTCTTTGGATATAAAATATTTTTTTTATTTTTTAGGGAGTTTGTATACTCTTCTGTTGCCTGTGCCATTGAAATCATATCCAAGAAATCACTGCCAATTTCAATGTTGTGAGGTTTTAAGACCCAGATTTTCTTCTAAAAGTTTATAGTATTAAGATTTATATTTAGGTCTTTTATCTATTTTGAGTTAATATTTGTATATGTGTTAGGTAAGGGTCCAATTTTATTCTTTTTCATGTAATTATTATTTTTCAACAATATTTAGTTAAAAGATAATTATTTCCTCCACCAAATGTTCGTGAAAACCTTGTCAAAAATAACTTGACAATATAGGGAAGAATTTATCTCTAGGCTTTTATTTAACTCAAATGGTTTATATATCTGCCTTTAGAACAGTACTACACTCTTTCAATTATTGTAGCTTTATATGGTTTGAAATCAGAAAATATACATCTTCTAGCTTTGTTCTTCCTTGAGATTGTTTTGGGTATCTAGAGTCCATATTCCATATCAGGATAGATTTTTTTTGAAAAATAAATAAATAAATAAATGTATGATAGCTTCACCTAAAAAAAATAGAAAAGAAAAAAATATTCTCTGGTAAGAAAGAAAGCAAAAAGAAATATTGAACTGTTATCTTTTAGTCATCAAAAGCTTGGTACCAGACAAATGAAACTGTTTTGTGAGATTTTCATCATTAATATTGGATAAATTGCTATAAAACTAGATGTCAACCACTAAGCCAAGCATGGGAAGGAGGGATGGGGAGGGAACGAGGTGGGGATTGGGTAGGGGCTAACTGGGTGATGTGTGCATGTATGTCTACAAAAGTATTTTCCTTATACCATTATGATGTATGAATACATTGTACCAATAAAAAATAAAATAAAAAAAGAAAAATCAGCCCTTGAATTTATTTGTAACAACAAAAACCAGATTAGCCAAAGTAGTTCTCAGCAACAAAAACTATGCAGGAGGAATCACTATATTTGACTTTAAACTATGCTACAAAGACATAGAAAATAAAAACAACATTGTGCTGGCACAATACACAGAAACACAGAGCAGAGTAACATAATAGAAGACTTAGAAACAAATCCACACACTTATATCCACACACTTACACTGAAAAGAAGATAGCCTCTTCAACAAATGTTATTGGCAAAACTGGTTAACCATGTGCAAAATAATGGATATAAACCCCGTTTTTTTACCCTGAACAAGCGTCAATTCAAGATGGGTCAAAGACTTGAAAATTAGACCAGAGAACTTGAGGTTCCTTGAAGAGGAGCCAACACTGTTGCACATAGGAACAGAAAAAATCTTTCTCAACAACACTCCAAAGGCATAAGAAACTAAAAGGCAAATCAATATGTGGGATTGCATTAAAATGAAGAGCTTCTTTACAGAAAAGGAAATTATCAAGATTCTAAACTGACAGTAAACATAATGGAAGATTTTTGCCAACGACTCCTCTCATAGAAGACTAATATCTAGAATATACAGAAAACTCAAGAAACTTAACAGTAATAAAATAAATAATCCAATCAAAAATGGGCACGTGCATTAAATAGACACTTCAAGAAGAAAGAAATTCAAATGGCCAATAAATGCATAAAAATTGCTCAACATTATTAGCAATCAAAGATATTCAAAGCAAAACTACCCTGATATTTTACTTAACTCCAACTAGAATGGAAATCATTCAAAATACAAACAACTACAAATGCTGGTGAAGATGTGGAGAAGTTAGAACTCTAATACATTGTTGGTGGGATTGCAACTTAGTGCAAATACTTTGGAAAGCAGTATGGAGGATCCTCAGAGGAATGGGAACATACTTACCATATAATCCAGCAATACTATGTTTGGATATATTTATTCAAACAAAGAAGAAGAAGAAGAAGAAGAAGAAGAAGAAGAAGAAGAAGAAGAAGAAGAAGAAGAAGAAGAAGAAGAAGAAGAAGAGGGGGACAAAACTACCAAACTAATCTATGCCTATCTGTGTTCATAATTGCACAATTCACCATTGCCAAACTATGGAACCAGCCAAGATGTCCATCAACAGATAAATGGATTACAAAACTTGGGATATGTACACAATAGAATTTTACTCAGCCATTAAAAAAAAAAACAATTACATCACTTACAGGGAAATGGATGGAACTGGAGAACATTATGCTAAGTGAGATTAGTCAGTCACAAAAAATAAGAAATTAGCTGTTTTCCCTAATATGTGACAGTTAGGGAGAAACAGGTCATAGGAGGAACTCTAGATGAAAAAGGAAATCCTATAGAGAAACAAACAAAGCAACCTAAAGGAGGAGAAAGTAGAGGGGAAGAGGAAAATCTCTAAAACACACAATGTACTTAAACATATCGAAGTCATCCACTAAGCCGAGCAAGGGAAGGAGAGACGGGGAGGGAATGGGTGGGAATTGGGTAGGGAATTGGGTAGGGGTTAAATCAGTGAGGTGTACATGTTTGTACACACAAGTTTTTTTTTTTACCAAGTTTTTTTTATGATGTATGAATATAATGCACAAATAAAAATTAAAAAAAGAAATTGGATGTTCTCCCTAATATGCAGAAACTAGGGAGAAAATGAATCATAGGAGAAACTCTATATGAAGAAGGAGATTCTATAGATGAGCAAATAAGGTGACCTAACTGAGGTGTTGGGAGGGAAAAGAGGGAAATTATTTAATGCAAATGATGTACTTTAACAAAAAAAAAAACATTGTCAATAACTAAGCTAAACATGAGTAGGAGTGAGGGGGAGGGAATAGGGAGGGAACTGGGTAAGGGCTAATTGGGTGATGTGTGCATGTATGTCTCCATCATCTTGCATCCCATTAAGATGTATGACTACAATGCACCATTAAATAAACATTTAAAGAAAAAGTTATTTAATTACTTGCAAATAAAGTTTTACCAGAAAGAAAGGGAAGAAAAATGATGAAATAGTAGATAATCCTCTGGACTAGGAATATAAGAATCCTTAAATTTTACAAATGAAGAAATTATAGGAATTCTTCAGTATACAACAATAACATATTTTTAAAATTTTATAACTATGCAATCATCTAATCTCTGGCAGATTATATATATATATATATATATATATATATATATATATATATAGCCTCAATTTTGGAGAGACATGAATGTCAGAGTTCTGCATAGTTTATTTCACTTTGATATTTAGTTGATATTTTAATATATGCCTTGATTTCTTTCAGTGAGCCTCATGACTTCGTTGTAGGAAATTCATATAGTTTTTTATTCTCCTATCTTCAAAAATTTTGTTAAATTATTTCACCTGGAAATTATTAAAATGGAAGAGAATAAAAAGGAGCACTGCATATAAATATTGCTTTTCAGAGGGCATGTATAGGAAATATAAAAAAAACCTAGGCTATTCAGGCAGAAAACACCATGCTTAGTATAAATACATAATATCCAACAGGTGAATGAAAAACATAAATTAACCTTTGTAGCTTTTTCATCCCCAAATTACACGGAGGTTAAAAACAAATATTTAAGTAATGTTTTCAGGGGAGTAATATATGCCTCCATGAAAAATGAACATAGCAAGGAAATGCTGTAAGGAGAAAAGAAACTGCCAAATTCCCTCCAGTGATATTGCTTGTTGACATTCTCTTCAATCCATTTTGCATGGTCTCTCAACATTTAATGTGCAGAACATTCACATTTGCTGGCCCGGTGCTTTTCAATTATATCCTTTTGCTTGCCCTGATACTTAATGTGCTACAAGGTGACAGGCAGAGCAAGATGGAAAAGACTCCTTTTCCCGCTGTGACCATACACTTACCCTTCCAAACACCATTTGATACTAGAGAGATCACAGTTTCTGTGGGGAGTCTTAGATTCTTCTCAAGAATGCCTCAGTACCTGGATTATTTATTGAATAAAAATCTATATCTATATATTCCTTTTCCCCAAGTGATTAACAGATATTTATTTCTTCCTTTTATCTATAATTTGCATGGAATATTATCTATGCCAAGAAAATGGAATATTACCAAATGATTTGAATAGTACATGTGATACTGGCATCAAAAGCAACACGCTAGATTCAGAGGGCTCATCTTTTCATAATGAGATAAAATGCTATATAGATACTAGTTAGTCACACTAATGGTTGATTTTTATTTGAAATGGTTTAATGATACTTTTGTGTTTGGCTTTTTAACCAAGGATAAATAACTTCTGGTCATGGATGATTTTTTGATAAGGAAAGGTCATGGCATATAAAAATTATCATCATCAAATATATTCTGTGTTATTAATGTAATTGAGTATTTATGTATTTGTTTTTGTCAGGAATTAAATGCCATAATAAAAGACTCTGATGAGAGTTTTTAGACTGTAAGAGAATGTTGCTTTATAATCATGTTTCTAGTTCTATGAGGAATCTTAAATTTTTTATTATATTTTTTAAAATAAAAAATGTTCTCTGAGCTTCAGTGGAAATTGAAAGTCCTTTTAACCAATAGATGATTTGGGAGGTAATGACTGAGTCTTTGAAATAGTGAAGAAAGGTGGGAGATAAAATATTCCAGGCATTTTTTAAACATTTCTTTTCTTTGCTGAAATGTTTACTTGCCCAGAGAATTGTGTGATTTATTTTCCTTTGCAAATATAGCTGTACTTTTAGAATTTACATTTTTTAGTCTCTGTGTTGTTCACCTATATATTATTTCTTTTATTTTTAATTCTTTTATTGGTGCAATGTAGTCATACATCTTAATGGGATAAAGAACTTGTATAGACATACATGCACACATCACCCAATTAGCCCTTACCCAATCCCCATTTCCTCCCCATACCACTCTGAACATGCCTCATCTCATCTGGTCTCGGAAGCTAAGCAGGGTCGGGCCTGGTTAGTACTTGGATAGGACACCTGTATATTAATATCTAGATTTTAAAGAATTGCTCTTTTGTTTTATATAACATTCTAACTTTAAAATTTTTATAATTAAATTTTATTACGAGAATATTTTTAGTAATTCATTTATAATTTCAAAGAAATCAAAGATAATTTAGAACAATGAATAGAGAGTAATCTAAATAAAAGCAAAAATATATTCAAAATCCAGTGTGTGTGTGTGTGTGTGTGTGTGTGTGTGTGTGTGTGCATGTGTGTGTGCATTAGTTGCTTGTGGTTGAATACAAAGGCATTCACACTGAGTTACACCCTTAGCTTCATTTATTGTTTTACTTTGAAATAGGATCTCCCAAAGTTACAGCATGCTGGGCTTGAATCTGCAATCCTACTGTCTCAGTCTTTTAGTACTGGGATTATAGCCACGTGCCACTATGCCTGGCTTTAAATTTCAATTATTTAATTATAAGTTAAAAGATTTATGCAATTTCATTTTGCTTAGTAAATTGAAAACTTAAATAAAATATTAATATACAATGTTCAATCAATGGGCAGTCTTAAAAGTTGAATATGAACTGAGAAACACTGGAAGAAATACAAACAATGTTTATGGAGTGACTGGGTCTGGATTATGGGGCATTTTACTTCCATGTTTCTACTGTTCTCTGCTCTGTAAACTTTCTAAAAGTGGCATAAATGACCAAATTTAGTAAATTTCATTTTAAATATACTTCAGTAGCATTTTAGAGTAATTTTTGATTACAAAATCTTCTAGAAAAGGTCACAGTATCAGCATTAATAACCAACATTCTGAAAATCATCCTAAATCACTGTAGCTATAACTCACACTGCGACAACCTTGCACTCTTTTTGCCCTTTGACATCCTTCTGCTTCTAGAAGAAGCTGCTGTCCATATAGTAAAGATAGGATGTACATGATGATAACCAAGTGAGCATTTTTCACTGTAAATCAGTTCTAACAAGTTTTTTTTTTTTTTGAAACGGTCTCTTAAGCCAGCGCAGCTGGCTTCGAACCTGCGTGATCCTCCTGTCTCCGCCGCCCAAGCGCAGGGATTACAAGCGTGCACCACCATGCCCAGCACTCTAACAAGTTTTTATCTCAGGCAGGCATGACTCAATACTTTAATTCCTTAACCTGCATTGTGAAATGAAAAGAAAGCTCTGCTTTTCAAGGATTTTGATAATCTGTTCAGCTACAAAGAAAATGTATTTAGTAATATTTCTACCTCAAGAAATTCCTGATCTAGCTCAAAAGTTAGATACAGTAATCAAACAGTTAATGATGGTGTGGGAAACATCAAAACATGTCTACTTGAAAGTGTAAAGTGAGCACAATGAAGCAAACTATTTTACTTGTGAATGTAAGCAAGAAGACAGCATGTGGGAAGAGAAAATAAGTGTAAAGATGGAATCTATCAGAAGAAACAATGCAGGCAAAGGTGTAGAGCTTCAAAAGCATGGGCTGAGACTTGGGGAACAGCCCAAGGTGCAGTGACCAGAATGGTCAGCTTCTAATAAACTAATAAAGCATGCTAAGAGGTTGGCATTGTCTATAGATGAAAGAACAAAAGACATACTGGAGATGAGTATGGGATAAGAAACCCCCAAACCTCAGTACTCACTATTAAAGAAAGTGTTCCTCGTTGAATTGAAATCTTTCAGATTATCTGACCATGAGGCATCAATCAGAGGAAATACCTTTGTGGTAGAAATTTCCATGATTATCCTATGACTATTGATTCTTTTTTTACTTTAGCAGATTAATTTAGTCACAGAATCCACTTCCTGCAGTGAATAAACTGGGTCTAGGCAGTAAACAATATTGTTAGAGTACCCAAAGCCTTCCCAGTCCTGGAATACCTGTGCTTGATTAGTCCAGTGGTCTAGAGTGCCTACCTCCTAGATATTGTCCCTCTCCATATGTTAGCTCATGGTAACTACATGACTCAACATTAATTATATGTGTCTTTATTCTGGTTAAGCATCTTGGTTAAATGTTATTTTTGTTTTAAATAATTCCAGTCAAGGAAATACTAATATCTTTATTATGTCTATCACAGAAGAAAACATAGTTTAATAATAGCATATTTTTCACTAAGACTTGAAATATTCATTGAAAGAGACCATAGGAAAACTCATGCAGCTTTTGTGTGTGTGGGCAAGGCAAAGATTGAACCAAAGGGAAATTTACATCTGAGCAACACCCCTCAGCTCTATTAAAAAAAAAAAAAAAAAAAAAAAAAAAAGGTTTCACTATGTTAATGAGAGTCTCTCTCACTAAGTTTCAGAGGCTGACCTTGAACCTGTCCTCTTTCTGTCTCAGTTTGCTGAATACTGGGATTACAGATGTGTGCCACCAGTCTATGCTGCAACTTTGGTTTTCAACTGTAAAATTGGCAGTTTAGAAAAGAGAGTTTTCAAGGTTCTGTTTAACTCTATTATTTTCCTTGGATATGAATGAGCATATATTTATATATATCAATATAAGTTTCCATTACATTGCAACATAAAATTGAACCAACTGAGTAAATTATTTTTATTACTTTTTCCCAGTGCTATTAATTCATATATTCAAAATATTTACTGAGCATTTTTCTTACTAAGTGTCATTTCATACATTGGAGAAGCAGTAATGAGTAGAATGAAATCTGCAAGCATGAAGTTCTAATGAAAGATGCAGAAAACAAATATGAAGATGTATAATATGGCACCAATTCATGGTAGTGGTAAGCATCACACACACACACACACACACACACACACACACACACACACACACACACACAGAGAAGTCAGAATTAGAGAATGAAGCTTTCATGGAAGGAAAGATCATTTCAAACTGGGTGGTCAGATAAGACCTTCAGATAAACTGACAATTCAACTGTGTCCTTGATAACCTGGTTTAGAATAGGTTTCAGATCATGACAACAAAAGAGGAAGGGGCACTAAAAGCATGCAGAGGATGATTGCAATACTGAATCACAGAATGTAAGACAGTAAAGAGTAAATTTAGCTCTTGGGAAGGACAGGTAATTGACAATGAAAAAGTTTCAAGGGCAACAGAGGAGAGATGGATCGCACTGGAGCACTCATAGATCAGCCAGGAGGATGGAAAACTCTGGATGAGAGTCCAGTGTGGTGGTGCACACTTGTAATCCCAGCACTGGGGAGGCTGAAACAGGAGGATCTGTTTTGCAGACAGCCTCAGCTATTTAGTGAGGCTCTTTGCAACTCAGTGAGACTCTGTTTCAAAATAAAGAATAAAAAATGGGGCTTGGGGTGTAGCTTGGAGGCAGAATCTTGCTGGGTTCCATCCCCAGTACCACAAAAAAGATGGAGAAGGAGAAGGAGGAGAAGGAGGAGGAGGAGGAGGAGGAGGAGGAGGAGGAGGAGGAGGAGGAGGAGGAGGAGGAGGAGGAGGAGGAGGAGGAGGAAGAAGAGGAGGAGGAGGTGGAGGTGGAGGAGGAGGAGGAGGAGGAGGAGGAGGAGGAGGAGGAGGAGGAGGAGGAAGTTCTGGATGATCCGGGACGGCTAGAATCAAGATTTCAGACAATGTAAAATGTGATAGAGACTAGCCATTGCTCCTCCAAATTTACTATTTATTTTTGTTTTAAATATAATCAGGTTTAAGCCAGGTATGGTGGCACATGCTTGTAATCCCAGCATTAAGGAGTCTGAGACCAGAGGATCGCGATTCATGGACAGCTTCAGCTACTTAGTGAGGCCCTTCACAACTTAGTGAGACCCTTTTTCAAAATAAAGAAAAAAAATTGGGCAGGGGGTGCAGCTCGGAGGTGGAATGCCCCTGGGTTCCATCACCAGATGTGCAAATAAATAAATAAATAAATAAATAAATAAATAAATAAATAATAAGGTTGGCCAGGCATGGTGGCGCACGCTTGTAATCACTGTGCTTGGGAGGTGAGAAAGGAGGATTGCGCAGGTTCGAAGCCAGCCATGCTGGCTTAGGAGACCCTGTTTCCAAATAAAAAAAGTATAAAATGGTCTGGGAGTGTAGCCTGGAGGTAGAAGGGTTTCCAGGAATCCCAGTACCACCAAATATAAATATAAATATATATATATATATATATATATATATATATATATATATAGTGTATATATGTATGTATGTATGTATGTATGTATGTATATATATATGTATATGTATATATGTTAAGGTTTATATTAAATATAATAAGGTTTTATTTAGGTACATAGATAGCAAGCTACAGCCTATGGGCATATGTTTCAATGAGCTGTGCCATCACTGTGACCAAAATACCAGTCAAGAATAACTTAGAGGGGTCATAGTTCCAGAAATTTCAGCCAATAGGCCAACTCTGAGGCATAAACTGAAGTGCTTGCTGCAGGATACATGGTGAAGGACACAGTTCTTGCATCCTGGCAGCTAGAAGACATAAATATGGAAAGGAGAAGGCGGTGGACACATATGGTCCACAAGACTACACCCTCGGTGATCCAAGTCATCCATCCATGGTCCAGACTTGCAGCATTGGGGCCAGACTTCCAATACATGAGCTTTGAGGAACATTTAATTAGTTACTTACTTAATTTATTTATTTATTTGTACTGGGGATTGAACTCGGGATTATAACTCTGATAGATATCCCACCCTTATTTTATTTTTTATTTTGAAACAGGGTATCATATCTTCCTACCATCATGTGACAAGTAAGATTCTAAAATAGGTTTTTATATAAAGAACTTCATTAGTTTATGAATGGATGGAGAAACATGTAAACATCCCAAACCACAATTTGAATTATCCAGAAACTTTGGCAACTATTTTTTTATATCATTATAAATATATCTTAATTGGGAATTAAAAATTACCACTCAGCCTTGGCAAATATAAGATGCTCTACAATTTACTACTTAGTTAAACTAACAACTTTGAGATATTTATAATAATGGGGTCAAAGTCCTGAAGGTATTATTTTGCTCAAAACTTTCAGCTTTTATTTGTGTTTAGTCTCATAGATGATTTGTGCAGCAGATGGACTTTTAAAATCCTTATTATTGTTGTTCCAATTTTTCTTAATATCTATGTGGTAACAGAAACATAATTGTGAAAAAAGAACCTAAACTTATAATGTATTAAAAGATTACATGAATATTTTCATTTCCCATATTAATTATCCCTGAACTTCTGAATCTAACATATGCTTTGTCTACTATAATTTAAAATATTCACCTTAATGATTCTTGTGACATACCACAAAACATTGAACTGCTATTACTTTTTTAATTACCACAAGGCTACTTAATTAGTTGTAGAGTTTAAATTAATAAACATCATTCATCTCAAAATAAATTCAATGAACATTCTTATTTATAATAAAATTTACTATTAACTATTTTTTGCTTTATAAAAATCAAGCAACACAGTTTTTGTGTATTCATAGACTCCGATTATAATTTTACTGGGTCCCAGTTCAGTAAATGGTTTAATTCTTTCTTTTGATATTCCTATTATATACCATATTTCAATGAAACTATTGAGCCATCTAAACAGTAAAATCACCTATTTTATTTTACTTTTCTTGCTATACATGCTAACAAATACACACAAAAGCAGGAACAAATAAATTATGCTTGAAAAAAAAAGAAAATTAATATGGCACTTAGGCTTCTTCTTTTTGAAGCTCTGTTTTCTCTTCCAGTAAGTGGTATGGTTTGGGAAAACAAAACAAAATAAAAAACATTGCTTGAGAAGTTGATTGATTTGGGCTTGGCTTTTCCCCACATTATCAATGACATAATTAGATAAATTTTAAAACTTCCTAGAGTCTTACTGTTCTCCTAAGTAAAATGAGAATATGTGAGACTCCATTAGTATTTATGAAAAGCAAATTGTCTAAATTCCTAACTTTTTACATAAGTCCTCCTAAGGTCAGAATAGAGAAAATATACGTAGACTTTTGAAAGTTGAGTTAAAAATTATTTCAAAATTAAAAGTATGTTTGAGCGATGTGTGCATGTATACCTCTACCAAATTTTACCCCAGTAAGATATATAACTACAATGTACCAATACAAAAATAATAAAATATATTTTGAAGCTTTACCTTTCACATCAACATTGAAGAATAAAATTTTAATATATAGGACTGCTAAGCTGCTATCTCCATTTTTACTTTGTAATTATAATTTTCTCTTCTCTACAAGGAAATGGATATCAAATGTATGAATAAAATATTTTACTTGAAAATCAGTCAGAACAGAAGAAATACTATGCCACATACTTAGTTGGGGATCTGTAAAATGAAGAATAGCAATATTAGAGGAGGGAGTAGAATATGACAGCAGAATAAGACTTTCAAGTTATTGTACCTAAGCAGAAACATCAATTTAAACAACTATCTTTCAACATGCAAAGAAAATCAGATGAGAGAGCATAGTAGTGGTATTGTAATGATAAGAAATGTAATGATAAGAAAAATGCATTAAAGATGGTAAAAAGGACAGTTTAACATTGCTTGTGTTACCTTTCCTAAAATCAGGCAGCAGAGTCCAAAGATTACACCATCTGCTTGGCAGGAAAAGAAGAAAATAAACATTGGATTTTTCAATAGATTCCAATAACACGCCCATCACAGTAAAACTCAGTACTGAGAAAACACCAATATCCCCTAATTGCAGGCCAGTACTTGCAAACTTATACTCTAGATCCATCCTGACAACACATGGAAGTCCATAGCTCCTGTCACATACTTGAGTAAAAGCCTCCATCACTGCTGACTTGCTAATATTTGCTTTAGGCTCCAAATAACCTACAGAGACAGGGCTTCAGAAGTTGAGTTTCAGACGCCCCAGTGTTGAGCTAGCCTCACCAGCTATGAACTTTTGGTGTACTACAGCCCTGGATCTACCTTAGTGGACACATGACTACATTCTGGCACTTCATTAACCTTGGCAGCCAAAGGATTCCAATCTAATACTGCACTGGTCATGGTGGTCCAGGATGACTTTTAGCACTTTAATAGTTTCAAGTAGTCAGTGGATTAGGGAATAAAAGTAGACAAGCTACCCAGAATCTCTAGAGTATCTTACTATTGAAGGATGCTCCTTAACACACACACACACACACACACACACACACACACACACACACACACACTTTAAGGAAAGACAGGAATAAATGTTATATTATAATATAATATATAATATAAACATTATGTTATGTAATAACTTGTCTTCAAGCTTACAGGTTCTCTCTTCTGTCATAATAGTTCTTTTACTGATGTTCTCTACTGCATTTTTCCCTTTCTTTATGGTATATTTCAGCTCTGGGAATCTATGTGTATACATCAACACACCACAGTAAGAATCAAGATCAATCATGGAAGTATCACATTACCATAGGGACAAAATAATGGCTGTGACAGACAATAAAGAGATGTAGACATATGCATTACCTGACAAAGGATGCAAAATAGATGTTTTAATAGGCTCAATGAACTTAAAGAAAATACAAAGAAATAATTTGATTAGGTGAAGAAAGTGATAATGACCAGAATGATCAGAATGGGGAATTATAAGACAGAAAGAGATAAATGCTGATGATGCTGATGATGATCAAGAATGATGAAAAGAAGGAGAAAACACAAATCTTAAAGATGAAAAATAAAATTTAAAATGTCAAAAATAAAACATAGTATCAGCAGCATAATTAATGATGCAAATGAGTAAATTAGAAAATTCAAAGAAAGTTTACTTGAAAATATAGCCAAAGCAAAAAAAAAAAAAAGAAAAAAAGAAAAAAGAATGAAGAAAGCTTACAGGATATATGGGATTATATCAAGAGAACAAATATATAACTTACTGATGTTTGCGAATAGGGATAAGAAAGATAAAGAAGTAGAAAACTAATTTAAATAAATAATAAAAGACAACTTTCCAAACTTAGAAAAAGATAAAAATATCATTCACAGGTCAAAATTCACCAGTAAGGTTTTCCTGCAAAACATCTAATAATAGAAATAAAAAATAGCTACATCATGAAAAAAATCAACAGATACAAATCTAGTAATTGTAAGAGTACCAAGCAGAATTCTCATCATACAGTCCAGGAGAGAGTGGAAGAATATGTATTAAAAGTACTGAAGAAACTACCACAGTGTGCACAGCAAAGCTGTCCTTTAGAAATAAAAGATAAATACTTTCCAAAAAATTTAAATGTGAGTTCACAAAAGTGATTTTCACAGAAAAAGAGAGTATAATGTTGGTTTCCAGAGACTGGGATATTTAGGAGGAAAGAAAGTTGAGGAAAATGCTTCTTAAGCAATCTATAATTTCAGTTGGATACATTGTATTCTTTAAAAATAGAGAGTAAATACTACATGGTATTCACACAAAAACGATAATTACATGAGGTAAGGCATTTATTAATTAACTAGATTTAGCTATTCTGCATATATATATGTGTGTGTATATACATATATATTTAAAGTATATATACATACATTCTGCATAATAAATACTATGCAATTATATGTCATTTAAAAATATGGAAAAAAGCCGGGCGTGGTGGCGCACACTTACAATCCCTGCGCTTGGGAGGCGAAGACAAGAGGATAGCGCAGGTTTGAAGCCAGTCGCGCTGGCTTACGAGACCATGTTTCAAAATATAAAAATTAGGTTTGGGAGTGTAGCCCGGAGGTAGAAGGGCTTCCAGGAACCCCAGCACCACCAAAAATAATAAATAAATAAACAAATAAATAAATAAATAAATAGAAAAATATTGTGACACATGTATATAATTTTCTGTGCCATGAAAGAGAGATGAGAAAGTTATAGATTGTAATGACATAATATTGTGAATGAAAAGTTTCTTGTGTTTGAAATCTCCTGGAGTTTTACTATGGTTAAGAGTAGAAAAGAAACAAGAATATTTTAAGAGATGTAATGCTTTATTTACATTATAATGTTGCGTTAAGTGTGCTGTTTGAAATATTTTTGTAAACCCAAATCACAAAACAATGACTTAGCAAAAAAACTAAAATGATGATGTATACTGAATGCATTCTATTGTCTACCTATTGTTATTGTAATATGGAAGAGGTATTTATTTTTCAAATCTGTTATGTTTTGTATGAAAAAATTCCCCCATAGGTCCATGTGCTAATGGCTTAATCACCAGACTATGGTGCTATTTGGAAGTGGTAGAGCCTTTCAGAGGCAGGGCCTAGTAGAAGGAAGTTAAGAAATTGGGGGCATGTCTCTGTAGGAGACATCAGGGCTCAGCCCTCTCCTTTCCATCTTTTGCTTCCTGGCTGCCATAATGCCAAACGTTTACCCTACCACATGCTCCTACCATGATGTTCTCTCTTACCACAAACCCTAGAACAATAAAACAAACCAACCATAGACTGAACCCTCTGAAACCATGAGACAAAATAAACCATGTCTCCTTATAATTGGATTATCTCAGGTATTTTGTGACAGTGCAGGAAAGTGAACAAGACACTCTATCCCTGTTTGTGGAAAGTTAATTAAACATCTTACCTACTTATTACAATGCTTTCTACCATGCAGTGAATGGATGACTGACAGCTCCTATTCTGCATCTGTGTTTGAGATGTCTAATTATATGTGTTACCTTGGCTGAGGCAAGGTTCCCAGATATTTAGTCAAACATTATTCTGAATGTTTCTGCAGGTATATATTTGGAGGATTTGTTATTACATTAGTGGACTTTTAGTAAGAGATTGTCCCTCTTAATACAGATAAACCCCATTTAAATAGTTACAGGCCCAAAAAAGATAACAACAGGCTTCTTCACAATGAAAAAGAATTCTGCATCACACTGCCTTCAGGCTTGTACAGTATTGGCTCTTTCTGGATCTACATCATTCCAGCTCACCTGCAAATGTTGAAATTGGCAGCCTCCATAGTCACATGAGCCAGTAGCCTAAAATTATTCTGTCTTTCTCTCTACTCCCAAAACCCACACCTAAATGGCTCTATTTCTCTGAAGAATCCTGACTTAAACAGTATCCAATTATAAAATCATAATACCCATTAGAAAACAAATCCAGTGATTGTATCTAATTTTAAACAAAGAATGCTAGTGAAATAAAAGATTACTTAACACCATATAACTAAGATGCAGTATTTTATAAGTTGAAATTTATGCCCCTCCAAGTTCATATATTGAAGTCTTTACCCATCATCTTAAAATGTAAGTATAAATCACTGGGCATGGTGGCCCATGCTTGCAATCCCTGTACTTGGGTGACTGAGACAAAAGGATTGCAGGTTTGAGAACAGTCTCAGCAAGCAGTGAAATTCTTATCAACCTAAAGAGACTGTTTCCAAATAAAAATAAAATAGGGTGGGGGGTATAGCTCAGAGGTAGAATGTCCTTGAGTTCAATTCCCATATGTAACCATAATTGGAATTAGTACATCTTTATATTCCAATAAAACTTTAATTATAGCCAGGCATGGTGGCTCATGCTTGTAATCCCAGCATTTGGGAGGCTGAGACTGGAAAATCATGGTTTGAGGACAGTCTCAGCGACTTAGTGAGGCCATTTTCAACTTAGTGAGACCCTGTTTCAAAATAAAGATTGAAAAATAGTGCAGGGGGGTATAAATTGAAGGTCGAATGCCCCTGGGTTCCATCCACAGACCCACAAAAAATGTTAATTATGAATCTTGAAATTTTTTATTTGTGTATTATAGTCTCACATCATAATGTATATCATATTGTCAATGGCATACATACAAAGAATATTTGGTGCTCCGCCCCTCCATTTCCCTCCCTCCCAATACCAAGTGTCCAGGTTAACAATGGTATAGTCACATGTATACACAGAGATGCAGGTAGTATTTCCATTAATGAACCTCAGCCTTTCTCTTCCCCTACCTTCCTTCCTGGCTCCACTGAGGTTCTCCTCCATTATCCGGAGTCCCTTTGGTATCCCTAATACTCTTCAGCTTGAGCATATAAGAGAAAACATATGTCCTTTCTCTTTCTGTGCTTGGCTAATCTAACCTAACATAATATTCTCCAGGTCTTTCCATTTTCTTACTAATGACATGATTTTGATATTCTCTACTGCTGAGAAGAATTCCATTGTGTATATTTCCCATAGTTTGCAATCCATTCATCTGTTAATGGACATCTATGTTGGTTCCATAGTTTAGCTATTGTGAATTGTGCTGCTATGAACATGGGTATGCATATGTTACTGTAGTTCTCTGATTTCAATCCCTTTGGAAAGATACCCAGTAGTGCAGTAGTGATATAACCAGATTGTGTGGTGGATCCATTTCCAGGTTGTTAAGGACTCTCCACACATATCTCCATAGTGACTGAACAAATTTTCATTACCATCAATATTTCTCACATTCTCACTAACATTTATTGTTATTTATATTTTGATGCTTGCCATTCTGATTGGGTTTAGATGGAATCTCAATGTAGTTTTTACTTGTATCTCCCTGATTGCTAATGATGTTGAGCATTTTTTCATGTATCTATTGACCATTTGTTTCTCTTCTTTTGTAAAGTGTCTATTAAATTTAGCTGTCCATTTCTTGATTGGGTTATTTCTTTTTAGTGTAAAGTCATTTAAACTCTTTCTTGCTATTAGTACTTTATCAGAGGGATAGCTGGTGAATATCTGCCATTCTGTAGGCTTTCTCTTTAGATTATTGATGATTTCCTTTGGTGAGCAGAAATGTTTTAGTTTGATACCATCGCACTTGTTAATTCTTGTTTTAATTTTATGAAATTTGGAGGTCTTGTTGAAGAAGTAACTACTTGTCCCTATGTGTTTGAGTGTTGAAACTATGCCCTTCTCTGATAGCTTCAGTCTCTGGTCTGATTTTCAGATCTCTGATCCATCTCAATTTGATTCTTCTGCAGGGTGAAAGGTAAAGATTTAGTTTCATTTTTATACAAATAGATGGCAAATTCTTCCACCTCCATATGTTGAAAAGGCTGTCTTTTCTTCAGCATATGAATTTGGCCCCTTTGTCAAAAATCAATTCACCAAAATAGCAGGATACAAAATCAACCTAAAGAAATCAGTAGTTTTTAATATATGCCAAAAATGAATCATGAAAAAAGAAATAAATAGAATAAACAATTTCATTTACAATTTCCTCAAAACCAATAAAATAACTAGGAATAAATTTAACCAAAGATGTAAAAGATCTCTACAATGATAATTATAAAACATTAAAATAAGAAATTAAAGAAAACGTTGGAAGATGGAAAGATAGCCCCCGCTCATGGATAAGCAGAATAAATATCATCAAAATGGCCATTCTGCAAAAAGTAATCTATAGAATCAGTGCAATCCCTATCAAAATACCAATAACATTCTTCATAGACATAGAAAAAATCAGTCATGAATTTCATATGGAGGAACAAAAGACCAGAATAGCCAAAGCAGTTCTCATCAATAAGAACCATGAAGAAAGCATCACAATTTCTGACTTCAAATTATACTGCAGAGCTATAGTAATTAAAAGAGTATGGCACTGGCACAAAAACAGGCATACAGACCAATAGAACAGAATAGAAAATACAGAACTGAGACTTTCAAAATGTAGTTATGGTAAAAATTAGGTCATGTTTGGGAGTTTTATCTGAAATGACTGATATCCTTTTAAAAATGGGATTAGATTGCTTAGACACACAGAGGGATGACTATACAGCCAGAAAAGAGAAGACAATCATTTATAATCTAAAGCGAGAGGTCTCAGAAAGTAATAGACTAGCTCATATTTTGACCTCAGAGTTCTTAGCCTTCACAAATGTAAAAAAGTTTTTGTTTTTTAACCACCCACTCAGCAGCACTTTGTGGTGTCAGGCCTAGAAACCAAATTCATTTCAACTGGCATGAAAATTATTCCCTGATCCAAATCACAATTTTTCATATTAAATTTAACAGCAAAATATGCAGATAAATTGAGTAAATTTATTACTAAGAAGTAGATTCTAAGCCTTATTTAATTATCACATCTATTTGAGAAATAAGATATTATGAGGCACATGGTTTTAAAATTAAAGCATTGAAGGATAGACTAACAATATTATAACTAATTTCCATCTGTACAAGTTGCATGCAAAATCACTATGTTTTCCTTAAAAGTATGGTCTTGCATTTAGGCTCAAGTAGTCAGGAAAGTCTCCTGTGAGAATCATAAAAAATGGCCTAATCTTTATGATCTGCTGTTTAAGGGATTTATATTTATAGGCTGTGAGGTGGCCTGTCCTTTTCCCTTTAAGATAAAACAGTAAACATTGTAATCACTCTCTTGATAGCAGTCTTAATATCAAAGTATGTGTTGTCCATGGATACCAGTCCAAATAGGGTTTATAAAATATTTTGAAGCTTTGGTAAGCCTTATATGTAGCATACACATTGCTTATATGTTGAGTACATCTAAGAGGACAAGTAAAACATCATTCCAAAACTTTTATTTAGTAAAATAAATATTTAGTTAGTGAACTGGCTCTATAGTCTAAGTCCCCCCACCTCTCTCTCTCTCTCTCTCTCTCTCTCTCTCTCTCTCTCTCTCTCTCTCTCTCACACACACACACACACACACACACACACACACAGATACACATACACACACCATTTTCTCAAAGGACAAGTTCTAATATCAAATTATCTTAAATATATGCTTGATCTACAATTTTCTTGCCTTCCTGCCTTCCTGGCTTCCTTCTTTTTTTCTCTTTCTCTTTTTCTTCATTTCTTTATTTCTTTTATTTTTCTTTCTTGGGACTGAACAAAGGGCCATTTTACCTCTGAGCTACACCTCCAAAAATTTTTGTTTCTTATTTTGAAACAAGTTTTCACAAAGTGGCTAAGAGTCTCACTAAATTGCTGAGACTGGCCTTGAACCTGATATCCTTCTGGGATTATAGGTGTGCCATCTGTGCCATCATGTTTGGCTAATATCTGAGTTCTTTTATATTCACAAACTCAACAATACTTAAAACAAAAAATATTCTGAAAAAAACCTGCATCAGTACTGACATTTTTCTTATTATTATTATTAAGCAGTACAGTATAAAAACTACATAACATTGATACTATATTAAATATTATACTAAGTATTTTCTAGAGAAAATTTAAAGTATATGGAAAGATATGTGTAGTTTATATGCAAATACATTTATCCTTTACTATCCTGAATGCCTCAAAGATACCAAAATTCATGGATATCTCGATCCTTTATAGATAATGGTATAGTATTTGCATATAACCTGTGCACATACTACTATATGCTTTGTATAATTTTATATTACTTATAATGCTTAATACAAGGTATTTTTGTTACTATTTTACTATGTAAAGCAAAGTATTGTTTAGTAAATAATGACTAGAAAAATATCTATGTGATCAGTTCAGAAGAAATTCTTTTTAAATATTTTTGGCCCATGTTTGGTTGAATTTGTAAACATAATACCCATGGATAGACAGGATTGATATTTTCCTAAGGGACTTAAGCATTCACAGACATTGTTATTAACAGAGAAGAGAGGATATACTGGAGCCAATCCTCAGAAGATACCTAAGAACAATTAGGCATAGGGGAAGATCTCATGAGCTTAGAGATTTCACTTTATTTTACACTTGGTATGCCTTCAATCCTAGTACATCTTTGTTATCATTTAGATTTTATTGCTATTTATTAATTATTAGCTTTAAAAAACTATATCCAGGGCTTAACTTCCGTAATACAAGCTCTTTTGGGAACTTACCAAATCATTTCTATTAAATTATTAAATTACTTAAGTTCTTTGTGCATTTTATCTTAAGAAAATTCTTTAGATTAAATAAATATGAGACAATACATTCTAAGATCACTGAGTAAAATATATCAACTAATCCTATGCAGAGTCTGTAATTTGTAATTAAATTTGGTGTAATTTAATCATGTCATATCTGCTCAGTGAAAATCTTATGAGTAAAAAGTTTATTATTGTTTCTATCTTTAGTTTTTCAATCAATAAATAATTTTACACTAGAGATATATTGATGCAAGTGTTTTTTTGTTTGTTTGTTTGGTTTTTTTTTTTTTTTTTTGGTGGTACTGGGGTTCTTGGAAGCCCTTCTACCTCCGGGCTACACTCCCAGACCTATTTTTCCATTTTTATTTGGAAACAGGGTTTCCTAAACCAGCGCACGTGGCTGGCTTCGAACCTGCGCGATCCTCCTGTCTCTGCCTCCCAAGCGCGGGGATTACAAGCGTGCGCCACCACGCCCGGCGATGCAAGTGTTTAATGACTTGTAAGAAGCCAAGCACTGAGTACTGGTAGTTTTAAAATTATCTTAAATTTGTTATACAAATTAATTCAGTAAAATAAATGTTAGTAATACAAAACTTATAGAGTACAGATATCCAAATATCTACTTATTTTTCCTAGAAATAAACCAAATACAAAAGAAAAAATAAAAATGCAGACCCTGATCTCAATAAAAGTGAGAAATTATACTCTGAAGCACAAAATACTACATAAAGACAGTCAAATAAAATAAGAAACAGTACAAAGGTGTAGAAAAAAACAAAGAAAAACTTTATACTTGTACCTATCAGAAAGAGTTGGGAAATAATACTTTCCCAAAGTTAAGTGTACAACTTGAACTTTAAAATAAAAATAATTCTATTTATCACAGTAGGAAGAGGTATAAATTAGGGACAGGAAATTTCCTGGAATTCTTTGGTTCTGTGAATCCTAATGACAGGCCTGAAAAATCACACAGACTTGACACTGTGCAGGAAGCAGCTATCTTACATGTTGGTATAAAGAAATAATTTCAAACTGTTACCAACACAGCCACCACAGACCAGAGAAAAATAAGTGCTGAAATTTAAAAAAAAAAAAAAAACAGTCCAAACAACTTTTAATGTTGTGATTTCAGCATTTGGGAGGCTGAGACAGGAGGATTGCTATTCAAAGACAGTGTCAGCTACTACTTAGGGAGGCCCTTTGCAACTCAGTGAGGCCTTGTTTCAAAATAATGAATAAAGAATAGGGCTGGGGATGTAGCTTGAAGATAGAATGTTGCTGGGTTCCATCCCCAGTACCACAAAAAAAAAGAAAGAAAGAAAGAAAGAAAGAAAGAAAGAAAGAAAGAAAGAAAGAAAGAAAGAAAGAAAGAAAGAAAGAGCTTGGCAAAAATGGTGACTGAGGGACATAGCACTTCTCAGTGTCTAAAATAAAGTTCAACTACCGAGAAGGCAGTGTCTTAAATAACAAAATAAATGTATCTCAAGAGGCAAAATGAATCAAGGAACCTCAGCATAAGGAATCCAGAAATCCTGAACTGCAAGATCCACTGCAAAAAGATATAAATAAATAAATAAAAAGTTTGAGCATCGGATCTGCTGCAGACACAGCCAGGTCACTGGTGCCAAACCACAATCCCGGGACCTGACCTGACTGACAAAAACTGGCAAAATAACCCAAAAGTAAAAGTCTTTCCAGGACCCAGGGAGCCAGGGAGCTGAGCCACCGCCACGACAGGCTGCCCACTGCCTGTAAGCTGCCTGGGGCTCAAGGAGGCTCGGGCTCCACTCCACCTGTAGCCACCTCAGCCGCCTCGCATCTGGCTGGAGCCTGCAAGCCGGAGCCTGATCCATCTCCCACCCTGGCGGCCAGAGGCATGGCCAGGAGAGAGCGCAACCACCCAGTTTACAACCCCAAACAGACTAGGGAATAAGGCAGAAGAAATCTAGTAACTCTGACCTGTGAGATTCATCACAACACACACAAAAAAAGCACAAGCAAGCTGCAGATGCTGTGGCTGCTGGCGCCATATTGAGCCACCGGCCCAAAAATAATTTTTGGACACTGCAGTCCTGGCAGGCCATAGAGCTCTAAAATCTTAAGCTGCGAGTGTACCCGAGCACCTGAGTGGCACCATTTGTGCACCAGAGAAGGTACCCGCAAAGGCACTGGGAGACCTTCAGGGACCCGGACCAGACTTGTCGTGCCCCCGGAGAATCAGTGTTATATGGAAGAGATGTCAGCCTTTCAGAGCCCCTGGTAGGACTGCCAGGTAACAGCGTGAGCTCAGATGAGCCACAGGAGCCAGCGAGCACACAGTGAGTACCACCAGACAAGGTGATAACTGAGGGCAACAGTGTGCACCCAGGGGGGGCACCTTTAACTTCATTGACACAGCAAGGTCGCTTAAGGCGTGATACCTGAACAGGGCCACAAGGGGTCGCTCCAAGCCAATACGAGACATTGGTATATACACCATACATTAGTAAAATAGTAGGGCTGTTTCTTTTTTCTTTTTTCTTTTTTTTGATGATTTTTGTTTTATATTTATTTATTTATTTATTTTTGGTTTGGGGTTTTTTTGGTTTTTGGTTTTTGGGGGGGATTATTTTTTTCATTTTTTTACTTTTATTTGGGTTTCTTGTTTGGATCTTTCACTTCATATCACGTGACTGTTAATTCGTTTTATTTTATGTTTAACTTGTTTATTCTCTTAACCCTTTTTGTTCTCTCTTGGTAGTCCATTTTTGTTTTATCAAGTTGTTTTATATTTGATATATAATAGTCTTTTTACCATATTTTGTTACTTTATTCATTTGTGTTTGCTCTTTACCCCCACTCCATCTACAAAAGTCTACAATTTAGACTAGCAACTATCTTCTCTCAAAACTTTCTCTTTGTTCCCTAACTGTATCTCTTTATTTAATACACATAGTTTCTCACATCTCCATAATTAAATATTCTAATAAATACAAGAGTCCTATCTAACTTTCTCCTATTCTTAACCTGATTCAACCATATTATACTTAAATTCTTCCACAACCTAATTATATCCTCTACCTTACCTGACTCCTGCACCCATCACCCTAGCTACTCCACCATCACCCAACCCTCACGACTTGAAAAAGTACTGCTTACCTGTTGACTTCTAATTTCCTACTCCTAAGACTGTACTAAACATAATACCCACAAATGATGACAGAAAAACAGGCCTGAGAACTTTGAAAATATGAGAACCAGAAATAGTGGAGAAATGACAGAAGTCATGAATACTGACCTACAAGAAATGCAAGAAGGGGGGTTCCAAATCTTGATCTACAATATGATGAAAGGATATAAAACAAGTCTAGAGGTGATGAAAGACTAGTTAGAAACAGTAAGAATCAGAAGGAGATCTAGAAAGAAATAAAAGAGCCAATAAATGAAATGAAGACAGCAATAGAAAGAAATTCTGGAAGATTGGATGCAATGGAAAGTAGAATATCACCGTTAGAAGACAGTTCATCTGAAACCAAAAACACAGTCAACAGTATCCAGAAGTCATTACAGCAACAAAATCTAAACATCCAACAAATTTGGTACAACATGAAGTGACCTAACTAATGGATAAAAGGCATTGAAGAAGTGGTAGAGTTAGAAACCAATGGAATCCATAATCTCTTCAGAGAAATAATTTCAGAGAATTTTCCAAACATGGAAAGAGACTTGGATCTTCATGTCCAGAAGACATACAGAACATCATTAAGACAAGATCAAAGAAGGACCTCCCCACATCACATAATAGTCAAAATGACCAACATAGAGGCCAAGGAAGGAATCCTAAAAGCAGTGAGAACAAAAGGATGAGTAACATATAGAGGCAAAACAATAAGAATCACCCCAGACTATACAACCCAGGTCAGGAATGCTAGGAGAGAATGGTATGATGTGATTCAGAGCTTGGAAGAAAATAACTTCCAACCAAAACTACTATATCCAGCAAAACTACTATTCAAAATTGATGGAGAAATAAAAGTGTTTCGAGATAAGCAGAATCTCAAAAAATTCATGAATTAAAAGCCTACACTAGAGAAAATTCTTAAAGAAATAAACCATAAAGAAGAAAAAAAAAGCAGACTTTAGAACCAGACAAGAGAGGAAGTTATAAGTGGGCCATTTAACTAAAGAAGAAAGACCAAACTACCAAACAGAAGACAGAACACAAAATGACAGAAAACAAAAATTATATTTCAATAATATCTCTTAACGTCAAAGAACTTAACTCACCAATCAAAAGACATAGACTGGCAATGTGTATTAAAAAACATAATCCAAATATATGCTGTCTGCAAGAAACTCACCTTACAGCCAAAGACATTTACAGACTGAAAGTGAAAGGATGGAAAAAGATATACCATGCTACTGGAGAACAAAAAAAAAAAAAAAAATGCAGAAGAAGCAACCCTGATATCCAAGAAAACGGACGTTAAACTAAAACACATCAGAAAAACAAAAGAGGGCACTTCCTTTTATTAAAAGGAACAATACACCAAGAAGATATAATGATGGTAAATATTTATGCCCTAAACGTGGGTGCAACCACATTTGTAAATTAAACCCTTCTGGACATCAGATCTCAAATAGACCTAAATACAATAATTCTGGGAGACTTTAACATGCCTCTCACAAACACTGAATCAATCTTCAAAGCAAAATATGTGTAAAGATACTTTAGAACTAAAGAAAACTATAAACCAAATGGACCTAATAGATATTTACAGAATATTTCAGCCAGGAACTACAGAATAGACATTCTTCTCAGCACCCCATGGAACCTTCTCCAAAACAGATCACATCCTGGAACACAAAGAAAGCACCAGCAAATTTAAAAAAATGTAATATAATTCCTTGCATCGTTTAAGACCATAATGAAATAAAAGTAGAAATCAACAACAGGAAACTCAAAATAAGCTATTCAAATACATGGAGATTGTGTGATACACTATTGAATGATGAATGGGTTAATGCAGAAATTAGGGAAGAAGTAAAGAAATTTATGGAAACAAATTAAAACAGAGACAAAACCTACCAAAATCTATGGGACACTATGAAGGCAGTATTAGGAGGAAAGTTTATTGCATTGAGTGCCCATATAAGAAGTACAGAGAATCACCAAGTAAAGAACCAAATGACACAACTCAAGGACCTAGGAAGACTGCAACAGTCTATTTCCAAGCCAGCAGAAGGCAGGAAATCATTAAAATCAGAGCAGAAATAAATGAAATAGAGAACAAGAAAACATTCAAAGAATTAACAAAACAAAAAGCTGGTACTTTAAAAATATTAATAGAATTGATAAACCCATGGCCTACCTAACCAAATGCTCCCAAATTCCTTCTACAAGGCCAGTATCACATTAATCCCCAAACCAAATAAAGTTACCTTAAGAACAGAAAACTACAGACCAATATCCTTAATGAACATAGACACAAAAATTCTAAACAAAATACTAGCCATACACATTCAAAACCATACCAAAAGAATAATGCCCCACAACCAAGTAAGTTTCATCTCAGAGAAACAAGGATAGTTCATCATATACAAATCAGTACATGTTATTCACCACATAAATAGAACCAAGAACAAAAACCACATCATCATAGAAATAGATGCTGAAAAAGCATTTGACAAATACAACACCTATTTATGTTTAAAACACTACAAAAATTGAAATAGAAGGAACATATTTAAACACCATTAAGGCAATATACAATAAACCCAAAGCCAACATCATATTGAATGGGGAAAAACTGAAATAATTTTCTCTAAAATCAGAAACTAGACAAGGATGCCCACTATCACCAGTCCTTTTCAATATAGTCCTTGAGACTTTTGCCACAGCAATAAGAGAAGAGAAGGAAATCAAAGGAATTAACATACAAACAGAGGAATTAAAATTATCCTTATTTTCAGATAACATGATCCTTTATCTGGAGGACCCAAAGAACTCAACCAAAAGACTTCTGGAGCTGATTGACAAATTCAGCAAAGTTTCAGGATACAAAATCAACCTAAAGAAATCTGGTTGGCTTCCACATTGGTCATTTTGACAATTATGTGGCGTGGGGATCCTCTTCTCCGATCCTGTCTAAAGGGAGTTCTATAAGTTTCCTGGATCTGTGTATCAACCTCTTGCTCTATGTTTGGAAAATTTTCTGCTATTACTTCCTTGAAGAGATTGTTGATCCCTTTGGTATCACTTTCTTTTCCCTCCTCGATTCCAATTATTCTTAGGTTAGCTCTCTTAAAATGGGCCCATATTTCTTCAATGTCAGATTCCTGCTGTTGGATATTTTTTTCTAGATTAGAAACTATGCGTTCATTTTTGGAATGATCATCTTCTAAGAGCGAGATTCTGTTCTCCATGTGGTCTAATCGGTTGTTTGTGCTTTGAATTGGGGCCTTTACTTCATTAATTGCATCCTTTATCTCTTTTTGGCTCTCTCTGAGTTCTTTTCGAAGCACCTCTATTATTTCTACAGTTATTTTCCTGATGTGATCTTCTAGAAATCTCTGATTTTCTGTTTTATCGGGTTCTGATGTTGTGGGGTTGTGGGCATTCATTGCTCCAGTGTTATTCCTCTTTCCCTTGATTTCGGAAGTTTGTGCCTTCTCTGGGTTCTTCCCTTGGGTCACTATGACTTCACTTAAGGTGCTCTGGATCTCGAGTCTGTAGTATCTCAGACCCCACTACTCCTTTACTGGGTTGTATCACAGAGTCTCTGACCCAGGGAGTCGATAGAGGCTGCTTTAGACTGTGGGGGGTGCCAGGTTGCACATTCTCCTATGGTGTGATATCTCTGCCACCGCCACTCCCCCACTGGGTCGAGTCCCAGGGAGTACAGTACTGGGATTTCTCCTCTGTGGCCCGCAATTTGACTCACTGTTCTTGAGTTCGCAGATATAGCTGTACTGGACTCGTTGAATTTTCTGCTGCTGCCGCCGGTGGCAATATGGCGCCGCTGCCACGCCCTCGGCCGTGAGGCTGGCTTATTTCTTCTTGGTTTTGAATTCCACTCTGAGTTCTTGCAGCATGTGCTGAGCTCAGCCACTGGTAGTTTAGATGTTCCCTACGCTGAAAAATCCCGCCTGGCTGTTCCGCAGAGCTCACCTCGGCTTGCTGTAGCCGTCTGGTGAACTCGCTGCTGCCGCCGGCAGTATGGCGCTGCTGCCGCGTCCTCAGGCGTGAGGCCGGTGTATCTCCTCTGTGGCTCTGAGTTCTGTTCTTAGACTGCTTTCCATCTGGAGCCTGGTGATTTTTTTGTTTCTCTGGTGATGGTGTTTTCTGGCTATGAAAGGCGCTGATTTTGTGGTAATGGAGATTGGTTGTTAGCGGGGCTCTTAAGCCCCACTTTTCTCGGTCACCATCTTCACGGAAGCCAAGCAGAGAATCTCAAAGGTAACAAAAACAAAGGGCCAAGTAACATTCAGAGGCAAACCAATTAGAATCACTCCAGACATCCCAAACCAAGTCATGAGACCCAGAAGGGCTTGGAGTAACATATTCCAAACTCTGAAAGAAAACAACTTCCAGCCAAAAATTTCCTATCCAGCAAAACTTTCTATCAAATTAGATGGGGAAATAAGAATCTTCCACGACAAACAGAAACTGAAGGAATTTATGTCTTCAAAACCAGCGCTAGAGAAAATACTCAAAGAGATTAACTACAAAGAAGAAATAGGTAACACACACCAGAACCAGAGAAACAAGATTTTCCATCCAACAGACAACTAAGATTGGTTATCTGTGGAGATTCATTATTTATGTTAGTCTTTTACCTATCTCTAAATTGTATTGTTTGCTTTTGTTGTTGCTAATTTTTAGGATTTCTAGTTGGAATATTAATATACCTTCAGATATAGCATTTGGAAATATTTTATCCCATTCTATTAGTAACTTTTAACTCTGTTTACATTGTCTTTGGATATACAATTTTTTTTTATTTTTTAGGGAGTTTGTATACTCTTCTGTTGTCTGTGCCATTGAAATCATATCCAAGAAATCACTGCCAATTTCAATGTTGTGAGGTTTTATGACCCAGATTTTCTTCTAAAAGTTTATAGTATTAAGATTTATATTTAGGTCTTTTATCTATTTTGAGTTAATACTTGTATATGGGATTAGGTAAGGGTCCAATTTTATTCTTTTCCATGTAATTATTATTTTTCAACAATATTTAGTTAAAAGATTATTATTTCCACCACCAAATGTTCGTGGAAACCTTTTCAAAAATAACTTGACAATATAGGGAAGAATTTAGCTCTAGGCTTTTATTTAACTCCAATGGTTTATATATCTGCCTTTAGAATAGTACTACACTGTTTCAATTATTGTAGCTTTATATGGTTTGAAATCAGAAAATATATATCTTCTAGCTTTGTTCTTTTTCAAGATCGTTTTGGGTATCTAGAGTCCATATTCCATATTAGGATAGAGTTTTTGTCTGAAAAATACATATATAAATATATGATAGTTTCACCTAAAAAAAAATAGAAAAAAATATTCTCTGGTAAGAAAGAAAACAAAAAGAAATATTGAAATGTTATCTTTAAGTCATCAAAAGTTTGGTATCAGACAAATGAAACTGTTATGTGAGATTATCATTTTTAATTTTGGATAAATTGCTATAATACTAGATGTCAACCACTAAGCCAAGCATGGGAAGGAGGGATGGGGAGGGAATGGGGTGGGGATCGGGTGGGGGCTGACTGGGCGATGTGTGCATGTATGTCTACAAAAGTTTGTATCCCACTATGATGTATGAATACAGTGCACCAATTAAATAAATAAATAAATAAAAATAAATCTGGCTTTTTATGCCAACAATAAATCCACAATAAAAGAAATAAGGAAAATAATTCCATTCACTATAACCTCAAAACCAATAAAATACCTAGGAATAAACCTAGCCAAAGATATGAGACCTCTACAACAAAAACTATAAAACATTAAAGAAAGAAATTGAAGAAGACCGCAAGTTGGAAATATTTCCCGTGCTCATGAATAGGCAGAATAAATATCATCAAAATGACCATTCTGCCAAAAATGACCTATAGATTCAATGCAATTTCCATTAAAACACCAGTGACTCTCTTCATAGCCCTGAAAAATCAGCCATGAACTTTATATGGAGAAAGAAAAGACTCAAAATATCCAAAGTAATTCTCAACAATAAGTATCAGCCAGGAAGCATCACAATTCCAGACTTCAAATTATACTATAGAGCAATAGTAGTAAAAACAGCATGGTACTGGCACAATGACAGGTATACTGACCAGTGGACTAGAATAGAAAAGACAGAAACAAATCCACACACCTATATAGTCAATTAATCTTTGACAAAGGGGCCAAACTTAATACTCTGGGGAAAAAATAGCCATTTCAACAAATGGTGCTGGGGAAACTGGCTATCCATTTGTAGAAAGATGGAACTAAATCCTTACCTCTCACCATGCACAGGAATCAACTCAAGATGGATCAAAGAATTAGAAATTAGACCAGAGACTGTGAAGCTTTAGAGGAGAGCATAGGCTCAACACTACAACATAAAGGCACAGAGAGTAACTTTCTAAACAAAACTCCAAAGCTCAGGAAATTAAAGCAAGAATTAACAATTGAAATGGCATCAAACTAAAAACTTTCTTCTCATCAAAGGAAACCATCAATAATCTTAAGAGGAAGCCTACAGAATGGGAGAAGATCTTTACCAGCTTCCACTCTGATAGGAGGCTAATATCCAGAATATCAAAGAGCTCAAATGACTCTACACTAGCAAAACAAACAACCCAATCAAGAAATGGGCAACTGAACTAAATAGACACTTTACAAAAGAAGAGATACAAAGGGCCAATAGATACATGAAAAGATGTTCTACATCATTAGCCATCAGCGAGATGCAAATCAAAACTACACTGAGATTCCATCTAACCCCAGTCAGAGTGGCAAGCATAAAGAAATCAAATAACAACAAATGTTGGCGATAATGTGGGGAAAGAGGTACACTTTTACACTGTTGGTGGGAGTGTAACCTAGTTCAGCCACTATGGAGATCTGTGTGGAGATTCCTTAGAAAACTGGGAATAGATCCAGCATATGATCCAGCTCTACCACTCCTGCATATTTTTCCAAAGGGGTTGAAATCAGAGAACTTCAGCAACATAAGCATACCTATGTTCATAGCAGCACAATTTGTAATAGCCAAAATATTAAACCAACCCAATTCCCCATCAACAGATGAATGGATTGCAAAATTATGGAAAATACACACAATGGAATTCTATTCAGCTATAAAGAATAACATAATCATGTCATTTGCAAGAAGATGGAAAGTCCTGGAGAGCATTATTTTAAGTGAGATCAGACAAGCACTGAAAGAGAAGGTACATATCTTTCCTCTAATATGCTCAAACTGTGGAGCATAGGGGATACCACAGGGACTCCACATAATGGAAAGGAAATCTCACAGTTTGTACAATCATTGGTGGGAAGGGGGAAAGGGAAAATGGAGATAGGGAAGAGGGCACCAAGGACAGTTTAAATATATACCATTTATTTTCAATAAAATATATGTATATTAAAAAGAAAAAGAAAAAAAGAAAAAAAGAAAGAAATGTGTAATTAAAGAAAAAAGACGTGAAGTATTGGCTTTATTATTCAAATAATTGTTTCACTAGATTAAATATGAAGGACAAGAACAATATACAGTTTCTGGAATTAGGTAATGGAAATAAGGGGACTTGGATGATATAATTTTTCAATTTTATTCCCAAAATTTATGAAATATTTCCTTGGCTTTTCCTGTTAGTGTGTATTCAAGGAAGGTGATGCAATTGTTCAAGATACTCTCAGGCAGGTATGGTGGCACACACCATTACTTGGGATGCTGAGACAAGAGAATGGCAGGTGTGGGGTCAGACTCATAAGCAAGTGGTCAAGATAAAATATTTGTAGCAGAAAATTTGATAACAAATACTCATCAAGCAATTTATGATGTGTCACAACTTAATAATCATTCCCAAATAAGAATAGATTGCAAGTTTAGTCCTTTAAAAAGAAGTGATGAACAAACTTGTAAGTCTTAGACTATCAGGTCTAATATTGGCCCAGTGGTAGAACCAAGAGGTAGTTTTTAGTAAATGTAAGCCCTGTGCTTAAGTATTCTTGAGCCAACTTGAGTGTTGGTGACCAACCAACTTGACTGTTGGTGAATGAGTATGAAAATAAATATAGAATGATGTTGCATCAAACAGAAAAGGTGTTCATAAATGGGCCAAAATTTCAAGACAGAACAAAATTACATTATTTTTATGAGAATGTCCTAGAGTAAAACAATACTACTTTTAGCTATCTCTCAGATCTGCCACTAATGGCTAATTTAGGAAAAAAAAACTACCAGGTATGTTTAATTTAGAGAAGATAACCTACACTTCTACAAATTTGGGTATTTAGGGGGGGATCCATGTAGAATATTTGGAGAAAGTGAGTAATTCAATGATTTCTTTAACAGTAACATTCAATTGTAGCAATCATTGAGCTAGTAGTTTATGGGCCATATTTTTATTTATTTATTTTTCCAGATTATTTAAAAATATATTATATATGAATCATATATGGTTTCAGATGTTGACTAGCATACTTTCTGTACTTAATAAATCTTAAATTATGGAAGTATGTTGCTAAGACAGTTGCCTGCTAATAAAAGGAAGCAGATTGCTTCTGCCTACTTGATATCTCAAAGGTTGATTTACTTATTTTCATATGCCAAATGTCGATAAGGATGCAATATGTTTAAGGAATGTATAAATGTCTTCAAGGGTATCCTAAAAGAAGGTTATATTAGCAATCATTCGACTGTGGAGCTACAAACATTTATGAAAACTTTAGGGCAATCAAGAAAGAGATATTTTGGGGATAGAAGACATCCTGTTGATGTTCTCATGAGACATTCAACTTTCTGGGGTGCAAATGATTTTTCCAAATTGAACAATCTTATAAATATCCAATGACAGAAACATATATGGCTTTATTAGCACTTTCCTTGGCATGCAGACATTCTGGAGGTATTTTGGGAGCAGCACTTGGGATAATGACTCAAGCAGGAAATCATAAGCTAACATAAAACTCTGTTTCAGCTTTAACATGTATAGAAGTTATAAGTCATCTTTTAGATTTGCTGAAGTAGAAAACAATATGAACCTAAAAATCAGTGACATTCGCTGCACCTCGTGGCACACGCTTGTAATCCCCCCACTTGGGAGTCAGAGACAGGAGGGTTGCGCTGGTTCAGAGCCAGCCTCACTGGCTTAAGAGACCCTGTTTCCAAATTTAAAAAATATAAAATAGGTCTTGGAGTGTAGCCTTGAGGTAGAATTGCTTCCAGGAACCCCAATACCATAAAAAAAAAATCAATGACATTCATTGTGTTCCTTCAAGAGTTTAGATTTTGGGACAAATGGCCTCCCTGAAAATAAAAGAAAGCTGAATAGAGAGAATTACAGCTCAAAACAAGAATTAATAGTTGAGTGGCATGAAACTAAAACGTTTCTGCTCATCAAAGAAAATTATAAGAGTCTAAAGAGAAAGCTACACAATGGGAGAAAATCTTTACCAGCCTTCACACTGACAAGGTCCAATATGTAGAATACACAAAGAACTTTAAAATCTTTACACTAGAAAAAAAAAATAACCCAATCAAGAAATAGGTAACTAAATTGAATAAATATTTCACAAAACAGGAGATACAAATGGCCAACAGATACATGGAAAAATGTTCAACATCACTAGCAATCAGGGAGATGCAAGTCAAAACTACACTAAAATTCCATCTAACCCCAATCAGAATGACAAGCATAAAGAAGTCAAATAACAATAAATGTTGGTAAGGCTGTGGGAAAGTAGACACTCTATTACATTGTTGATGAGATTGCAAACTAGTCCAGCCACTTATAGAGATCAGTGTGTAGAGTCCTTAGAAAACTGGGAATAGATCCACCATATGATCTGGCCATACCACTATTTCCAAAGGGGTTGAAACCAGAGAACTACAGTAATATATGTATGCCCATGTTCCTAGCAGCACAATTCACAATAGCCAAACCATGGAGCCATCTTAGTTGTCCATCAACAGAAGAATGGATTACAAGATTATGGAAAATACACACAATGGAATATATATATATATATATATATATATATATATATATATATATATATATATATTTGGTGGTATTGAGGTTTCTGGAAGCCCTTGTACCTATAGGCTACACTCCCAGACCTATTTTATACTTTTTTATTTTTTTGGAAACAGGGTCTCTTATGCCAGCACCCTGGCTTCAAACCTGTGCAATCCTCCTGTCTCTGCCTCCCAAGCGCAAGGATTACAAGCATGCGCCACCACACCTGGCTCACACACACAATGGAATTATACTCAGCAATAAAGAAAAATAAAATTGCATCACTTGCAAGAAAATGGAAGGACCTAGAGAAAATTATGTTAAGTGAGTTTAGCCAATCATAGAGAGTTGAAGGGTCATACATTTTCTTTAATATGTGCAGGATAGGGAATAAATGGGATACAAGAGAGACTCCAGATAAACCTCAGGGGAGCTAGAGAGGAGATATAAGGGTAGGGATGGAGTAAAGACGTAGATTCATTAATAGAAATACTACCATAGTATTCACATGTGTAGACATGTGAATATGTACAAACATCAATCTGGTTATTCTGTATTGGGAGGGAGGGAAATGGGGAGGGGCAGCGCACCAAAAGCATGTGCATGTATGTCATTATCTACATGATTTACATTATGATGTGAGACTATAATGCACCAATAAAATTACACACTAAAAGAACAAATAAACAGAAACAACTGGGGTCATCAATGAAGATGCATTGGGAGCATGGAGTCTGTGGGGCTGAATCAGAAAGAACCTCAAACTTTCAGAAATATTTTTTTTAAATTTTTTTATTGGTGCATTATATTCTTTTTTACATTTGTTTACATATATATTTTTATTGGTACATTGTAATGTACCAATCATGAGGAAGTTAATAGTGATAGACACATACATGCACACAGCACTTGGTGTGCTCCTACCAGCTCCCATTCTATTTTCTCACCTTCCTTGTGCACACCATTAAGATTGACATTGTTAAATTTGTGTATATACATCATATCAATTGAAGATTTTACTTCATTGATTCTATGCCAGGGTCCAGCCCTAGCAGAGTCGAGGTTCGTGTGCCAGTGAGAAAAGAGCCGAGGTTGAAATGATAAAAGAATTGCCACATGAGATCAATCTTCTCCATCTTATTCAGGATTTGTTACAGTTTTTATACTTTATTTTTTGGCAGAAAAGCAAGAGCATAGTCATGCAAGCAGGATTGCCAAGGACAGTAAAAAATATTATTTTCTATAAAGTTTAGGGCAAGGGTGCTGGACATAGTATATTTTGTTTCACTTCACAAGGCTGTCTCAAACTTAATTGTATACAGTGGCTCTAACTAAGGTCAGTTTGAACTTAATATTTGGCCCAATATGTTTATCCTTGGGAAGATATCTTTGCCTCCTGAGTCTCTCACAAACCTCTCCCCATCAGTTTTAGTTATAAAGTTTATACATAAAATTCCAATGATACATATTAATCCAAATAATCCTAAAATAATTTTATGGAAGAAAGGAATGCTAGACATGCTTCATGGGGGATCTACGCTGTTGTGGATTCCACGATCGAGCTTTCTCAAGATCTGCATGATATGTGGTACCAAGTCTATATCCCCTAACCTACCTCCCTTCTTTTGTCCCCTAGAGACATCACTCCACTAGGGATTCTCTTTCTTTGTCTAGAGTCCCTCTCATTTCCCCAGCTATACCACTCCTGGGTATCTACACAAAGGAATTTAAATCAGACCGCCATGGAAACACTATGTTTATGTGCTGCTATGTTATAGCACCACAATTTATAATATCCAAATTATGAAACCATCCTGTATTCATCAGCAGATAAATAAATCATAAATATATGAGGTATGCACACAATGGAATTCTACTCAGCCATAAAAAAGAACAAAGTTATGTCATTGCAGAAAAATGGATAGAATTGGAGATTGTTATGCTAAAGTGAGATTCGTCAGCCACAAAAAGTGAAAAGTCAAATGTTTTGTGCATATGGAAAGCTAGGGAGAATTAGGAGTCCTTTTTTTTTTGTATATCCAAAAAGAGCAATAAAAGTCCTCATGTAATTAATTCTAGCAGAGTTAAGAGATAAGTGCCATTTAAAAGTATATCCAGAAGAAACTATTCGGACTTCCAGGAAGATGGTGACTGAGAAAAGTGGGGCTTAAGAGCCCCGCTAACAACCAATCTCCATTACCACAAAATCAGCTCCTTTCATAGCCAGAAAACACCATCACCAGAGAAACAAAAAATCACCAGGCTCCAGAGAGAAAGCGGACTGAGAACAGAGCTCAGAGCCACAGAGGAGATACACCGGCCTCACGCCCGAGGACGCGGCAGCAGCACCATACTGCCGGCGGCAGCAGCGAGTTCACCGGACGGCTACAGCAAGCCGAGGTGAGCCGCTGCGGAAAAGCCAGGCGGAATTTCTCGCCGCAGGTAAAATCTAAAGCTCCCAGTGACTGAGCTCAGCACACGCCGCAGGGATTCAGAGTGGAAATCAAAACCAAGAAGAAATACGCCAGCCTCACGGCCGAGGGCGTAGCAGCGGTGCCATATTGCCACTGGCGGCAGCAGCAGAAAATTCAACGAATCCAGTGTAGCTACATCTGCGTACTCAAGAAAAGTGAGTCAAATTGCGGGCCACAGAGGAGAAATCCCAGTACTGTACTCCCTGGGACTCGACCCAGTGGGGGAGTGGCGGTGGCAGAGATATCACACCATAGAAGAACGTGCAACCTGGCACCCCCCACAGTCTAAAGCAGCCTCTATCGACTTTCTGGGTCGGAGACTCTGTGATACAACCCAGCAAAGGAGTAGTGGGGTCTGAGATACTACTGATTCGAGATTCAGACCACCTTAAGTGAAGTTATAGTGACCCAAGGGAAGAACCCAGAGAAGGCACAAACTTCCGAAATCAAGGGAAAGTGGAATAACACTGGAGCAATGAATGCCCACAACCCCACAACATCAGAACCCGATAAAACAGAAAATCAGAGATTTCTAGAAGATCACATCAGGAAAATAACTGTAGAAATAATAGAGGTGCTTCGAAAAGAACTCAGAGAGAGCCAAAAAGAGATAAAGGATGCAATTAATGAAGTAAAAGCCTCAATTCAAAGCACAAACAACCGATTAGACCACATGGAGAACAGAATCTCGCTCTTAGAAGATGATCATTCCAAAAATGAACGCATAGTTTCTAATCTAGAAAAAAATATCCAACAGCAGGAATCTGACATTGAAGAAATATGGGCCCATTTTAAGAGAGCTAACCTAAGAATAATTGGAATCGAGGAGGGAAAAGAAAGTGATACCAAAGGGATCAACAATCTCTTCAAGGAAGTAATAGCAGAAAATTTTCCAAACATAGAGCAAGAGGTTGATACACAGATCCAGGAAACTTATAGAACTCCCTTTTGACAGGATCGGAGAAGAGGATCCCCACGCCACATAATTGTCAAAATGACCAATGTGGAAGCCAAGCAGAGAATCTTAAAGGCAACAAAAACAAAGAGCCAAGTGACATTCAGAGGCAAGCCAATTAGAATCACTCCAGATTTCCCAAACCAAGTCATGAGACCCAGAAGGGCTTGGAGTAACATATTCCAAACTCTGAAAGAAAACAACTTACAGCCAAAAATTTCCTACCCAGCAAAACTTTCTATCAAATTAGATGGAGAAATAAGAAGCCTCCATGACAAACAGAAACTGAAGGAATTTATGTCTTCAAAACCAGCGCTAGAGAAAATACTCAAAGAGATTAACTACAAAGAAAAAATAGGTAACACACACCAGAACCAGAGAAACAAGAGTTTCCATCAAACAATCAACTAAGATTGGTTATCTGTGGAGATTCTTTACTTATGTTAGTCTTTTACCTATCTCTAAATAGTATTGTTTGCCTTTATTGTTGTTAATTTTTAGGATTTCTAGTTGGAATATTAATATACCTTCAGATATAGCATTTGGAAATATTTTATCCCATTCTATTAGTAACTGTTAACTCTGTTTACATTGTCTTTGGATATACAATATTTTTTTATTTTTAGGGAGTTTATATACTCTTCTGTTGTCTGTGCCATTGAAATCATATCCAAGAAATCACTGCCAATTTCAGTGTTGTGAGGTTTTATGACCCAGATTTTCTCCTAAAAGTTTAAAGTATTAAGATTTATATTTAGGTCTTTTATCTATTTTGAGTTAATATTTGTATATGTGTTAGGTAAGGGTCCAACTTTATTCTTTTCCATGTAATTATTATGTTTCAACAATATTTAGTTAAAATATTATTTCGACCACCAAATGTTCGTGGAAACCTTGTCAAAAATAACTTGACAATATAGGGAAGAATTTAGCTCTAGGCTTTTATTTAACTCCAATGGTTTATATATCTGCCTTTAGAATAGTACTACACTGTTTCAATTATTGTAGCTTTATATGGTTTGAAATCAGAAAATATATATCTTCTAGCTTTGTTCTTTTTCAAGATCGTTTTGGGTATCTAGAGTCCATATTCCATATTAGGATAGATTTTTTTCTGAAAAATAAATATATAAATATATGATAGTTTTACCTAAAAAATAGAAAAAAATATTCTCTGGTAAGAAAGAAAGTAAAAAGAAATATTGAAATGTTATCTTTAAGTCATCAAAAGCTTGGTATCAGACAAATGAAACTGTTATGTGAGATTATCATTTTTAATTTTGGATAAATTGCTATAATACTAGATGTCAACCACTAAGCCAAGCATGGGAGGGAGGGATGGGGAGAGAATGGGGTGGGGATCGGGTGGGGGCTGACTGGGCGATGTGTGCATGTATGTCTACAAAAGTTTGTATCCCACTATGATGTATGAATACAGTGCACCAATAAAAAAAAAATATATCCATGCCTGTAGTGGTGGTATACACTTGTAATCCTAGCATTTGGGAGGCTGAGACAGGAGGGTCTCAGTTTTTGGATCTCAGTTTGAGTATCTCAGCTACTTAGTGAGGCCCTTTGAAACTCAGCGGGACCCTGTTTCAAAATAAAGAATAGAAATAGGGCTGGGGGTGTAGCCCAAAGGTAGAATGCCCCTGGATTCCATCCCCAGTACCTCAAAAAATAAAATATATCCAGAGTGTATTCTGTAATATCTAGTGATGGGGTGCCAGGTGGGGAGTTTACCACTACCTTTTCCCACATGAAAGAATACAAATTACCCAACTTCAAACCCCATAAGGATTCCTGTTTTACCTAAATGTATGTGTATGAGAGGGTGAACAATTATAAATGCTTATAAAAATTACATCCTACAGACTGACCATTAAATGACTAAAAATAAAACATAGTTTTGTAGAACCCTTACCACACCTCTCACGTTATCACCACTTCAAAAGAACTCAAGTAGGTAGGTGCGTGGTATACCTCTGTAATCCTGATACTTGGGGGGCAAAGGCAGCAAGATCACAGGTTTAAGACCAGCCTCAGCAATAGGAAGACTCTCAGCAACCTAGCAAGAGCTTTTTTTTAAATTAAAATAAATAAATAGATAATAAATAAATAAATAAATAAATAAATAAATAAAACTGTGAGTGTAGCTATGAGATAGAATACCCTAGGTTTAATACCCAGTATAAAAAAATAATAAAGTTCATGTACAATGGCAGATAATTACAATTAGAAGAACTCCCAGAGAAAACAAAAAAGAAAAAAAAATCTAAAACAATAACAATAATAAAACAAAACAACAAGGAAATGTTAGCCACTAGAATACATAGTCATAAAAGAAACTGAATAAAGCTCAGATGTTAGCCATATTTATCATGATATTTCAAAAAAATGGCCTATTTTCCTCAGTTTCTATTTCCTGATGAAATATGTTTGACTTCCATCAGATTACAAAGCATACTAAAAGGCAAGGGGAAAAAAAAACACAGTCTGAAGATATATGAAAGAAACATAAGGAATTACCAGAAAATGAAAAAGAATCATGATTAATATATTAAGTGATCTAATGAAAATAGTAGGTAAGATTCAAGAACATCTGTCTAATTCAAATAAAGAGAAACTGTAAGAAAATTTGAAATAGAAAGTTAGAGTTATAAAAAGTACTGTAACAGAAATAAAAAATGTCTTTCAGGGGCTCATTAATAGAATTGACAAAACAAAGGCAAAAATAATTAATGAGATAAAAGATATTTCAATAGCAACACCTTCAACTGAAACTTAAAAGAAAAAATGAGCTGGGTATATTGGCCCATGCTTACAATCCTAGTACTTGGGAGGCTGAGACAGGAGGATTGTAGGTTCATAGCTAACCTTGGATACTGAGTGAGGTTCTCTGCAACTTATTGAGACTGTTTCAAAATAAAATAATAAAATCAGGCTGGGAGTATAGCTCGGAGGTAGAATGCCCCTGGGTTCCATCCTCAGTAGCACAAAACAAAATAAGAAAAAAATGAAATAAAAGTACATGACAGAATAGACAAGAAATATTACATAATTTCAAAGTACATGACAAAAGCATAAAAGGGGAAAAGAGACTGGAACAGAAATAATATTTTAAGTAGTAATGGCTGGGAATTTTACAAAATTAATCACAGACACCAAACTACAGGTCCAATAACCTCAGAACATGTCAGGAAGCATGGTATCAAAGAATATATGTCTATGAATAACATATTAAAACTTTAACCAAAGACAAAGAGAAAATCTTTAAGGACCTCAAAGGGTAAAAATCATCTTCCATATAAAGACCAGAGATAAGCATTAGAGTGGATCAGAAACCAGATAAGCAAGAAATATTTGTTTAAGCAAATTTTCTGTTGCTAAAACATCACTACATAATAGATAATTTCTAAAGAATAGAAACTATTTTATAGTTCTGGAGACTAGAAAGATCAAGTCATGGTGCCAACATCTAGAAAAACCTTCCCAGCTGGGCATGGTGGCACAGGCTTGTAATCCCAGTACTTGGGAGGCTGAGACAGGAGGATCGCAGGTTCACAGCCAACCTCAGCTACTTAGTGAGGTCCTCCACAATTTAGTAAGACCCTATTTCAAAATAAAGACTAAAAATAGAGCTGGGGGTGTATCTCAGATGTAGAATACCTCTGGCTTTAGTCCCCAATACTGCAAAAATAAAAAATAATAGAAGGGCCTTCTCTCTGTGTGTTTGATAACATGATATAGGGTATTCATTCCATGAATATGTGTCCTAGTCCTATTTGGGTCAGTTCTCTCTGTTTTTATAAAGCCAATGGTATAATGAAATGTGACCTTTGTAATATTCTAATTACCTCCTAAATGCCTCATGTTCAAATACTATTGACATATGAGTTTGGGGGATTAAATTTAAATCTAATTTTGGAGAGGATAAACACAATGACCAAAGCAGCATATAACAATGCTTTCCTTTGAAAATAAATTAAAAGACCAACGTACCCAAAAAGAGATACTAGAGGGAAGTTTCTTATAAGACACTGGATGAAAATCAGTAGTCTGAAAGGAAAATGAAGCTACAAATGAGTACATCAGTAAACAATGGATCTAATGGAAATTTGGAACCACTGTCACTGCTCAAAGAGAACATTTAACCTTACCTGAAATAATTGTTATTCTATCCACTATGGAATCAAGGGGTTGGGAAATTGGGAGAATTTATGAGAAAACAATGATAGCTTAAATTATAGCAGTATTTCATTGGAAACTAAAAACCTAAGTATTGTTTTCTAGTACTCGTAGAAGAACAACAGCCAAACACTTTAAAATGATGGGGGTATCTTTCCTACCTTATGCTAAAAAATATAAAAGATAAATAGAAAACCCAAAATAAAAAGAACCATCATGTGGTCCCTATGAAGTGCAAAGGGATAATTTGACATAGCAATATTTTGATCCAATGTCTATAAAAATTGGTCCTACACTATTGGAAGTATGATTATGTCCACACAACAGAATCAATACATAATTGCAGACAGTGGCCTAAGTCACAACCCTAGACACTTGGAATATGTGGTTCATTATGGCTGAGAGAGAAAAGAGAGTAATAATATAATTTTAATTACTGTATGGTTTGTCAGACATTAATTCCTTGTCATAAGGATATGGCATGGCAAAAGGATTTTGAGTTTGAGTTTACTAATAAAGCTAAATAAAAAGCTGACATTTTTAGACAATGACACCAAGATAAAAATAATTTGGGGAGATTGACTTGAGTATCAAAAAGAAAACAATCAACAAAAATAAAACCCGACAATAGTGAAAACATTAAAAGCAGATTTTTTTCCCCCAGAATTAACACAAAAGGGGGAAGATATCTTATTATCAAAAATGATTTAATTTCTGAAACAGAATGATCAAGCAGGAACAGGTTGGGGCAATGAATAGAAAATTACTGAGTAAGTAAATCAAAGTGGGATTCTGCCTAATCTGATCTGATAGAGCTGATTGAAAGCATTCCAAGATGATCAGATACCAGGATGGGAAATAAAGAACTTATTAGGTATTGAAGGTAATCAGATATTGAGGGAAAGGATTTGTTTTATTTTGTTTTGTTTTGCTAAACTGACTTAGCAAGATTATCATTATAAGTGGACAATGTAGGTCCAAAAAGGCTAGACATGAAGGTAAAGTGTTAGAGGCCTAGCATGCTTAGAAGAATCTGACTAGAGTTTGGTCCAGGAGAGAGTTTAAACCAGGAGTCCCCATGAATGGGGACATCATCTAAGAAAATATGGACAGCAAAAAGAAAATTTAAACCTTAAGAAAATTACCTATATACTTTAATAGCTCTATCAACACATATAAAAATATTTAAATAGCCGGGCGTGGTGGTGCATGCTTGTAATCCCCGCGCTTGGGAGGCGGAGACAGGAGGATCGCGCAGGTTCGAAGCCAGCCACGTGCGCTGGCTTAGGAGACCCTGTTTCCAAAATGAAAATGTAAAAATAGGTATGCGAGTGTAGCCCGGAGGTAGAAGGGCTTCCAGGAACCCCAGTACCACACACACACACACACAAAAAAAAAATGTAAATAACTGTATCATGACATAAAATAAATAAGTTGAAATTGTTATTTCCCATTGGATAGTTCAAATACTGTGTTCCATGGAATGTTTATAAGATTACTAAAATGTTTCAGAAAATGGCATAAAATAAGTCATAAAAATAAATATGAGAAACATGTAGGAAGAAGATATTGGTCAAGGAAAGTTTATATTGGGAAAGATCAGAATAGGACTGTAATCCGTTCTTCCTTTTATTGGAAGACACCCTGGTAAGAAAAAAAAAGATGACTCAGATTCTCTTATAAACACAGCACTGTAATGTAATGACAGCAATAACTGCCTTCCTAGAAGCAATGCTAATGATATTTACTAGCAAAAGAACCCTTTTCAGTGGAAAGGTTAAAGCAGACACTGTCTAATCTTTAGTCCTAGCTTGGTGGTAAATGCCACATCAATTATGTAATTACAAAGGGAAAGTATTTCATGACTGAAACAGCTCCTTCTTACATAAGTAATATCAAATATACAATACACAGATAACTCAGAGATGAAATCTGGGCCAGAGCCACACCAATGTACAAAACGGGACCCCAGCGATCTCCATAAATTGACCATATTTCACAGTAATTGTATTCCTAAAAATTATCATATTTTGATACCTTGTGAGATCTCTTAAGTCATATTAACACTTTGATCATTGGTGGAAAGAAAAGATAAGAGACATTGTTCACATATCATGCATTCAACTGAGATAGGAAAGGCTGTGCATGGGGTATAAAAATTGTGCCTTAAGGACTACTTTTTTAGGAGGATGAGACAGAAGGATTGCAGGTTTGCACCCAGCCTCAGCAACTTAGCAAGACCCTTGGCAATTTAGTGAGAACCTACTTCAAAATCAAACAACAAAAAAAAAATAGAGCTGGTTATATAGCACAGAGGTAGCATACCCCTGGGTTTCATTCCCAGTACCACAATAAATAAAATAATTAATAAAAATAAATTATAGGGCGGGGATTGTAGCTTAGAGGTAGAATGACTTTGGGTTCAATTAACAGAACCCAGACAAAAAATTCTATGAAACTCAGTTCAAAGGAGTTCTTTGTCAATTAAAACATCTTTTAAAATTCTTGAGATTATCACAATCACATTTTCTCCTATATATTTTGCATGTTACTCAGATGTTGTGGCTAGATGACATCTTTTTAGAAAGCCAGTTTCCTTGCATGTGTTTTATTTCTACCACTTTAATAAAATAGTATGGAGTAATAATGACACTATTACTATTTTACCTAAAAGTCTGTAGACAGTATTTTATAGCAGCTCTTTTTCTTCTCACTTGTTCAGCATAAAGCATTATATTTCTAAGCACCTTAAGGCTTTCAACAGCTCTATCTCCTCTAGGAGGAAGAAGTGGCACATTTAACCTAATGCTATTGATTCACTTAAACCAAGAGAGCAGTGCATCTTGACTTACTTTATGCCATAGCATACATCCCTGTATTATATTGCCACCCTTATGCCAGAGGCATAATCTTTCCATCCCCCTGGCTCCCAGACTAAAGGCTCTACAAACACTTTTATCCATCTAGCAGCTGCTCCCTGTGTGAGGTTGTGGACCTCTGGAGTTTAAACATGCTGCCACACTTCATCCTGCAACATAACAAACACAACTGAAGTGCCTCAAAAGGCCCCGAGAATAGAGCTGGAGAACAAGGCATAATGCAGCTGTCTAGAAATTCAGGGTTGACTGGCGCACCGAAAGGGACAATTAATGGTCTCCCACTGCCTCGTAAATATTAATCAGCCCACTTGCCAAATAATTCTTCATTTGAAAAAAAATAGTTCACATCTTTTGTATTATTTATCCTCATGCTGTCTATAACTAGTAATATATATTTCTCTATTGACTTATGAAATATTCTTGTCTTTAAGTGGTTTGTTTACTCTTGTTTTTAACATTTATGAAGATTCTTTAAACACATGCCAAACTACCACAAAAAAATTGCAGTGGCAACAGTTATATAATCATGGTGCTCTCTGGGTGATAATACCCCGAGTGATCACCTTTGTGCCCCAATTATATGTATATCTAATGTGGAGCCCCAACAGTCGAGTATAGTGACAGATCCAAAGGAGTCCCACCTGCTATGTTAAAACTTTAAGAATATGTCTGCATCCCAAGCTCAACCACCCGATCATGTCCTTGAGGGCCCTGGACAAAGAAAAGCTCAAGGACATATGCTGCAGGGGTGCCTCCCTCCTCAGAGTAGTCTTGCAGGAGAAATTTTGTGGCTCTTCTTAAAGCTTGTCCCTCTCTCTTAGGGAGGCAGTGTTGTAATTTTATACAAAACCTGCCACTTCAGCACTAATATAAATGCTTTTCTTTTAATGATATCTGCCTGTACTACTTCTATTCCTTGCATGAGAAATTCTTTTTCAATCCATGTCTTTGGATTGAAAAACCACACTGGATTGAAAAATTCACAAGTGTGGTGGCTCCTAGGGGGATGATATTCAAATGTCCTTTATTTTCAGGCTCTCAGTGAACAGGCAGCCATAATCAGAAGCAATTGATTATTCTGCCCAGGGCCTTATACTACAGGAATTCTGATGGCTGAGAGGGTGAACTGCCTAAATAACCACCCTTTGAGAAGACAAATGTCTTTTATTCTTACTGTCCTTTCCCCTAGACTTCTAATGTGTGGCTCAGATGAGTCTGGGAGACCACACATGTTATCAGTGGAGTTTTTCTTTTCTCCTCTCCTCTTTGGAGATCTCTGGGAAGGAGGAAACGACTTAGACAGTAATTAAGGGTCTAAGGCTGGACTGAGGACCTACTTTTGAGCACTACTTCTTTTTGTTCAACCTGGGTCTCTGTGCTTGCAAAAGAGACATGTCCTTGAAGTTGTAAGATAGCAGGCAGGGCTTGGTGTGGTCAATAGTAAAAACAATCTGCTCTTGTGCTTACTGAAGCCTTCCCTTGGCTGCCTTCCATGGTTAAGCAAGGCACCACACCTTCCTTTCTTATTTTTCAAAACTTTAGACTCAAATATGTATTTGATATGTCAGTTTGGATTGCTTTTTTCATGCCTATTTTGAGTGGTTACAAACATAAGCAAAATCCTCCTTTTTTATACTAATTTTGTTAACAATCTCTTCATCTAAAGTCCAGAGAAGAATTGAACATATTAATTACAGATAAATTTGAGCTCATAAATTTTAAGAAATGGACCCAAATACCTTTTAGATCACATGACTCATGTCTTTAACAAATAAGTTTATCAAGTTTAATGAAATAAAATTAAGAGTTATAAAAATTATCTTTCCCAAACCATCCAGTTAAGATTATATTGGCTTTTGCATATTTAATTTGAAGAACAGAAGGTAAAGAAAAAAGACTTTATAGATTTGCAGTTTGGCAAGAAAGGCATGTCTTTTAGGGCCCAGAGAGATAATGTTGTTTAAGGAAGCAAAATGGTTGAAAGGAGGTCCAATAATAAAGGCAATATTTCATGCTACTTACTACCCATTGAGATCCTCAAAGGTGGACAAATTTATTCAAAAGTGGATGAGATAACTCTAAGTGAGACAAGGTCCAAAACTAGCTGAGGCCGCAGAGATTCAGGGAGCTGTAGAGGAAACCTTAAGGACCACAGTGGAGATTACTGGAGTTCAGGCACAGCCTGATAATGAGGCCATTGCAGGCCCAATAGACATACAGCCTGGCCAGAAGCTCATGAGCACTATGGTCTTCCTAGACTGAGTCAAGAATATATAGAAAATTTAAACCATCCAATCACAATCAAAGAGATTGAAACAGCAATAAAGAAAAGCAATCAAAGAAAAGCCTCAAACCAGATTTTTTCCCAAGTGAATTTTATAAAACCTCTATAGAAGAGCTAATCCCAATACTCTTCAATCTATTTCATGAAATTGAAAAAAAAAGGGACTCTCCCGAATACATTCTATGCAGCCAATATCACATAAATACCAAAACCAAATAAACACAGTTCAAGGAAGGAAAAATACAGACCTATATTTTTGATAAACTTGGAAGCAAAACTGCCACACAAAATATTAGCAACACACATTCAAAACAGCATCAAGAAAATTATACACCATGACCAGGTAGAGTTCATCCCAGGGATGCAAGGTTGGTTCAACACATAAAAATCAATGCATGTAATTCATCATATAAACAGAACCAAAGACAAAAATCACATGATAATTTTCAAAGACACTGAAAAAGTATTTGATAAAATTCAACATCCATTTATAATAAAAGCACTGCAGAAAATTGCAATAGAAGGAACATGCCTCAACATCATAAAGGCAATCTACAATAAGCCCACAGCCAACATCATATTAAATGGGGAAAAACTGCTAGAATTCCCCCTAAAGACAGGAATAAGACATGGATGTCAATTATCACCACTTCTCTTCAATATTGTAATTGAGACTAGCCTGAGAAATAAGGCAAGAAAAGGAAATCAAAGGAGTACAAATAGGAAAATAACTCAAACTTTCACTATTTGCAGATGACATGATACTATACTTAGAAGACCCAACAAACTCAACCAAAAGGCCTATAGAACTGATCGGCAAATTCAGCAATTTGTCTAGATACAAAATCAATCTTAAAAAATCAGAAGCTTTCCTGGACACCAACCATAAATCCACTGAAAAATAAATTCAGAAAACACTTCCACTCAGAAGTTTCCCCACAAAAAAATTACTTAGAAATAAATGTAACCAAGGAGGTAAAAAGACCTCTAGAAAGAAAACTATAAAACATTGAAAAAAAATTGAAGATCTTAGAAAATGGAAAGATCTTCCATGTTCATGGATAGGCAGAATAAATATCATCAAAATGGCCATATTTTCAAAAGTGATCTACAGATTCAATCCAATGCTCATTAAATTATCAAAATCATTCCTCACATAGAAAAAAAAATCAGTCCTTAAATTAATTTGGAACAACAAAAAACCCAGAATAGCCAAAGTATTTCTCAGCAACAAAATGCATGCAAGAGGAATCACAACACCTGACTTTAAACTTTCCTACAAAGCCATTGTAATTAAAACAGAATTGTACTGGCACAAAAACAGACACATAGACCAATGGAGTAGAATAGAAGACCCAGAAACATCCACAGACTTACAGCCAATTGATTTTTGACAAAAGCTCCCAAAACATACACTAGAAAAAAATAGCCTTTTCAACAAATGGTGTTGGCAAAACTGGTTAAGCATATGCAAAAAATGGAAATAATTTCCACTTTCTCACCCTGTACAAGAGTCAATTCAAGAAGAATCAAAGACTTGAAAATTAGACCAGAGACTTTGAGACTCCTTAAAGAGGGAATATGTCCAACACTGAAACATATAGGCACAGATAAAAACTTCCTCAACAAGACCCCAAAGGAACAAGAATATAAAAGGTGAATCAATATGTGAGATTGCAAAAATTAAAAAATTACTGTACAGCAAAGGAAACTGTCAAAAACTTCAATCAAGCACCAACAGAATGGGGGAAGATTTTTTCACCTACTCTTCCGATAGAGGACTAACATCTAGAATATACAAAGAACTCAAAAAACTCAGCACTAAGAAAACAAATAACCCAATCAAAAAATGGGCAAGTAAATTAGACACTTTATGAAAGAGGAAATTCAAATGGCCAATAAATGCAGGAAAATATGCTCAATATCAATAGTAATAAGAGAGATACAAATCAAAACTACCCTGAGATTTCACCTACTCCAACTAGAATGGCAATCATTCTTTTGTTCCATTAAGATGTATGACTACAATGCATGGATAAATAAATAAATTAAATAAATAAATAAATTTCCACTTAAAAGACCCAGTTTCAAAAGAAAGAATAAAAAATAGGGCAGGGAGTGTAACTCAGAGGTCAAATGCCCCTGGGTTCCATCCCCAGACCCCCACAAAAAAAAAAAAAAAAAAAAAAAAAAAAATATATATATATATATATATATATATATATATATATATATTTGTCTCTTTACTGCAATATCCCTCAAACTTACAAGACTCTCCTTTTATTTATTGAGTTTTCTTTTGTCTTTGGGTGCTCTGGTGGTATGGCATTTATCTCTTAATGTGGCCAGAAAGACCATATCTGATTTACCTTGTTAACGTAGGTTTGGCTTATATACAGTTTAGAGTTTTTACTTTTAATGCTAAACAGACTTAGATGCAAGATAGTGACATTGCTTACAATATTTTTTTCTGGTGGCCATCTTCTCTGTTTTTTTACCTATACTAACCAAACTCATGCATAAAAAATCTAGAAATTTAATGGTGTGCTGGCTGGCTCAGCAGATGGGCCTTTTCCCATTTAAAACACACAAAAGAAATAAAATTGTCTTTTTAATCCTCTCACCATGCAATTTGTCCCAGAGTGTCTCTTGAGCTATTAGATATGCATGACCATAAATTAGGTGTGTCTGTGCCTTAGCCATGATTAATCTGTGCTTATGAGTGTGACAAAAATTTGACACCTAGTTATGACTGCCAGATACATATGTGATACATCTGGTGGACTATCAAAAAGCTGGCACTTAGTTACAACTGTGAGATATGTAAGTGATGCATCTGTGTTGAGGTATCACCAAAGTGAGAGACCAGCACCCTGACACTGCAGGCTCCATTCCACCATGGCAATTGTAACAGGTACTGATGCTAGTCTATGACTTCCTTTGGTTGCCAAAAAGAACTATATGTAGTTTATTGTTGTTTAGTTTTTATAGGATGATGACCAGTAAGGAAATTAAATTCAGGATGTCCAGCATTTGAAGCTCTATCAGATAAAATGTGTAAAGGAGTGTTTTATTGGTCTGATCATTATATCCAATTTTTAGGGTATTTAGGTAAAACAATAGTTGTTTTTTGTGTGTGTGTGTGTGCGCGCGTGTGTGTGTGTTTGGTGCTGGGCATTGAACCCAGGAGCATTCTGCCTCCAAACTACATGCACAGTTTATTATTTATTTTTTTTGGGGGGGTGGCACTGGGGTTCCTGGAAGCCCTTCTACCTCCGGGCTACACTCCCAGACTTTTTTATATTTTTGAAACAGGGTCTCTTACGCCAGCACAGCTGGCTTCGAACCTGCACAATCCTCCTGTCTCCGCCTCCCAAGCGCGGGGATTACAAGCGTGTGCCACCACGCCCGGCCCCAGTTTAATTTTTTATTCTTTATTTTGAAACAGCGTCCCACTAAGTTTTGCAGGACCTCACTATGTTTCTGAGGCTGGCTATAAACCTGGATTCTCTTTTCTCAGCCTCTGAAGTACTGAGATTACAAGTGTGCACCACCATACCTAGCCAAGAGTAGTTGTTTTTATCAAAGCAATGTATATAAAATTATACTTTGATCTGACAGTGATTTCCAGCAAGCTTTGTTATCTTTTATTAAAGACCTAACAACAAAGCCATTTTTCAATGTTTTTTGTATTCTGACCATTTAGAAATCTACTGAATAGAACTGTTATTTAAATCTACTTAATAGAACTGTTATTTTAGATCATAAGAAACCACAACCATTTTAAAGCATTTTTAGATTTTGTATTTACATAACTTAATAATTAAATCATAAATTACCTCTAAAAATTAAGACTTCAGTTAAGCATAATTAGCATCTTAACAATGAACATTGTATTTGGACACATCCTACACAGGCAAACATAATTTTGATTGACCATTTATCTAGGGAAAAGACATATATTAATAATTTTAAGATATTTTTTTAACTTTAATCTCATGAATAAATCTAAAATTTATTTAGTTGCTAGATTTATTTATATCACATCATCTCAGAGGCATTTAATTTTTTGTTTATTAATTTTATAAGTGCTCTCTTATTAATATTCTAATTTGTGGTATCGTGTAGATAGACACGTTATAGCACAACAAATAACCTGAACAGGTACGGGAAAAGAGAGTTACAGAAACAAACCCCCAAATAAATCAGAATATGCAAACCCAGGTAAAAATTCATGAGCTGAGGAAAAAAGAAAGACCATAGTATGTGCTGGTAAAAAAAAACAACTGTATTTTGCTATAAATTCATCGTGTGTGTGTGTGTGTGTGTGTGTGTGTGTGTGTGTGTGTTTTGTCAGAGAGTGTATTGGAATGCAGAGACCTAGAATGCTAGAATTGGCTCTTAGAGTGTAAGAGAACAAACAACATTTGAAAGTAGTTATAAGCTTTTACACAGAACATTTAACCTTAAACATCTATCCACCCATGGCAGAAGTTCTGTTACTTGATGAGGTGCTATCAGTTACACCATGTAAGGGGCCACTTACCCCTTTCAAAGTCAGCAGGTAGGTGGGCCCAGAGGAGTAGCTTTAAAGCTGACCCATCCTTTCTCATGCATTATAAATTTGAGATGGTGGAGAAGTCTCCTTTGTTCTTTCCACCAAATGTGTAATGGAATTTCAAAGCCACCCCAATATCCAGAAACTGAACAGTGACTGCTCTCCCAAAGTTTTAGAGAGCTCAAGTGACCTAAGCCGTTCTTTTTCCCAGTTTTGACTAGCTTTTCAAGATTTATGAGCTTAGGAAATATGCTCTTCAGCTTTATATTAATATGTAAATTTAGCTAGATTAGAACTGGCTTTACAACTGTAGTCATGACTCAAGGCTGTGGTCCCTGCACCTCCTCTGCCCTTCTTTGCATCGCTACATCTGCATGCAAACTACAGAGAAATTTTCTTTTTATTTTTTTGTGAGACTGTGGGCCACCAATTTCTACATGCCTGTGTGTGTGCACACACCTCAGGTCCAGGCAATGTGTACAAGGAATCTTAATGTCATCCAAAGCAATACCTGTAGTGGGTGATGACAGTGGAAGTGGCAGTGGCACAGAGGCATAGCTCATATGTTCAGTGGTGGTGTGGTTGACAGCTCTGACAGGGACATGGCCTAGGATAGCCTCCATCACAGAAGCAGGAGCTGGAGGCCCAGAGATACACACAAACACAGTCCTGGCCAACTGGGGTGGCTTCTGTGGTGGCAGTGGCAGAAGCTACAATCATTTTCCAGAGCTGGGAGCCAGAGCCCTCAGCACCATAGACCAGTTCACAAGTTTCTGCCTTCTTTTTTTTCTGTTTATTTGCTGTTTTTCCACAGCTGCTGTAACTTGCTCACTCTATTTTAAAAGGCACAGCACAGAGTAAGTATAACTATAAGCCAAATGAGATTAAAATGCTCAATTTAAGACTGTAAGAACATGTGGCAGAAGCCCTCAAAGAAAAGTTTTTTTTTTTTTCTTTATACTTACCTTTCCACTCTTTCTACCCAAAGTACCCAGTCAGAAACAGGGTGTCTCTCCTTTTAGAGTTCTTGTCCAGTGGATTTCAATGAAGTTCAAAGAGTAGTCAAGGATATAGAAACACAAAAGTTTAAGTCAGGAAAATAGAGAGGATAAAGCAGCTTTCAGACCTTTGATGGGGGTCTTGAAAGAAAGTGACCTTGAATTCTTTGGGAAGTAGGCTTTTAAACCTTTCTAAGGTTTTTTATCTGTTCTTTTATGATAGGTCAGAATTAGATTTGGAAGAACAAATGACTTTTGCACAAGTCTGATTCTTAATTTAAATGATTATCTGGGAAGATACAGATGGTCACTTTGGTTTTTTCTCTTCCCATGTCCTCTGCTTTATCTCAGCACCACTAAATAGCTAAAGGAGAAACTAGATGCTTGATTTATAAACATCTCTTCCAAATATGGAAAAAAAAGACAGCTGTGGACAACCCTTATAATAAGGTAATTATACGTATTAATGGACAGGATATTAGTAGTCAGTATGCTAAATTATATGCTGTTTATTCTTAAAATGTAGAGTAGATTAATTATATTATATAGAAGCAATAGCTAAACAGTAAGATGCCACTCGCCAGATGACATGAAAAAAAATAGCTATCTAAGGATTAATAACCCTAGCACATAAAATTGCTAAAAAGTTAGGAATAGATGATTTCTTCACTAGTCTAATAGAACAGTGGTTTGGTAAATTAAAAAAAAATAATGACAATTGTCCTCACATCTCTCATCATTGTTATCAGAATGATAATTTTGGTAGGATGCTGTATAGTACCTTGCATATGAGAATTAATTCCGAGACTTACAGTGACAGCCATTACTAAACAGCCTCTGCCCCAGTGCCATGATAACCTTTTGCTACTTGCAAATTCAGATTGAGAAAGTCAGCTCATGTTAAGAAAATCCAAAAAAGTTAAAAAAATTAAGTTTATAATAGGAGAGGAAAAAAATGTAAGAAAGGAAAAGTCTTTCCTATTGAAGTTAAAAATCACATAGCAATTGGTGCCTGCCAGTTTTTTTTTTTTTTTAACAGCAGCATAGATATTAATTTTGTACACGTTTCTGTATGTTTCACTGCTGGACGTAGTGGTTTTATGTTTCTCTTTTTGTAAAAGCTGCTCTGGGAACTCTAACCAATCAGATTAGATTATGAAGTCTTATTCGTAATCTATTGGGGGATGGTGCAGTGACCTATGCATTAAGGGGATAAAAGGCTGAGTAAACTGCCTGCCCAGTGTGCTTGTACCCTTCTGTGCAGAAGTAAATTTTCTTGCCAAGTTACTGTTGGTTTTATGAGTTTTTTATTTTGTTTTATTTTGTTTTGTTTTCAGCTTTCTTCAAATCTGTTTCTAACACCACCATCTAATTACTGAACAGTGTCTATTTCATAAAAAACTTTGTACCCATTAGTAGTCAATCTCCAGTTCTACTTTCACTAAAACCAAGCTTTAATTAATCTACTTTTTATCCCTATAAATTTGATATTCTGTGCATTTCATAATAGAATCCTATAGCATGTGATCCTTTGGAACTAGCTTCTTTTAATCAGCCCAAGTAGTATTTTAAAGGCATTTATTCATATCATGGACAATATATTGCTGAATATTATTATTCTATTTTATGAGCATGTTATATTTACCATTTGGTCTATTTCTACTTTTTGCTTATTATGAATAATGCTGCTATGAACATTTATGCAAACATTTTTGGATGCTTGCTCATCTCATTGTCATGAAGCAAAAGAGAAAAAAAGACCGAGTAGAGGTTCACAATACCCTCAGAGTACACACCTCCAGTGATTTAAAATCCCCCCCACTATGTCTCACCTCTGAAACATTTCACTGTCTCCCAATGGTATCATCCTAGGGAATAAGCCTTTATTATATGGACATTTTAGGGCACTATGGCACAGGTCAAATAATGACACCTTTCTCACAATAAGGATTTAGAAGAGCTATTTCTGTTCTGCTGCCTCTAGTAATAGAAAGACAGGTTGTTATTTTTCATGGATGCTGTCTATGGATCGGGTAAAGAGGGAAACGGACTAAGACAAAATCAAACAATACAAAACTCTGTTTTTACCAAAATTTAGCTAATTTTCTTACTGAATTCTGCCCATGTTTTTGCTACATTTCAATGTCAAGAGTTCTCTAAAAAGTCATTTTGATTGTTTTTAAAAAACAAGTTTGTTTTTGTTATTATGTGAAGGATTTTACTAAGGTAATTATATTCTATTTTCACTAGTGCAACAGCCTATAACATTTTACTAGTAATATGGATTGTTATCTTGACATCAAATATAATCTCTTCAAGAGCAATGTAAAGGTCTTGAAAACCTTTTAAGTCTAATGTAAAATTAAAAATTAATATTAGGTCAGTTTTATTTAGAATAAAATTGAAAATCTAAAGATTACTAATTGTCATCTGGAAATATCTATATTCAGATTAAATTTGGTTGATATACTCAATTACTTTGTGATACTCTATAAAATTAGTAATAAATATTTTACTAAAGCTAGAGATGGTATTTTTTTTGCAGTACTGGGGATTGTATTTTTAACAAAAATGTAATAGAGTTACATGATTTCCAAAGGAGACTCAGAATCATTTAGAGGTAATTTTATCTGACATTTTCTGTCAAGTTATTATCTATGCCAGATGACTAAACTATTTTACATCCATATGGCCCTCTGACTTTTTTCAAACTCTGAGTTACTACATGATGAGTAAATTATCTTCTGGTTAAAGCAAATCATACAGAAAGTATAAAAATTAAATGCAGAACTAAAGGTTCTCGCACATAAAATTGGCATATTAGGATACATATTGTCAAACTGCAACAAATCTGGTTCAACATTTTAGTACTTTTCTCTAAACTTAGACACTGCTTAATGCTAAAAAGTAAAGATGATTGACATATCTAATACTTTCTGGGAACTTCTATATGGGAAGATAGAAAAATAATGTAATTTGAATAGCAGTAATTTATTATAGATATTAATTAAACCCTGATAAATTCAAAAGTAAAAAGTAATTTTCAATTAAGAAAGACCACATAAGAAGACATTTAAGTGAAATGCTAAAAATGAGGAGGAAGATATCATTTAAAACAAAGAATTCTTTAGAAATAAGGAATAGGAAATTCCTTATAGAAATAGGAATAGGAAATTATATATATATATATATATATATAATTATTTTTTACACATCATACACTTTTTTCTCTCAAAGTCTAATTGTGTTTTATAAGAACACACTATTTCTACATTGTCATCTGGAAATATGAACTCACATATGTTTCCAGAAATGAGCTTAATTGGACTAAGGATAATGAGATGGAATTGTGCCCTAATTCTGATCAATGAAATATAAAATAAGGTTTAATAATGGATTTCTCAACAAGTCTTGTAGTTCCTAAATGGATATAAATGGCAAAGTAATCACATTTATTACTCTAAAAGTTGCTAAAACTGAATCTTATGTTTGAACTTTATGCAACATCTTGTCATCCATCTGAAGTTAAAGCCAAATCTAAAATTGACCAAATATAAAATGGAAAGAGCTGCTATAACTCTGATGATATCCTGAAGATGGAACTAGCCAATTGCTGTCCAATTTCTGAACATCCTTTTATATAATAAAATAGATATTTTTATTTAAGTTAATTTCATTTTAATGTTTTTATTAACATTTGTAACCATTGTAAACATTAATCGAGTTTAATGTAATATTTCTATACATGCATCTAGCGTGCACTAATCAAATAAAATCACCCTTTCTCATACCCTTATCCTCTTCTCAATCTTTAGTAGTTAAACTTTATCTTGAAGTTAACTCTTTTAGCTTCCACATATATTGATAGAACATATAATATTTGATTTCTGCATTTGTGCTTAACAGTTTTAAATAATTTATGTTAGCTGCAGCAAAAATTATCTTCATTAAATACAGTGAGTCAAGTCACATAAGTCTTCACAGAATCTGAGGGAAGGAAATGGAAATATACAGTTCTTGAGAAGTAGTTGAAGAGGTATTAAATGACAAGAGGTTCTTCTGTGGAGTGAAAATTTATATAAACCATGAATAATTTTTAAAAATTCAAAATGAAAACTTAGTTTAAAAAAGACAATCCGAGTAATTAATCTTATAAGGAAGCCAAGAGACAAACTAGAAAAGTTTCACAACATTCTATACATGAGAAAAGAACATCCAAATTCAACCAGTAGTACTTCAACAAAAAGAAATGGACAGAGTTCAGAGATAATTCAAAAAGACAATAAGACTTAGGACAAGATGAAATTCTGGCAAAAGAGAGATGCAACACCCATCTTAACATATAAAGTAGTATTTGGAGAGCAAGTTTTGAAAACTACATGTTAGAAGAATAATAAAAGTAGAAATAAACAAGATTCACAGGAATTACATAAATATATGGAGACTTTTTATACACTTTGAAGACTGAATAACAAAAATAAATAAGTGGATATATTTAAAAATTCTAGAATCAAATAAAAATTTAGAAACAACTTATTTCTAAATGTTTGTGATGCCAAATTAATTGGTTTACTGATTGATTGTACTAGAGATTAAACACAGGGATACTCTCTTTCTGAGATATACCTGCAGCCCTATTTTTTAATTTTCTATTTGGAAACAGGGTTTCACTAAGTTTAAGAGGGCTTCACTAAGCTCTTCAGGCTGGCTACAAACATGTGATCTTTCTTTTTTAGCTTCCCCAATTCTGAGATTACAGGCATGCACCACTATGCTTGTCCCTGAGACATTTTGAAGGTTGTTTTAAGAGGTCATCTTATAACATTGAACACTCAAATTAAAAAAAAAAAAGATTAAAAATAATAAATTTAATGATGCATCAAAGGCCCTTGAGAAACAGGAATAAACTAACTTCCCCCATCAGGATAAAGTCAGGAATAATTAAAATCACAGCAAAAATCAATGAAATAGAGAATTAAAATACATGAAGAATCAGTAAGTCAAAAGTCTGTGAAGTTTTTCTTTACAAAGATAAGAAGGATTGATAAGCTATTAGTTAAAGGCCAAAAGAAGTAGAGAATTAACCCAAATTACTAAAATAACAGACAAAAAAGGAGACAGCACCACAGATAATGGGGAAATCTAGACAATCATCAGAAACTATTTTGAAAAATTATACTTCAATAAACTTAAAAACCTAAAATAAATCAACAAATTTCTAGACATGTATAACCTACCTAAACTGAAGTAAGAGGATATAGAAAACCTAAACTGACCAATAGCAAACAAAGAGATAGAAACAACAGTAAGGAGTCTTTCATCAAAGAAATGTTCAGGTCTGGATGGGTTCTTAACTGAATTGTACAAGACTTTTTGTCAAGAATGACCAGTGCAAAGGAAAAAAATATGACACAGACAGAGAAAGCATATTCAATGGGGCAGGTCAGGGACCACACTCAGAGGTGAGGCCCCCTTGGCTACTTGTTTACAAATTTTATTCTCCTTCTAAGCAGGAAGGTTACACTCAGACACTGCTGAATACGTGCAGAAAGTTTTTGACAAAATGCTTAATGAGTACATTTCTGGATAACTGCAGAAATTCCTTGAGGTAATGGTGAACAAGTAAGTTGCTTAGTATGTGCAGAAGATCCTTGGGACAATGGTTAATAAAGGAGCTAGATATCTGAAAGTTTGTTCCCTTAAGAAAAACAGAAACCAGCTGCTTTTAGCGTTTGACTTCCTAAGATCCTCAGACTTTTCCAGACAAATGTCGACCTGCTACTGGCTGTCACATTCTCCACATGTTCTCTTTTATTTTTCTTTAGCAAGTTGTATTATAAGTTAGACCTTGTGTTGCTGTTATTGATGATTTAATATTTGGGAGAGGCATCTTCTGACTGGACAGAACAAATGTAAAAGAAATATTAGTAATAATATAGCAATAGCAATTAAAATCTCCCAAGTGGAATACAGCCAAAAATTAGGATGAAGTTATTTTAGAATGTTAGTTAATTATTGATATCAAGCAGTATTCTGAGTTGCTTCTTGGATAGTTGATATGGTATTTAATGCTTTTTAATGAAGTTTGTTTAAATTTAAAATAATGTTATTGACGAAGGCTATTTCTAATTATCTCTTTATTTCTCCCAGGTAGGTAGAATAGCATTCCATTTATGGAATGTACCTAGATATGATCATTACTAGAGTCACAATGTAGGCTCTACCTTTTAATGTGAGCTTGTTGTTGTTTTCCTAGCCACAATATTGATTCCTCTAAGACATCCAGTCTAATTGTTATCATCGAGTTTATATGTGTCTGAATGTTTTTTGTAAAATTTTACCAAGGGCATATCAAATATAAAAAAGTGTCTCTTTTTGTTTGTTTTTGGTGGTGGTACTGGGGTTCTGGGAAACCCTTATACCTCCGGGTTACACTCCCAGACCAATTTTTTATAGTTTTTTTTATTTGGAAACAGGGTCTCTTAAACCAGTGAGGCTGGCTTCGAACCAGCATGATCCTCCTGTCTCCGCCTCCCAAGTGAAGGGATTACAAGCGTGCACCACCATGCCTGGCTTAAAAAAAATGTAATCCCCGCTCTTGGGAGGCAGAGACAGGAGGATCGCGCAGGTTCGAAGCCAGCCGCACGTGCTGGCTTAGGAGACTCTGTTTCCAAATTTAAAAAAATATATAAAAATAGGTCTGGGAGTGTAGCCTGGAGGTAGAAGGGCTTCCAGGAACCCCAGTACCACCAAAAAAAAAAAAAAAAATGTGTTTTAAAAATAGAATTAATACATTAAATGTTACTTTTAGATAATTATTTAAATAATTATTTTTAATTTTAACTACCTATCACACACATAAAATTTTAAAATCTTATACTTTACAAATCATTTGAAACTTCTTCCAAACATCTGTAACTTGCCTAACCTAATTTTTGTTATCTTATTATCTTTATGTGATAACTCAGTCATTTAAAAGAACAAATCTTACCATACAAAATTATTTTCTATCTAAAAAGTATTTTATTCTCTGTTTTAACATTGTCCTTTGGGTAAACTGCTGGATGATATGCAGAAAGTACTTGAAATAACCATTAACAAGTAAACTGCTGAGAATGTTCAAAAGTTTCTTGAGACAACGGTTAACAAGGGGATATCCTGGGAGTTTGCATTAGCGCACACACGCACACACACACACACACACACACACACACACACACACAATCACAGAACATTTACTTTGGAGGAACAGGCTACTTTTAGTAAGTTAAAAAGTCTGGTTATGGCTTTTTAAGACACTTAGACTTTTCCAAAGCAAATGTTGACCAGCTTCTGGTCATCATATTCTCTACAAACTTTTATAGAAAAAATAAGTCCAGTGTTTCTCAAGTTAGCCCATGAAATACAGAAATAGAATACTTCCAAACATATTCTATGCAGCAAGTATCACCTTAATACCGAAAGGAGATATAGTTTGAGAAATAAAAATTGCAAAACAGTATCTTTAATACATATAGATATAAAATTTTTAAACAAAATACTGGCAATAATCATTTAAAACTACATAAGAAAAATTGTACTTCATGACCAAGTTGGTTTTATCTCAGGATGCAAAACTACTTCAACATATTTAAATCAATAAATGTAATTTGTCACATTAATAGAGTGGTGAAATGCAGTTAACCACATTAATAATACAAAAATAACATAATTTTCTCAAAGACATAGAAAAGTCATTTCACAAAATTCAACATCGTTTCATGTTAAAAACACTGAAGTTAGGGATAGAAGAAACTTATCTCAACATCATAAATGCATATATGATAAACCCAAAGCCAACATAATACAGAATGGAAAAAACTGTGAGAATTACCTTTAGAATCAAGAACAAGACAAGGATGCTCATTATCACCACTCCTTTTAATATAATACTTCAGACTTTAGTCAGAGCAATAAAGAAAAGGAAATTCAAGGAATACAAATACGAAAATAAAAACTGACATTATCTCTTCTTTGCAGACGACCTTATTCTATAGAACATCCAAAGACTCAATCAAAATATTTCTAGAACTGATAAACAAATTCAGTGCTAATTTTTTAAATATTTCTTTAATTGTCCAAATACTGAGTGCCTTAATTTGCATTTCTTAATCATTTGGAGCCCAAATAGCTATTGACCCCACAGCCATTAATAAGTACAAAGATAGACCTTATCACTTGATGGCATCTAATTGCTTTCCAGTTATTAGAGCACTTTAAAATGTTTCATTAAAGCCAGGCTCGACAGTCCCAGTACTCTGGAGGTTGCGACAGGACCACAGGACAGCCCTAGCAACATAGGGAGACTCAGCAACCTAGAAAAACCCTATATCAACCCCTAAAATAAAATGAAATGGGGCTATACCTTGAGAACAGAATAGCCATGGGTTCAATCCCTAAGACTACACAAAGACACACACCCCAAAATTTTAATTCATCTCTGGTTTGCATCATTTCTGATTGGAAGTCTTTGCCAGTACTCTCATTGCATTTTTTTCCTCTGTCTTCATGATTTTCATTTTATCTTTAGTGTTTTAGAAACATATCATATCTCTAGATGAGTATTTGTTTCAATTCTATTTGAGTTTAAATGAGCCTGCTGAATTTGTTTTTTGTTTTCTGCTATTGATTTCAGAAATATTTGACTCATTATTTCTTCAATTATTTTTCTACCCTTTTCTGTCTTATAAATCTAGGCATCCAATTTCACATCTGTTAGAAAATCTGATAATGTTTCACAGCACTTATATGTTTTCACTTTTAGTTGCTTTGTGTTTTATTACACATACATTCTTGTGACCTATTTTAAAGTTCATTGATTCTTCCTAAGCTTCTACTCTGTCCCTACTCTGTCCAGAAAAGTTCTTCATATAAGGTATAACTTTTATTTTGGTATTTACATTTAACTACATTCATGATTTTTTCTTTCTTATAATATACTCCAAAATTTACCTGTATTGTCAATTTTTTGCTAGAAACGTTAACATATTTAATTACAGAGTCTACTTGATAGTTGTAGTATCAGGATCACTTAAGTCTGACCATGTTGATTATTTTTTCTTTCAAAAATTGTTCTTCTTTTTGCTTGTTTTGGGTTTTGTGCCCTTTTAATTTTAAATGCATGCATGACCTCATGTATACAGTAACAAAACAGTAGAGAATGATTTTTGTAGTATATTTTCCCAGAACTGGGCAAATCTCTTCTATGGGGCAACTAATCTGGAAAGTTGAATTAATCTCAGGTGTTGACCTTGGATAGCTTGTAGTTGTCATCATTAATTTTCATAAACCACAGTCTCCATATTCCTCAAGTGATTGTTGTTGTCAACTTGTGCTTTATATGCAACATGGAGTGCCAGTGGATGCTTTCTCTCAGACTATTTGCCCCACAAATATATACACAGAAGAGACAACCTCCACCTGTGCTCTTGCCTCTGCCTTGGCACTGGACTGCTCTTCCTTGTTGCTCTAAGCTAAAATCATGATGAATTGAATGTGGAGAATTCATGGCTCTTTTATCTGGCATCAATCTCAGGTAGGATCTGTATGCTTAAGAAAAGCATTGTTAGTGGGATTAGAAATTAGTGGAACCACTTTGGAAAACAGTATGGAGAATCCTCAGAAGAATGGGAACAAATCTACCATTTGATACAGCAATATCACTTCTGGGTATCTACCCAAAAGATAGGAAACCAAACTACCAAACTGATGCATGTGTATCTATGTTCATAGCTGCACAAGTCACCATAGCCAAACTATGGAACCAGCCAAGATGTCCATCAACAGATGAATGGATTACAAAACTGTGGGATATGTACACAATGAAATTTTACTCAGTCATAAAAAAATACAATTGCGGTATTTTCAGGGAAATGGATGGGTCTTGAGGACATTATACTAATTGAGATTAGTCAGTTGCAAAAAGTAAGGAATCAGATGCTTTCCCTAATATGTGAAAGCTAGGGTAAAAGGGATCACAGGAGAAACTCCAGGTGAAAAAGGAGATCCTATAGAGGAGCAAATAAGGAAACCTAAATGTGGGGATGGGAGGGAGGGAGAGGGAAACACTTTAAAGCACATGATATACTTATTCTTATAGAAGTCAATCACTAAACCAAGCATGGAGGGAGGGATGGGGAGGAAGTGAGGTGAGGACTGGGTGGGGGGAGGGAGGGACGGGGAGGAAGTGAGGTGAGGACTGGGTGGGGGTTGGGTGGGTGATGTGTATATCTATGTCTACACAAGTTTTTTTTTTTACTCCATTATGATGTATACATGCAATGCACTAATTAAAAAGTATCTAATTGGGTTTAAAATTAAAAATATTTAAAGCCTAATGTTGTTCCTCCACAAAGAGAATAAAAATAAGTGTTGCTTGCAAACAAAAAAAAAAAAAGAAAGAAAGAAAGTACTATGAAGCTTTCTAAGCATTCTTACTTCTCTCTTCCAGAGCTGTCAAACTCTGCCTCCTATTTCTGGATAATCTTAAGGAAGGAGAATGCTTCCTTACTCTATCCCTAAAATAGTGTACGTTTGCTTTTCAGTGGTGTAAAATTCTGGGTGTACAAAAGGTTTTCATTCCTCTCTCCAACGAACAGCCAGCTTTTGCCTCTACCTTATTGCAAGGGTCAGTGTATCTTCACCTGTTTTCTAGCAGTGGGTAGAAGAAGTTGCAAATTTCTGTCAAAAATAAATAAATAAATGAATATTTTTTTCTGTACTTCCCACAGAATCTGTGGGGCTGAGAGAATGTGCTGATCCCATTCAACAGCTTACAGTTTCTGTCCATATGAAAGAAAGATTAAGCAAAGCCAGTAGCATTTCCTATCTGTTCTCTAAATGGCAGTCTCTTTTCCACCCACACATGCATATACCCAGCCAGCAGATTGGAGAGCTCCCTGATTTTCTGGTGAATCCCCAGTCCTTTTCATGAGTACTTGCTGAAGGTCCATGGGAAATATGGTAATAATAACCCCAGTAATACACAAAGAATGTTAACAAAAGGTATGAAAAGTATCTGATTATTTACCTATGAAGGTCTAAATAATATGAAAATTATTCAAAAGCAATTGCTTTATTTCGCCATAGAGCTTAAGAGTTAAATATGTATAAAGTTAAATATGTTGATATAGAGAAATAGATATGGATATACACATACTTAGGGTTATTATATACATTAAAACACACACACACACACACACACATATATATATATATTTGTTTATACACATATATACCTGAATATATATATTCATATATACATATATATGAATATATATATGAATATATATATATATTCACCATATATATATATTCATATATATATGTGTATGTATATATATATATATATGACAAACCCCTAAAGAGGTTTGTCCATTTATATGCTAAGTGAGACAAAAGTTAAATATAAGATTTCAGCAAGCAGATTTGATTTCACAGAGAGAAGTTAAATCAATTTCAATATACAATAAAACACCCTTCTTCCTGCTGAATCAATATCTACAAAAACTCAGTTGAAATATAGCCGTCCTCTGTGTCACTTGCTCCTAGCCATCATCCCATGTCATATCAGATAAATAAAGTTTTCCACCACTGTGCAAAGGACAAGAAGAAGAAACTGTAGTATCTAGATTTTGCACAACTGTGGTAAAATAACTAAAGACATAAAAAAAACTGTGACATGTATCTCTAAATGTCCTAACATTTTATCTCTTAGGAGTTTAAAATAACTAGGTATAGACTGTCCAGGAAGCGAGAGACACATTTCTAAATCTGTCAGGTGACGGCATTATCACCAAGCAATCTAGTGACAAAATAGATACAGATAATGGTGCATTTGTTTAAGGTTCACAAGGCACCACATTATTTATTAAACCAATTAATTATATAAATATTTTCTGTGCTCCTGTTATAGATGTGGCATTTTGCTAGGTATTAGACCAAACCCTTAAGCAAGATAGTAAAATCTCAGGCTTATGGTTTCAAGATCTCATGCATATGATAAACATTACGTGGGTAATAACAAATTACTTTATTAAGATAGTCATGAGTATAGTCAAATATTAGTACAAAATAATTTTCAGACCATGCTGTGGTCATGTGAACAATAGAGAGCATTAGTAAAAGGAGAGAAAGAAAAGACAGTTCTTATTCTCTAGTCTTCTACCACTACGTAACATGATGCTCATATAGTGACCGGTACACCATCGTCAGTCACGTGGGGAGACTTCTGTGAACTTATTTTGCTAATTAAATGATGTATTATGAAAGAATAGATGGAAGCATTTTCCTGGACCCAGGAGTCATAAGTGCCATTAAAATTATCATTTGTAAAAGTGAGAAATGATTTATTATACTCTTGTAAATAAGCAGTTGAAAAAAATACCATCTGCCACACTTCCAGTTTGCCTACCAAGTAGTAAAAATAAGTAAAATTACTGTCTTGGTTAAAAATTTTGAATAAATCTCAGTTCACTGCAGCAGCCTAGACATAAGACTATTTATAAGCTCTACTAATAGACTGATTAAAAGTTATACAGGAAATGAATCAGAAAACAAAGTTGTTTGTTTTCAATAATGAAGGTTTTAGATATCTCTCTTTCTCTCTCTCTCTCTCTCTCTCTCTCTCACTGTATCATTTCAGATTATCTGTTACATGTCAAAAGATGTGATAAAAATTCTAGTATCAGATGAGTGTTCTAAAAATCACACATATGTATGCACATATAACACACCACAAAGAATTAACTCTATCAATCTAAAAGGCAATTGGTGTAGTTATTTTCACATTTAGTATTATTATCAAGGATATTCTGAACACAGGTCAGAGATCAGTTCAGGCAAGCAGAGTCCCTGAAAGGCATCCCACTGAACTGCTTCTGTTTTGCTTCCCAAACTCCTGTGACATTTCTCTTTGTTGTTTGTTCAGACGGTAGACCTCTCTATATCTACTCCAAAACATCAGAGGAAAGCTGTTGAGTCATTTCAAAAGATCATAGTGTATTGCCCTCTACTACTTCTCATGTATATGTTTTTACCTTTGTCTCCAAACTGTTCTTTTCCTTTCATTATCAGATGTGGTTTTATTAGCCTCCTATAGAACTGATAATTACACAACTGAATTTACGATCTAGGATTAATAGTCACCCTTTCTCAAATAAATATCATATCCCAGGCATAATTCTAGGAATTTCTATAAGATATCTTCTAATTCTCCAAATCACCCTAAACAGCAGAGAATAATTGTTATATAGACAATAAACTTAAGTATTCAAAAAAGGTGAGTAACTTACTCTTGGGCACAGAGAGAAGATAAATGCAGGACTTTCTATAGTCTCAAAAAGTGAAAATAGTTAATAATATTCTAGAAAAAAATTAAGAGTGAGTTTCTACGTTTAATAAAAGTAACATAGATCTCTAACTCATTAATCATATTTTCCACATAATGAAACTTATGAAATCTATCAGAAATGCTTTCTTAAAAAACATAGGTTATTAATTTTAAAATATGTGTATAAACTGCATAAATGACAGAAAATATAATATTCAGGATAAGAGCCAAAAAGTGGACTTTATAGTTTGTTTGGGTTAATTTAAAATGAACATGAAATCTTTGAATGGTACTGAGAATTCTTGAAAATACTAGAGATTTGGGAAATAGGAAAAGATGGTATAGTTATTTAGGTATAATTGGGAAAAGTTATTAAAGACTGTAAAGAAAATGAAAAGGTACTTTTAATAATTAGAAAATATCTATCTCTTAGAATAGTAAAGTTAATAACATAATGTATGACATATATACATAGTGCAGAATAAGAGAATTCTAGGGAAATGAAGAAAGACCAGCGGAATAGAAAACACATGACCGAAGTAATAACACCTATGTCTGGTCACCTACATGTGTAATATTTTCTCATGAGAGAAAAAAAAAACAGAAAAGTATTAACTCTAGAAAAAATGGATTCCTCTTCAGATATAATTTGCAAATTCACCACTAATTCTTTCAGCCTCATGTAGACTAGTTTTAAAACAACTGTAAATTGCTACTAAATAAATATTCATCTTAAACTTTATAATGAACCTCAGGCACCTTGTCAAAAGCACCATCATACCGCATAACAGCACATGAAGCTGATGAACACTCACTCACAGATCAGGGAAAAGAGCAATGACGACTATTTTGAAAGCTTATTTTCCTCAAACTTTAGACAGAACTCTGTCTACTATCCTGCCATTCCAACAGCAGCACACTACTGCAGATTCTCAAATTAAGATGCAGGGCTTTTAGTCACAGTTCTCTAGTAATTTTTGACTTCTGTGTATTTATTCCAAATGTCTTATTTCTAAATGAAGTGTGTAGTGTGATTTCTCTTTGGGAGCTCGTGGGAAGTACAAGTACCCGCTGTTTTGCTTCTTTGAGCAGAGCTCAGAGAAAGTGTTTCATAGGATAATACAAAAAAGAAGGTGGAAGTGTGCCGTGACTATCACTTGATGTCACCTGGGTTGGATTTTACACATTAACTGTGCCAAATAATACATGAATGGAGTGGAATGCACGCTTAATTCTTAGAAAGGGCCCTTACTTTGCATATTGTACTAGGTTCAGTTCAAGCTAAATTGGCTGTCCTACCCTTCAAACAGAAAGCCTACAAAATGAAGTATTTATTATGGTGGTATTTAAACCATGCATTCAAATCCATGGAAATTTTCCCTAACTGATATTAAAAGTCTGTTAAGCTGAACTAATAATTTCATTTTCTATATTCAATAGAAATTGGAAATAGGAAAATCTCTTGGTAAGAAAAAGGGTACTTTCAACTTTAAAACTGTCTTAGTTCAGATTCGCTGGAAAACAGAGCTAGAAGGGAGAAGGGATGCAGGGACACTCTGTTGGAAAGGTTTAATTGCAGACTGGTGAGAGGGAGGTGCTGGAAGATGTGGAGCTATGTGCAATCACGTTCTGCCATGCTGGCCGCTGTCATCATTCAGCAGAGATACCTTTTTGGCATCAGAGCCATTTCTGAACTGAACAGAAAGAGAAAAGAAGCCTTCCTACCTCCTGTTGATGGGTGTTGGTAGCAGCCACTTCCATGTAGCATCACTGGGCTTTACAGCTGTTGTTTCAGTTATTTGATCTCATGTTCAAATACAGTGTGTTGTTTCATCAAATCACAATGTGAAAGGTGACAGAATCTTTAAGCATGTGGCTGACTGCTGTGGTTACACGGGGCCAGCTAAGGAGGATACTCCTGGGAGAATGACTGGTTAATCCTACATGGCAAAAGCTTTGGGGCCCAGAGGAGTTAGTCAAACACATAAAAGAGAGAAAGTAGAAGAGACATCAAGGAATCTAAAGACGTGCCTAAGGTTTTAGCCTGATGCAAGGACCAATATGTAACAAACAGAAAACCTTTATTAACAATAAGTAGGACTTATATTGGTGAGAGGTAAGTAAAACTGAGCTTAGGATCCCCGCTCTAAGTATTTCCTCACAAAATAGAATGAAGTGATATGATAAAAATAATTCCTGAGTCACCAAAGAAAATAAATAGTGCTGTGTTGACTTCTATTTTGGTTTATAAGAGTAACTGGCTTGGGCTGCTATCTTTCCTTTAACTCTCAGAGCTCAAGAGATTGATTAAAATATTTAATGTATGGATTAATGATAAAGGACAGAAGATATCTGTCACATTGTGGAGACAGGTAGTTATAAGTAATTCAACTATAGCATAATAACTTCTACTTCATGAGAGACATTGCAAATAATAATTAAAGAGTCACCAAAGACAAACTCTGTTAAAAATTGTTTCATTTTCATCATACAACAAAATTGTGTTGAAATACTTAAAAACGTGCCAGATTAAACATTTCACAGAAACCTTTTAAGTACTGCTACTAGTTTGAAATTTTACTTCTGTGCATACAGTTGGGTTTTCTTTCTTTTCTATATTTCTCCAGCAATAAAGTTACAGGTATAAAATGCTATGAAATCTTCTTTTGACTGGCTCTATCTATTGAGCTAAAATAGTAAGCACTTTTGAAAAATATGTTTATAATTCCATTAGAATGTTTTAAAGGCAGAGCAAAGAACTTGAAGAAAATAGACAATTTATAATAAAGGATTCTAACATACATTTTAACCTTATATACAGATTCCATATCTGTGAGTTTATTCACTAGAATTCATTTACTACCCTAAATATCAATATTCAGAGTATTTCCATGGTCAATTACAGATATAAACTGAGTGGCAAACAGTATAAATTGTCTGATGTATGTGTCTTTCCAGATGAGGCTAATTGAGACACTGTGCCTTCTTGTTTCAGCTTTTGTTCTTTTACCTAGAGGTATTTGCATGATCTATTCAGGGACATTTCTCTCTCTCTCTCTCTCTCTCTCTCTCTCTCTCTCTCTCTCTCTTTCTCTCTCTCTCTCTCTCTCACACACACACACACACACACACACACACACACACACAAACACACCTTTTGCATTTTTAGATGACTTTGTTCTTTAAAATTCTCAAAGAGTAGTGATAACCTGCTGTCTATGTCACTAAATGCAAGCAGACTGCAACATAGCTTTTTTTGGAAAAAATATGAATGCTAGATAACCTTCATTGAGGCACAAGTTACAGTGATGATGGCTAAGTTAAATCTTAATAAATCAACAATATGTATTAAATTGGGTATCCTTAAACAGAAACCCACATAAAACATAGTCTTGTATTGATCAGTTGACACACATATTGTAATCAGAGGCTCATGGGAACTTAACTTTGAATTTTCCCCAGGGAATACCCATTAAGTATTTATAAATCAAATATTCCTAGTGACTTTATAGAACTAAGGTCCCATGAATAATGAAAATGTACTGTATTTGAAAAAGAGAAACAATCCAGAATTATATGCAAATATTTTCTGTGAAGGAGAATGTGTCATTTGGGGCAAGATTAGACACTGACCAACTGCAAAATAATAGGGACCTAAACATTAGGTTAATTTTATATTTGTGTGTGTGTGTGTGTGTGTGTGTGTGTGTGTGTGTGTGTACTGGGGATTAAATTCAAGAGCGTTCTACCTATGAGCTACACTCCTATACCTATTAATTAATTAATTAATTTATTTATTTAATTTGAAAGTAACTTATTAAGTAACTAATGGCCTTGCTAAGGCATTGAGATTGGCTATGAACCTGTGATCCTCCTATCTCAGCCTTCCAAGTACTGGTATTATAGGCATTTGCCACCACACCTGACTCAATTTTAAATATTTTGAAAAAAATATATTTTATATTTTCTATCTGACTGGCCCAGTTTACCTTTGTGAAATATTTAGTCTAATACAAATGGTTCTGTCACATCTAGAATCAAATGCTTTAATCAGAAATTTTATTGTCAAATTTATCCTTAAGAATAACATATCACTGCCTTCAGAGTACTTTGATGCCCCCTAGGTTTTGTGAGGGTTGTATAAATAAGAAAAATACATTTTACTAATATAATATCATATGGAATAACAAAAGACCCAGAATAGACAAAACAGTCTTGAACAATAAGAATAAGACACAAGGCATCATAATACTCGATTTCAAATTATACTAAAAAATCTATAGTAAAAAAAAAAAATAGCATGGTGCTGGCACAAAAACAGACACCTAGACCAATGAAATAGTACACTAGAAGACAAAAGATAAATCCACACCCTTATAAACAGTTGATTTTTAACAAAGGTACCAAAATATACCCTGGAGAAAAGACAGCCTTTTCAACAAATGCTGTTGGGAAAACTGGATAATGATTAGATTCCTGTTTCTCACACCACACAAAATTCAACTCAAGGTGGATCAAAGACAGAAATTAAACCAGAAATTTTGCAGCTAATGAAAGAAAATATAGGTCCACCTCTCCAACTTAAAGACATTGGTAGAAGCTTTTTTCACCAAGACTCTTAAAATTTAGAGAGTAAAATGAAGAACCAATGATTGATATGCCATCAAGTTTAAATTTCTGTGCAGCAAAATATGAAGAGAGAACCTACAGAATGGGAGAAAATATTTGGCAGCTACTCCTCTGAGAGAAGACTAATATATAGAATATGTAAAAAATTCAAATAGGACATGGTGATGCATGCTTGTAATCCCAATATTTGGGAGGCTAAGATAGGAAGATCGCAGGTTTGTAGACAGCTTCAGCTATTTAGTGAGGTCCTCCACAACTTAGTGAGACCCTGTTTCAAAACAAATAATAAAAAATAGATCTGGGGGTGTATCCAGTATGTGGAATGCTACTGCGTTCAATCCATAATACTGTAATTAAAAAAAAACAACATCAAAAAACAATTATAATAAATAATTAGAAATGGTCTATTGAACTAAAACAGACAATAGACACTCCTGAAAAAAAGAAATACAAATGGGAAATGATATATAAAAATGTTCAATATCGTTAGCAATCAGGGAAATACAACAGAGAACTACCCTGAAATTTCATCCAATTTCAATTAAAATATAAGAACAAAGAATACAAACAAGAATAAATGCTGATGAGAATGTGGGGAAATAGAAACTGTATACACTGTTGGTAGAATTGAATATTAGCACAATCACTCTAGAAATCAAAATGGAGGTTCCTCAAAAGATTAGGAATAGCACTCCATATGTCCCATCCATACCACTCCCAGGTCTCAATATCTTTCTAAAAAAGTTCAAGTAAAAAATACTATAGATAGCCGGGCGTGATGGTGCACACTTGTAATCCCAGCATTCGGGAGGCTGAGACCAGAGGATTGGGGTTCGCCGACAGCCTCAGCTACTTAGTGAGGCCCTCTGCAACTCAGTGAGACCTGGTTTCAAAATAAAGAATTAAAAAAAATAGGGCAGGGGATGTAGCTTGGAGGTTGAATGTCCCTGGGTTCCATCCCCAGACCTGCAAAAAAATATATGTATATATACTGGAGATACATGCATACCCATGTTTGCATCAACACAATTTGCAATAGTCAAATTACGGAACTAACCTATATGTCTACCAATTCATAAATGGATAAAGAAAGAATGGTGTATGAACTCAATGGAATATACTCATAAAAACAATAAAGAGCAAAAATAAAAATAACAAATGATATCATTTGCAGGAAAATAAGTGAACATACAGAATATTATCCTAAGTGAGATTAGCTGGTTTTAGAAAGTAAAGGATCATGTATTATCTCATATGTGGAAGTTAGAATGAAAATAAGAAATAAAAGGGACTTTAGTCAAATGAGAAAATAAATCAGTAGAATAGTGAAAGGAGATTAGAGAGAGGCAGGGAGAAGAAAAGTGAGGATTGAGGAAAGGAATAGTTCAAATAATATTATTTCCATTCATGAAGATGTCACTACTAATGAGAAGTAAGGAGGGGTGGGTAGAATATGAAGAGAAATATAGCAACTGATATGTGCATGTATTATGTTCATATCACTTTGAATCTCACTATAATATATAATTATAATGCACCAATAAAAGTATAAAATAAATCAAAAATAAATAAATTGTGAAAAAAGAAATATAAAATGCTTTGTTAAGTTCTATCATATTTCAGACAAACAGAAAATCATGTTTTAATATAATTATGTCTTAGGTAATTTTGGGGACATATTTAAACTAGAAGATTGTTATTTGCCTGGAACACAAATTTGACTGGAGAGTCTAATTTTGTGTTTTTGTTGTGGTTGTTGTTTGTTTTGTACTGGGGATTGAGCCAGGACAATTTTACCTCTATGCTACACCCCTAGTCCCTTTTTTTATTTTTATTTATTTATTTTTTGTTTGCTATTGAGAATTGAACGCAGGAGAATTATACCTCTGTGCTCTACTCCTAAGCTTTTTTTTATTACTTTGGAACAGGGTCTTGCTAAATTTCTGAGGGTCTCACTAGACTTCTGAGGATGGTTTCTAATCCATGATCTTCCTATTTCAGCCTCCCAAGTACTGAAATTATAGGCCACTGAGATTTTTAACTGATGAATATGCCATGTTACTTCTGTGTTATTTTGCAAATATCATGTGTTCTCTGTGTGAATGTCTGGAAAAGGACCACCTAAGAACTCAGCAGGCTGAAGCTAAGAACCTGGTGATTAGTCTAGGCTGGTCCAGAATGACTGAAAGAGGGCTTGAATTCTGGTCTAGATGGTGTATAGAGTCTCCTGTGGGGGTGACTAGAGCTTTTCACTTGGCTTGCCCCTAACACTCAAACAAATTTGAAACTCCTTACCATGTATTTCAATCACTCCTCCTCCTTAGAGACTTTACACATATACACCCTCTGCCTGGGGTTCCCTTCCCCAGTTCTCTCTTTCCTCATTCCTCTTTCTCATCAAGTGGCAGCTCAAAGGTCACCTCTTTGAAGTGGCCTCCTCCCAAAAAAAATCACTTAAACAAACCAAAACAATTCGGAATCATACAAAGTATCCCATGATCTTTTTGTAATTTTGGTGGAATTATAGGTTGTTTTTCTAATTTTCTATAAAATAGATTTAGGATGTTTTAAAGCATTTTCATTGGGGATCAGATTTCCCTACTACCTATACTGGAAATATTACTTACAATCCTTTGAATTTACCTTATTTCTCTATTAGAGCTATTTCCATACTTTATGTTCTTCAATGATTTGTGGTAAATATGGTTAGTATAAAATAAAATTGTATTATAAAACATATTTAGTAAAGCGATTTTATAAAATAATACTCTGTGGACTATTATGTAATATATTTTAAAAATATGAAATCAAATATGTCATTGCAGGCATTAGAATCTGTTGCATAATATACAAAAGACAGCACAAGGAGAGAAGAAACAGAATAAGTGCAAAAGGAAAAGTGAAACAAATGTATGTATGGTCAATTTATTTTTTGCAAGAATATAGAACCATTTAATGGAAGAAAGAATATTTTTTCAACAGATGATACTGGAACAACTGGACATCCATAGGCAAAAAAATAGAATTGGGCACCTATTTCACAACATATATAAATCTTAATTTAAAATGGATTAAAAACCTAACTATAAGAGATAAAATGATAAATTCATGAATGAATATTATGGTTAAACCTTAATGACCTTGGATATGGAATTGATTCCTTAGCATGATACTAAAAGCATGAGTAATATGACAACAAAAGATACATTTGAATTTTGGGGGCACACAAAGACACTGTAAAAAAGTAAAAGACAATCTACAGAATGGGATCACTTATGTATAAATCAGGTATATATAAATCATTTATTTCTGATAAGGTTCTTATGTCCAGAATAAAAATCTTTACAACTCAAAGAGACAAATTCCCTGTCAAAAGAGATGAAAGACTTGAATAGACATTTCTCAAAGGAATATATAAAATGCCAGAAAGTATAGGAAAATCTGCTCTTAATGACACATGCCTATAATCCCAGTTCTTTGGAGGATGAAACAGGAGGATCACAGATTTAAGGATAGCCTCAGCAATATATGGATGTTCTCAGAAACCTAGAGAGATCATGTTTCAGAATAAAAATTCAAAAAGGGCTGGGGATGTAGGCTGGGGATTCAATCCCCAGTATCATTCAAACAGTACATGAAAATTTCTCAACATCATTTGTTATTGGGGAAATGCAAATTATAATGCAGTGATATGCCACATCAATCCAGTAGGATGGCAATAATAGGAGTTGGTAAGGATTTGTAAACTCTTAAACACTGATTGGGAATGTAACATGATGAAACTGCTGTGGGAAATTTTAAAAATTCTTTAAGTAGTTAGACATATAACTGCTATATGACTCTGCAATTTCATGTTTAGATACATACTCAAAAGAATTAAAAACAAATGTATGAATACTTTAACAAATGTTTTATAGCAGCATTATTTACAATAGCCAAAGACAAGAGTTACCTGAATTCATCGATGGATGAATATGCAGAGCATTTTTGTATGTATGCACAATGGAATGAGTGTATGTTATGTGCATATGCATAAAATGGAATGCCAAGTAGATATAAAGGGAATGAAGACTTTATGTACAGTATATTAGCATCTGTGACTCTAAAAAACATACTAAATGAAAGGTAACCCACACAAAAGTTTACATATTCAATGACTCCATTTTTTATGAAATATGCAAAATAGATACATCCATAGAGACAGAACATAAACTAGCAGTGCTGATGCTAGCTAAGGGATTATAGGAGACAAAGTACTATATAACTATTTAGTGAATATGGAGTTTACTGTAATAATTGCTTAAAATGTCTTGAACAAGCCGGGTGTGGTGGCACACACTTGTAATCCCCCTGCTTGGGAGGTGGAGACAGGAGGATCGCACAGGTTCAAAACCAGCTGCGCTGGCTTAAGAAGCCCTGTTTCCAAATTTAAAAAAATAAAAATAAATAGGTCTTGGAGTGTAGCCCGAAAGTAGAAGGATTTCCAGGAATCCCAGTACCACCAAAAAAAAAAAAAAAAATGTCTTGAACATATTGTGGTGGTTGTACAACATTGTAAATATTCCTAATGATACTGAATTTTTCAATGGTTAACTATGTTTCTACAAATTTCATCTAGAATATATAATTATGGAAGTATATTGATGCTGTTAATAATTTCAAAAATAAGATTTATTTTTTAAGAATGTGGTGGTGCATGCTTGTAATCCTCATGCTTGGGAGGCTGAGACAGGAGGATCATGCAGGTTTGAAGCAAGCCTCGCTGGCTTGATAACCTGTTTCCAAATGAAAAAGTATGAAAATAGCTCTGGGAATGTAGCCTGGAGGTAGAAGGGTTTCCAGGAACCCCAGTACCACCAAAAAAAAAAATTATAATACTATATGATAAAAATTCAAATGGCTATAATAACCCTATAAACATAAAGGAAATATATGAGAAAACTTTAAATGCATTTGATTGGAGGAAAAGTGCAAAGAGCATTAGGGTAATGTATGTAAGGAAAGAATTCTTGCAAGGAAAATAATGTGAGCAGTATGAGCCTACCATAGAACCTGTATCAGCCGTGTGGGAAGAAGAAAAAAATACCAGTATTTAATATTGCTCTGAGCTGAAAAAGCTCAGAAATGAGAAATTAGAAATTCTAACTTATGAATACTTATAACTTATTAAAAAGATAAGCATTCTCATGATATCCCCATTAATACACAAAATTTTCTAGAGAAACAAGTATAATGTCATGTGTGACTTTACCAATATATAAAATGTTTTTATAAAAAAACAGAAAAAGAAAAAGTCTTGATTGAAAATATTTATTAGAAACTTCTACAACCTAATTTACATATTATATTTCTTATTCCAAACCAACTCTGGAATTTCAGAATTTAGGTTTTTTATATTCCAGATTTTGCTAATACTAAAATGATTTTTACATGTATGTCCATGCATGATCAGACAGAATTAGAACCCAAAAGTAGCAATATCCATTTTTCCTAAAGAAACTATAAGTACTGTCTGAATTCACTACCCCACAATATTTGTCCAAGAAAAATCATTAAGTCAAGCTAAAAATTGGCACAGATGCAGATATAACAGTCCATCCAGAGACAATATATGAAGAGACTTAGGTTAACTCCCCAGTGAATTTAAGCAAGACAAATCAAGAGTTTCTTCAGAATGCACTCCAGATATGTCAACTGTCTTCAGACACTTTTAAAATGAAATCCTTGTTCAAAATGAGGGATCTGTGTGATACTAAAAGGATGCCAAGCAACACCAGTATGTCCTGGAATTGCAGTTACTACTTTTATCTCAAGAGTGGGAGCAGTTGGCTTCCTGGAATCATTGGTTTTTCTTCAAAAACATTGTATGCAAAGTATGGAAAGAAAAAAAGGACAGTATAACATATTAATGCTCACCATATGACAAACCCTATGTTATCAACATTTCTCAAATTATATTTTCAAGGAACATCAGTAGAATTAATGAAGAATGTTGCAGCACATTTTATAGAACCAAAGTTTTAATTGTCCCTATAGTTAACATGTTCTAACAAGGAGAGAAATGTGATAATGGTTTACAATACTAAGCACCTATTTAAAGCTAAATATTTTTATTACAAAAAAAAAAAAACAGGACTTGTCATACATTTTAGGCATTGGAAGTGAAATTTAGAACCAAAGAAAAAGACCATCTAAAAGTCAAGTCATATTTTTCAAATCTTCATTTCTATAAAATTTTCACTAAAGTAAGTAAGGAAATAGATTATCAGGGAGAAGTCCAGACTGCATGCTAAACTAAGAAAAAGGACCACCCACTTTTCAAAACACTTCCAGTACTGCAATTGTTTTCCTACTACTATTGTGTAACAAGTCACAGAGTGGCTGAAAAGAGCTCCCAATTTATATCACAGTTTCTACAGCTCAAACTTGGCTTCGTGGGTGTCTCTGCCTTGTATCTCACTGAAATTAAGGTAAAAGCCAATCTGCATCCCTTTGGGGGACTTATGGTCTTTTCCCTACCTCATTTTAGTTGTTTGTTTAAGTTGTAGGACTGAGGTCTCATTTTTACTTTGGCCATCATGCATGGGTTATGCTCAGCTTCTGGATGCCACCTGCCTGCCCTATGTACCTGACTTTCCCTAAAGAAAGCTCACAATGACTTCTCACCTTCCTCTGAGTTAGCAGGAGCATGTCTCTCTGATGCTTCACCTTCTCTAAAAGTATTTGCCTAATTAAGTCAGTCTCACCTCATCTCACTTATGGTTAACTTAGAATTAAGATTGAATAGTATCATTGTAATAGGCTTGATATTCCATTACATTCACAGGTCTGTCCACTGTAAAGAACATAATATGTATATGTCCTTAACATAATATAATAATATATAAGGACATTACATTTTAATTACATTATTAATGTAAGGACATTATATTATCTGTATGACAAGAAATAGATGTCTTAAAGGCTATCTTAGAATTCTGCCTTTCACAAGTATTGTTGTGCAGAGTAGGAAAGACAACATGTAGAGAAGAATTACCTACTCTTAGAGCCACTATATTTGAAATAAATAAAAAAACTAGTGGTATAATATTATAAAACTTATTGTGAATGCAAGGGCCCACATGTAAAAACATTGAAATAATAAAAAGAATGCTGAGACCTGTGGAGATAAGTCCAGCTTTTCAGTGTTCTTTATAGGTCAGCCTTAGCATTCTATACCTTTCTTGATTAGGAAAAAAATAAGTAGAAACATCAGAAATTAGCACCATTCTAAACTCTAAATAGTGACATAAGCACATATTCTGGGCCAAAAGAAAAAGGTTTTCTCAAATCTTCCACCTCCTCTCCTTTGTCCCTAAAGTGAATCGTGAAGATGTCATGGGAAGGGGAAGAAGTCCCTGGGTCCCAAATACTTGTGACTGCCAAAGGAGTTGGTCCATGCAACATTCTCTAATGTGATAATTTTGTTTGTGGTACAATGATTGTTCTTTTTGGAATGACAACTCTGTAAAACAGAGATAAGGTCCCAGGCTACTGAGCCCTTAATCCTGATTGGTTACCTGATGGCCTTGAAAAATGCCACTGGATAATCATCAGTAGCAATCCAATTGGAAAGCTTAGTCTTGACTTTATAGAAAGGATCTATTTCATTTTCATTTCATTTTCTAAATAAAAATCTATAGGACTTAGACAAAGTCAACTCTCCTGAAGGATTAGATTCTTTTTGCTGTTCTTTATTGAACTAATTTTCAAAAGGCTGTTTGATTTCTAAGCCACAGTTTCTGTATGGTTGTTTTTACAATCAATGATTTATCAGCTGCCATGTGCCTCTCAGATAAATTTAAAAACTGTTCCCCATGAGAGGCAAAGCCTTATTTTTAACAGAAATAATTGAAAAGGCACCAGGGACTCCTTGAGAGCTCTGACTGTGCCATTGCAAGAACACCATTTCCCGAATCAAGTCAATAAGAGAGCAGCATGAGAAATAGATTCTGAGCAATATAATTTTGCACAGAAACAAGCCAATACCAGGTAATATTTGGAGAGTACACTGTGATCTTCAGGAAAAATACAAAATGCTGTTCCCAACCAAGTCCAGTTGTTTACCAGAATCATTAGGACTCCATCTGTTTCTTGGTGATTTCAATTATCGTAAGAAAGTAGCTACAGCCCTGCTCATTTAAACTCCTATTTTATTGTACAGTAATAACATTATCTATCTTGACCAATTCACCCTCATTCCATGCTACCCTACAGGGCAATGATAACTACCATGAGTAGCTGCTAGGTTTGCTGGCAGTAGCACTGAAATTACTTTGAAATATGTGGGTATACTTTTTGTAACTCCATTTCAGAGATTCAAACAGGCAAGCATGCATTTTAAATATGATGTGGAGATTGAGTTTATTTGAATACAATGTAATGCTTTACAACAAACAAAACAAGAAAATGAGATTGTTTCTGCATATTTAGTTATTTATGTGAAGAAAAATGCACCCTGGAGACAATTGGTCACGGGGGAAGATCTAAGCAATAGGTGGATAACATAATATTGAAGTTGAAGATGGAATAGCATTTATTTTTATTGACTTAGGTTCATAAAATATGTAAATCTTTATTTACTGGTGATCATTACTTGTATGACTTGTTCTATCACTTGATCCCATTTTTAATTTCCCTTCCTTTCCTCTACCCTCCCTTTCTTTTTTTTATTTCTGGCTATTTCACTGTAAATCCACATTATTGGCAGAGAAGATTTTACAACAAAAGTGGTGCTGGTGCAAGTGAAAATAAGATTCCTTTTTCTTCCTTGGGCTAAATTGTGATTTTTAGAGAGGCATTTTTTAAAAAATAGAAATACCTTGTCCTAATTCTAAGAAAATTGCTTTGGAACATTTTCTATGACCAATTCATTAAGAAAGACTTTGCCATACTTAGTACACATTCTTAAAAAAAATGCAATGGCTTTTCAGGCTGTTTATTTTCTCCTGACAAAACTGGTAAATTATAGTTTCTTTCGTTAGCCTTATTTTTTGTATAAATAACCTCAGTAGAAAGATTTATCAAAGAGTAGTACAGTCATAGGCACTAAGGCTTTAAAAATAAAAAAAATTCCCAATGTGTCATAATGATCATATTTTAAATTATGCCTCATTATTCTCTTAAAACTGGCAATTGCAAAGTGAGCAAATGCACATTTTATTTTGAAAAGCATTTAAAATTGTGTTTTATCATTTAAATGATAACTTTTTGTGTGTCATTTAGTTATTTATGATATGATTAATATTTTATTATTCCTAAATATGTGAATAACATATGTTTATATAGAAATAGGAAATAAAATAGATAATAGAAGGCACACTGAAAAATTTCCAAAGTGACTTCTTAGATATGAAATAGATACCCAAATAGTTTCTATCACAATGATATATTATATTCTTATTGCAAAGGCTTTAGGTTAAGTAAACAAAATTCTGTTTGTTCCACTTCTTACACTATGGTTTCTTTCTCCTAAGCTTTGTGTCATATCAGAAGAAAAATTATATCATTTCCTAAATTCAGAAGTAAGCAAATTATTATTTATTTTTTACAAAGGGGCCAAATGCCTGTATGTTGAAGTGTTGGACCTATGTCTTTTCAAGTAGCTGCAAGTTTTATTGTCTAATTTCCAGGTCACTGATCCATCTTGAATTGACTCTTGTAAGGGATGAGGAAGTGGGTTTTATTTCTATTTTTGGCATATGGACAACCAGTTTTGCCAACACCATTTGTTGAGGAGGCTATCTTTTTTTCCCAGTGTATGTTTTTGGCCCCTTTTTCAAAAATCAATTGATTATAAATGTGTGGATTTTTTCCTGAGTCTTCTATTCTGATCCATTGATCTATGTGTCTGTTTTGAAGCCAATACCATGCTGTTTTTATCACTATGGTTTTGTAGTATAAATTAAAGCCAGGTATTGTGATGTCACTTGCATGGTTCTAGTTGCTGAGAACTATTTTGGCTATTCTAGATATTTTGTTGTTACAAATGAATTTAGGGGCTGATTTTTCTAGATCTGTGAAGAATCACTGTGGTAATTTAATGTGGATTGCATTCAATCTATAGCTAACTTTTGAAAAAATGGCCATTTTGATGATATTTACTCTACCTATCCAAGAATATAGGAAATTCTTCAACCTTCTTCTATTTTCTTCAGTTTCACTTTTCAGTGTTTTACAATTTTATATTAAAATTTTATTTAATTTTTATTTTAGATGTTCTTTATCTTCTTGGTTAGGTTTATTACTAAGTATTTTGTTGTTTTTGAAGTTATTATGAGTGGGGATGTTTTCTGGATTTCTTTTTCAGTTGATTTATGGTTGGCTTATAGAAAAGCTTCTGATTTTCTTAGTTTGGTTTTATCCAGAAACTTTGCTGAAATTGTTTGAGTTTATTGGGTCTTCTAAGATCATGTCATCTGTAAATAGAGATGATAATTTCAATTTTTCTTCTCATATTTGCACTTCTTTGATTTCCTTTTCTTGCCTTACTACTCTTGCTAGAGTCTCAAGGACTATATTGAAAATGAGTATTTATAGTTAACATCCTTGTCTTGTTCTTATATTTAGAGGAAATTATTGCATTTTCTTCCCATTTAATATGACGTTGGCTGTGGGCCTAGAGTAGATTGCCTTTATGATGTTGAGGTATGTTCCTTCTATTTCAATTATCCGCAGTACTTTTAGCATAAATGGGTATTGTATTTTATCAAACACCTTTTCAGAATCTATTAAAATTACCATGTGATTTCTGTTTTTGGTTGTTTATGTGGTAAACTACATGGATTGTTTTTCTTATGTTGAACCAACCTTGCATCCCTGGAATGGACCCGAATTGGTCATCGTATATAATATTCTTGATGTGGTTTTCTACAGAAATGGAATTTGGGAATTCTTTCCATGCAGAATGAACAATGTGCTTTCAAAAGGGGAATACACCTGATTTCAGAAATATGTAGAGGGCAAAAAACAAAGTGTTAATAGATTAATCTGCAATAACAATCCACTATATTTGTATGATCAAATGATTTATTGACTTTATAAACTGGATTAGACCCTGAGTACTTCATTAGCATCTGGTTGTGTCTGGTAGCGCCTAGTAGCTAAGGTGCAAGTCTATGTCCCAGATATATGTATTATGGACTCTGAAAAAGTTGCTGATGGTTTCATATATATAAGAGAAATATGGTTATGTAGTGATTATGAGACCAAAGTAAACCTCCTTTTGCAGTTACATGGATTATAGTTGGGGCTATAGTTCTTACTCTGCAACATCACTTTGCCACTGATGCTATTGATGGTGTTCCAAGTGCCACCTCAGAGTTTCCAGAAGTACCACGTGTCATCTTCAGTGGTTAGTGATAGTAACAGCATTTTGGAAGTTGGTTTGGGGGAACTGTTACCTCCTCACTAAGATTTTTAGCCTTCAAGAAACCCTCTGTCCTATTTTTTTCAATAATATTTTTCTAAAACAAACATAAATAGTTTATCTTATATGCAACTAAAGCAATCACTGGTACATAATAAGTTCTAAAAGTTGCAGTTATATTGAAACCAATAGAGATGAATAAGAAGATGTGAGGATGATAGCTTGAAGGAATAAGCCTGATTCTGACTAGCTCAGACCATTTTACTTCAATTTTGTTTGACAAAACCTTTGAATCTCAGATTTAAGGGAAGCAATTTGAAATGTTCTGGGTCAGAGGGTGTAAAAGGTATAGTGCAAAGATGTCCATAAATTTCTCTAGACACTACCTAAGTTCTTCTATTTAATGTGTAGTACTATGGCCAGAATTTGTGCATCTATCTTCAGTGCTATTTCAATGGGATCTTGGGAGATAGCTTAGCATTATTCATCATCTAAATGTCACAATAATGCCCAATGCCTGCAACATCATTCTGACATTGATTTTTTTTTCCACTCTCACAGATAGGACAATGAGTGCCTTGACAACAAAAAACACAGTGTCACCCTGCTCCATATTCTAGAACCTGGCAGAGAACAGAAAATATATTCAACAAATATTTGCTGAGTAGAGGTATAGACTCTGGATAACTAGAATGAGAAACTAAATTTTTGCTCTATTTCTTAAAATCCAATTACAGGCTTCAGAACATTGTGTACAGAAGAGAGCACAATGTTATTTAGTTCAGTAATAATTGAATTCCGGCTTCCTCCAGAATTCCTCCCTAAAATCTCTTTATAATATGCTTTCTGTGTTATTTACTAAAATTTTATCTATAGGAAAACATCCTTGCAATGACTTCCTCTGTGACACAATATTACTTTGTAATTTTGTATTTTTTCATTGCACTGTAGTAATTTCTCTAATTGTCTGTACCCCCCCCCATTAAATAGTTAATTCCAGAGTTGTGTGCTATGATTTACATCTTCACTCATTCTCTGCATGATCTTTCACATATTTTAGGACTAAGGTTCTCCTAGATTCCTTGGAATAGACTGATAATGGATAGAGTCAATGAGACTAATTTCTTTCAAAGTATATGTAAAATAGCACACAGACACATGGACTTTCTAAAGCAAAAGTTCACAGATATTTAAAATGATAATTAAATTTAATTAATTACACATTAAACATGTTTCTGCTTTATTTTATTTTAGTTTTTCATAATGCAACTGAAATCCATTACATGAAAGTCAGAACACCCTTTAAACAATATTTTAAAATAGCATAAGAGAAGGAAAATGATAATGTGTTCTCAACAGAATGTTCAACCTTATTTCTTTCTCTTCCACTAGGCAAAGAATTTACTTACACATTGAAAGAAGAAAAGAAAAATGCTGAGAAGGACAAATAAACACTAATGTAGTAGTTCTGACTTGAAGCATTGCTATTGCTTCAATTAAATTATTGCCATATTTTGTCAATACACAATTGATTACTGAGTTCCCTGGGATCAGATGAGTTTCAAATTTTAGAAAATTCTAAATATTAAAAAAGAATAGAAACTGGGCATGGTGGTACATGCTTGTAATCCCAGCATTTGGGAGGCTGAGAGAGAAGAATCATGGTTCATGGGCAGATTCAGCTACTTAGTGAGGCTCTTGGCAACTCAGTGAAACCCTGTTTCAAAATAAAGAATAAAAAATAGGTCTGTGGGTATAGCTCACAGGTAGCATGCCTCTGGGTTCTATCCCCAGAAACACACACACACACACACACACACACACACACACACACAGAGAGAGAGAGAGAGAGAGAGAGAGAGAGAGAGAGAGAGAGAAGAAGAAGAAGAAGAAGAAGAAGAAGAAGAAGAAGAAGAAGAAGAAGAAGATGATAAGATGGTGACTGCAGGATGCAACATATCTCAGTTGCTGTATCAAACAAAATTCAGCTACTGTGAAGGCAATTCCTTGATAAGAAAATCAAAACAGCAATGATACAAACAAAAACACAAAACTGAATCACAACAGAATAAAACCCAATAGACACAACAAAGGAGAGCAAAGTGCTTGTGAATGCGCACTTGACCTGCTGGATGCCACCACTACCACTTCTGCCAGTGGACCAGACCATCTTGAATGCCAGCACTGTGGCCCCCAGAGATCCCTGGCAAAGAAGCCAATGAGTTGATATGAAATAAGCAGATGCAGATCTTTAGCCTCTCTCTCTCTCTCTCTCTCTCTCTCTCTCTCTCTCTCTCTCTCTCTCTCTCTCTCTAAATGGTGCATTATAGTCATACATCTTAATAGAGTACAAGATGGTAAAGGCATATATTCACACATCACTCACTTAGTTCTTCCCCAATTCCTACCACATTTTCTCCTCCCTCCATCCTTCTCATATTTGGCTTGGTGATTGACTTTATTATGTTTTTGAATGTACAACATGTACATTAGGGAAGTATGATTAGTCAGTCACAGAAAGCTTAAAATCAGAGGCTTTCCTTAATGTCTGGAAGCAAGTGAGAAAAAGGGTCATAAGAGGAACTCTAGATGAAGACAGAGAAACTATAGTGGAGCAAATAAGATGACTTAACTGAGAAGGATTGGGGGAAGAAGAAAATTTTCTAATGTATATGATCTTTAGCATCTTAAGCAATCAACACTTTTCTTCAGGTACAACAGAGACCCAATAGTGCTCACTTTCCACCAGAAATATACACCTGCAGGAGCACACCTTGCCCTTTGAAACACAGAGTTGTATATGATAGTAAGTTAATTGGGCTTCTCAGTGGGAGACTACCCAGAGTAGGTGCAGGGACCCATGGAGTCTGAGATTTAGCAGTCTGCCCCTGAGGAGGTCAGGTCAGAAACTGCTACAGAACTCAAAAGAGGCATGGGAGAGGCCCATAGTGCCCAGGGCTCAGAACCCACATGGGGTCCCTGAAGATTGCACCAAAATTACAATGGACACCTTCCACCAGTGTGGGTAAAGAGAGATGCCCAGGCCCAGGGCCTGGAGAAAGTGAAAGCACAGAGTCTCACATTTACATGGGGTCTATTTCCAGTGAAACCTGATGCCTGCAGACCCAAATGCATAACAGTGAGAGGTACCAGTGGTTCTTGGGCACCTCATAACTGGCTCTGACTGAGAGGCACCAGTTCAGGGACCAAATCATTGTAGGAGACCAAAAACTGTGGCCACAAACTGACATATCTACTATAGGCTATTGAGAGTGCTTGGAACATGGTCAAGAACCTACCATAAAACATCAGTGTAGACCCAGGAGTACTGTAGAGGCCAAGTTGGCTTTGTACTTGTATATTTCCAGGTTTTTTATTTAATGATTTGTTGTTTGTATAATTGGTTGCTTTATTTTTTGTGTGTTTGTTTGCTTTCTTCCCTATTCCTTTTATAAGCTTCTTCCCTTTTTCTTATCTACTCTCTTTCATCCAAATATTTTTCCTTTTACTTCTTTGTCTTATATTTAATTCATTTCATATCACTATACCTAAATACCCTACATTGACTACTAGAATCCTTTTATATAATTACTATCTCTACCATATATTACCTTACAACATTTAAAACATTTATCCAGCTTAATCATATTCTCTATCCTATTCCTGGACCCATCACTCCTTCTCCTCTCCCCTTACCCAACCTTCATCATTGAATACAACACAACTTCCCCTTGTATATACATACTCATACCTCTAAATCCATATGGACAAGATTGGATCAGAGAGGTGAACCATAGGAAAGACTGCCAGACACTAAGAATAAACTAAGCACAGCTGATAGAAAAAAATTCCCAACAATCTACACATCAAGATTTTTTTAAAAAATGTATAGGTCACAAAGTGTTCTGCTCACATCTCTTAGCTTGCTCTCTATGAAGGTGGTGACAGATAATGTACTTGAACTTACCACCTGAAGCCATCAATGCTATCATAGCAGCAGGCAGAAATAATCCCAGAGAAACCCATTATTGAAGATTTACAGGCAGAACAATACTGGAGCAATATAGACACAGTCTTCAAGGTTAGTATCAATGTGTTAGTGGGAGCTGAAACCATCTCCTCCAGCAGTGATCTGGAGCATTATTTATCAACAATGACTCACACATGAAGAGGAAGAATATGTTGACACAACAGAAACACAAACATGAGAATTCAGAAAATATAAGAAAGAGAAACAGTGAAAAATAAATAAATTCCCATGACTCAACAACAAAGGAGATAACCACTTCTGATCTAAAAGAAATGCAAAAAGGAACATTCTGAATCCTGGTCTTTAATATAATGAAAGGCCTCACAGTAAGTGTACAGGAAATGAAAAAGGAAATTGAGACCTTAAGAAAGCATCAGAAAAGGGACCTAAATAAAATAAAGGAGTCAATAAATTAAATAATGATAAAAATAGAAAGAAATTCTGAAAGATTAGATTAAATAAAAAACAGACTATTACTGTTAGAAGACAGTTCAATTAAAGCTAAAAGCATAGTCAACAGTATACAGAAGGAAAAAGAAGCAAATCCCAGAACCAGAGGAGGCAAATTTCATTAGGTGGGCAACTAAGCAAAGGAGAAATAACACTACATTAAACAAATATAGAACATAAAATGACAGAAGACACAAATCATATTTCAGTAATAATACTGAACATCAGTATTATTTATTTATCCCCAATTTATGTATCCCCAATAAAAATATATGCAGTGGCACTGTTAATTTAAAAGCATAATCCAACTCTATGCTGCTTGTAAAAAACTAACTTAAGTGCCATAAATATTCCTGGGCTAAAGGTAAATGGATATAAAAATATATACCATGCAAATAGAGACCAAAAAATGAGCTGGGGTAGCAATGCTGATATCTAATAAAACAGACTTTAAGCTAAAAGATATCAGAAGTGACAAAGCAGGGTACTTCTTATTTAAAAAGAAACAATTCAGCAAAAGGATATTATGATAGTAACTATCTATGCCCGAAATCTGGGTGCACCCATATTTGTAAAACCAACTCTTTGGGACCTCAGGTTTCAAATAGACACAAATACAATAATATTTGGTACTTCAACACACCATTACATTATTATGTCAATCTTCAAGGCAGAAGATGAGTAAATACTCTTTAGGCCTAAAGAAAACTATAAACCAAATGGACCTAATAAATATATAAAGAATATTTCAACCAGCAACAGCTGAGTTCATAAAATCTTCTCAGCTGCCCATGAAACCTTTTCCAGAATATATCATATCCTGGGCCACAAGGCAAGCACCAGCAAATTCAAAGGTGTAATATAATCCCTGGCATCTTTTCAGATCACAACAGAATGAAAGTAGAATTCAACAGTGGGAAGAGCAAAAGAAATTTCATAAAAACATGAATATCAAATGATACACTCTTGAATGAGGAGTAGATCAGAACAGAAATATGGGATAAATAAAAAATTCTTGGAATTCAATAAACATAGAGACACAATGTACCAAAACCTATAAGATACTTTGAAAGCAGTGTTAAGAGGAAAATTTATAGAACTGAGTGTCCACATAAAAAGAATAGAAAATTACCAATAAACAACCCAATGAAACATCTCAAGGACATAGGAAAACAGGAACAGTCTAACCCCAAAGCCAGCAAAAGGAAGGAAATAGTTAAAATCAGAGAAGAATAAATTAAATAGAAAATACAAAAATTTAACAAAACAAAAAGCTTCTTCTTTGAAAAGGTAGAAGAACAATAAATTCCTAGTCAATCTAACCAAAAGAGAGAGGTATTGGGAGGGAGGGAAATGCAGAGGCAGGGAAGGGGCACCAAGTACTATGTGCATGTATGTCATTGACAACATGGTTTACAAAAATCTAAATACTTAAAAATATACCGATCCTTATTAACAAAGAAATATCTATAAGCTGGTAATTGGGCCCAATATTTAAATATTCCATCCAAAAATTATTTTAAAATTTTTATTATAAGAATTCATTTTTAGCTGGGTGTGGTAGCGCACGCTTGTAATCCCTGTGCTTGGGAGGTGGAGACAGGAGGATTGTCCAGGTTTGTAGCTAGCCTTGCTGGCATAAGAGACCCTGTTTCCACATAAAAGTATAAAATAGGTCTGGTAGTATAGCCCAGAGGTTGAAGGGTTTCCAGGAACCCCAGTACCAAAAAAAAAAAAAAAAAGAATTAATTTTTATATAAACACATGGTTCTCCTAAGAAAATGTTCAATGGTGGTATATATAGTTCATGTACATGATTTCTAGTGAATTAGGGCTTTACATGTGAATATTTGTAGTATAATGCTTGGGAAAAGAAAAAGGCAAATATAGGATTGTACTTCACTAAATGATACTTGAAATAATTCTCCTTAAAATTCAGTCTTACCCTATAATATGATAGATGATATTTATCTCAATTTGGCAGGATCTGGAGACACTAGAAGAGGTACACTGTGACAAGAGTATTGGTCTCATCCAAATTATTCTGAGAGTTTCTTTGTAAGAATAGCATCTATCTAGATGCTATTAAGTACAAGAAGATGATGTAAAGTATATAGACAGTTGCCACAGAAAAGCCCAACTCTAAAAGAAAAGAAGAAAATTTAAGGTTCAACAGAAAGAGCAAGTGCAAACTTCCAAGTAATTAGACAAATTAGAAATGATAGGTAATAGGTACCAAGTAGTGATTGCCAAAGTAAGAAAGTCTTATCGATTTTGCCTGAAATTTTGGATTTTTTATAGTCCTGGGGATTGAACCCAAGAGCATTCTACTTCAAAGCTAACTACCCAGAACGTTTTATTTTTTACTTAGAAACAAGTTCTCTAAATTCGGGTCTCACTGAATTGAAGATTCTGTCCTCAAATCTGTGATTCTTCTAACTCAGCATTCCAAGTACTGGGATTACAGATCTGGGCCACAAAACTGTGCTATTGCCTGGGATTATTTAGACCTTAAATACCAAACATTATATATCATTATTGCTTGTTGAATAGATACATGATGCTAAGGAAGGTTAATTGGCTATTTTCTATTTTAATTTCTTAAGGCATGATGATAGACAAATTGATTTTTTTAACTGTCATGTGAAATTACTTATTCACTTGATCCTTATCATCTACTGAAATTATCTGCCCCTTTATCTGTCTTTTGTAACATTGTCAGTCTCAGCTTTAAACTCAACTCACCTTGAAACTAGCCATAACTCCATGTCACATCCTCATTTCCCATTTTAGCAAGTGTTTATTTTTTTATCAACTTGTATCAAATGTTTGCACATTTCTGTAGATTTGTATTCTAGTAACTAAGAAAAAATATTAAAGATTGAACATTTGAAGAAGCTAAAATATTTTTTAAAAGTTTATAAATGAAACTTTCTCATTCTTCCTTTTCCAGCAGCATCTTAGTTTGTCTCAGAGTTACTCCCATGGACCACATGTCCCATAGATGTTGCAAAGTTTTCCCAGCATCCTTCAGTTCTCACCAAGCTTTTGTTTCCTCATTCCAGGACCAGTATATAAAAATTTTTGCTAATAATTGCTGTAGACATAAAGGTGAGTTCCAGAGGTGAATAAAAAGTCTCAAGTGGATTTCAGTATCTATTTTTTATATAAAAACTGACTTATGTAATTATTTTAGTGCCAATTTTCCAATTTTCTTCATAAAAAGAATAGAAGAACTGCTTTCTAGTGTAATAAATAGCCAAATCTATGAAACTATTTTCCTGTCATTTATCAAACTTAAGCTTAATTAATGTTCTGAAAGTATAGAAAATAACAAATATTACAAAGTTGAAAACAACAACAAAATATAGGGTTATTTATAAACTTCAAATGAGAAAAGCAGGTGTACCATTGTTTTATATTCTGGAAGGCCAATTTGATTCATATCATAATCAGTATTTTGGTTATCAAAATTCTTAGGCTTGAAAAATTAGTTTTTTGGTAACATTCAAATATGACTATTTTTACATATAAGAGAAATCTAATCACCCTAAATAGTTCATTAACTTTTTATTTGATACTCTTATTTCAGGTTACTAAAATTTACTCTTTTACATAAAATTGTTTAAGAGAAGAGGTTTGATTGAAATATGGGATAAGACGCATGTTCTTCATAAGTCTAAAGAGCAAGCAAAAAATGAGAGCAGGATAACACATACTTAAAATATAAAAAGGACTGAAAATTATAAAGCAACTGGTAAGGGAATTTTAAATAATATTATAAAAGAGAACCTTGAGTTTAAAAAATTCAAATTAGTTATCCTATTAGAGATATAGTGCAGGATAAAATTTAAGATAGGAAAATATTTTATTCATCGTATGCTAACTAAAATTTAAGAAGCTGAAATAATATCTTACATACATGCTTTAAAGATAAATCTTAAGGAATAAATTTTCATACAGCAAATAGGAGAAAATCTAAAGCAAGAAGTCAGTAAAAGCTTTTTCTCTTTTTTTTGTCTGTTATAGGACTTCAATAAAATTACAATTCTCTGAGCATTTTGCAAAATTTCTATTTCATAACAATTTCTAAGTGAGATGCATCTGACAAGCTTCAAGGCCACAGCCCCCATTAAGCCAAACATGAGCAGGAAGAAGGAAGGGGGAAGTGGGGTAGGAAGTGTAGGAAGTGGGAAAGAGCTGAGTGAGTGACATGTGTACATATGCTTCTATCATCTTATATCCCATTAAGATGTATGAATACAATACATTAATTAAAAAATAAACAAGTTTTCTTGTCATTTCCATTAGATTATTATCTCTTCATTTATATAGTAGTTCTTTGAGGATTTTTAATGCAAATATCTATTTTTTTTTTATTTTTTTATTTTTTTGTTGTTGGTACTGGGGGCAAGTATCCATTTTAAGTTGTCACTTTGTAGGTACTGATTTCACAACAATGGCTTTAAAACTTAAAATGAGTTGCTAGTAAAAATAAATGTCCCCAAAGTAACTATAGTTTTCACATTTTCTCATTCCTTTGGTTATATTTCTCAATTCACTTAAGCTCAATGACTCATTTTAAAGCTTATTTGATTTATTTTCTTTGAGCCTAAATGTTTTATAATCACAATGTCTTTCAGAATACCTAGTTCAGAATTTGGTAGAACAGAGCCAGGTATGGTGGCCCACACTTGTGATTCCCACGCTTGGGAGGCTGAGACAGGATGATCCTGCAGGTTTGAAGACAGCCTCACTGGCTTAAGAAACCCTGTTTCCAAATAAAAATTATAAAATAGGTCTGAGAGTGTAGCCCAGAGGTAGAAGGCCCCTGGGTTCCATCCCAAGTACCAAGAAAAAAACAAAAAGAAAAAAACAAAAAAAACCCCTGGTGTGGTGGCACATGCTTGTATTTCCCTGTGCTTGGGAGGCTGAGACAGGAGTATCACACAGGTTCAAAGCCAACCTCAGGTACTTAGTGAGGCTCTCAGCAACTTGGTGAGACTCTGTTTCCAAATAAAGTATAAAATAGGTCTGGGTATATATTCTAGAGGTTGAAAGCCCCTGGGTTTCACTCCAGTACCACCAAAAAATAATAAATAAATAAATAAATAAATAACCATAACCCACTGCCAAATTTGTCTTACTGAAAATTTTGACTAAAAATAAATGATTTTTTCATATTTGTTTTTTTTCTTTTCCTCTTTCCTCCCATTTCCAACTCCTTTCAGCTAATAAGCCTCCCCACTATGTTTTGAGGTCTTTGTTTATTCTTTCTATTTTTCTACCTCAAAGATCTGTATTTACACCCATTCTCATTCCATTCCTTTTTCTTCAGTCTACAAAATTAATTCAGTCACTGGTGCCTGAATTTTATCCTTATCTTTTAATTTTTATTGGTACATTGTTTTTGTTTGTTTGCTTGTTTGTTTGCTTGCTTTTGGTGGTACTGGGGGGTGGAGCCCAGAGGCCTTCTACCTCTAGGCTATACTCCCAGACTTATTTTATATTTTTATTTGGAAACAGGGTCTCACTAAGTTGCTGAGAGCCTCACTAAGTAGCTGAGGCTGGCTTCGAACCTGTGCGATCCTCCTGTCTCAGCCTCCCAAGCGCGGGGATTACAAGCATGCACCACCACGCCCGGCTATTGGTGCATTGTGATCATACATCTTGATGAAGTTTAGGGTGATAGTGGCATACTGTTTGAATGCACAGTATTTTTTGAGCCCTTCCCTCAGTTCCCACCCCACTTCCTCTCCCACCAGAACTTCCCATACTCAACATAGTAATTGGCTTTGGTAAGTTTGTATATGTACATCATGTCAATTGAGGTGTTTCCCTCTTCAAGTTTTCCTTTGCTCAACAATTCCTTCAATTAGGTCCCCTCCTTCACTCCACTAAGGTTTCTTCTCCTTTGTCTGAAGTCCTATCTGTGTCCCAATTTCTCCCTAGCTTCTGCATCTGAAGGAGAATCCCTGACCCTTCACTTTTTGTGACTAATCTCATTTTGCATAATATTCTCCTATTCTGTTTTTCTGCAAATGAGATAATTTTTTTTTTCTTCAAAGCTGAACATAATTTCTTTGTGTGTATATTCCACTATTTTGTAATCTTTTAATATGTGTATATCTCAGCTGGTTCCATAGTTTGGCAATCATGAATTGTGCAGCTATAAATATAGATATCCATGCATTACGATGGTATTCTGGTGTCAATTCTTTTGAGTAGATACCTAGAAGTGGTATAGGTGGGTTGTAAGGTAAGTTAATTCTCACTTTTCTGAGGATTATCCTTACTGTATTCTTTATAATCATGTTTCTAAAAACAAATCACCATGCTCTTGAAAATTTAATATTCATGTGCCATCTCAATCTACAAGAAAATCTTCACTCTTCTGTATTTCTTGTACTTCCTACCTCAAGTACTAAATATCTTTTAAAAAAGTAGTTTTCCCTTTGTCATCACCCACTTCATCTGAATTTTATTGTAAATTATTTCAACAGTCATTCATTCAGTCCTTCCAAATTCTTTGTCCCCTTTTTTTTTATCTCTCTAACCCTACTGTAAAAAATACTGGACTTGTGTAAAGCTCACACCACTTACTTTTGTATGTTTGTGAGTTCTCTCTTACTAGTCTAGAGTTTTATTCTTTTCCTTTCTAAAAATATACTTCTTACTCAAGGTTTCAAGTCCTGTTTTCAGGTCACAACACTCAGAATTATCTACATTAAAATATTTATTGATCCCATTCTATGCTTCAAAATAGTACCTCTATGAAATTAATTCCTAAATTTATAGCCCAAAGTATCTCATGTTTTGACAGTCACTTAACCAGTAATAACCTAAGGCATTCTTCAGGTTTCCCAATTCAACTTTGCCTTCCACATAGTTGCCTCACTGAGATAATTCTACTTTCATGAAATAGTTTTTATTCCTACTGACATCAATTTATTTCACCATTTCATTACCAATTTGGTGTCTTACTTTGTTAATTTGACTCTCTTCTCTAAATGAGCATAGATTATTGAAGAGAATTAACTTTTCTAAGAATATATCCTCAAACATATAACCACTATACTGCTCAAAAAAATTCTTTTTTGTTCATAGAGTAAGAAAACTGAATCATAAAATTCAATAATCTATGCTCATTGAGCATTACAAAAAGTTCCAGCTGATTTACTTTAGTATTCTGAATACTGGACAAACTGGATAGAGTCTTCATTAGATTACACGATTTTGGTTAAGATTCTGTGACTTCAAGGAATAGAAACCCATTCAAGCTAGTTTAAATACAGCAGAGTCAATTGAAAAGGCATAGAATCTAGCTCCAACACACAATTATATTCCATTAAGCCCAGAGATGAGACTTGGAAAACTATCAAAGATTGAAGCAATCTCTCAAAGCTTCTTTGGTTCTTAGCAAACATACTGGAATATATCTTCCATTGTCCCAATTTCATGTGATATTTCTGTGAACTCATTTCTACCATCCTCCAGTAGTGTTTCTATTTCTTAAATCTGAAAAAAGACTCTTGTTTGCAGTTGGCCAATGAATATGATGTCCTTGTGCAACCTGTATTTCCAAAGAATGACTCCTGAGCCGGGCAGGCAATGGGTTCATCTGGGAACACACACTGTATTTCCTTCATCTGAACCATTGTTTATATTGGAAATCCTACCTGCAATTGTAAGCAGCTCTCCCTACTGACCCCTCTTTCCTATTGCCCCAAACTACCCATCCTTCATGACCCTGCAGAAATGCTATATCCACCCTGAAGTTATTTTTTTCTGATTCTTATACTAAAAGTAATCTCTCTCTTCTGTCAACTACAAGAGTACTTCCTCTAAATCTCTGCTGTGAAAAGTTTTATTTCCTAAATTTAGACAAAAGTAGAAACCACAGTCTTCTACAGTGCTTGGTTCAGTACACAGAACATAGCAACTATTTGACAATTATTTGTTGAATGGCAAGTAACATTCTTGTATTAATACCATTGTTTATTAGCAATAAGACTATTACTAATCACTATATTCCTCTGCCTTAAATAGCCAACAGTTTAACTTTGTTCAATTGATAATCACTATATTTATTACCTTTTACAGAGAGAGGATATATGAACTGCAAGCCACATGATACATATGAAATTCCATAAATTATATAGAATTATTATTTGGATTATAGAAGAAAAACATTTCTATGCTAGGAAGGAAATATAATCTATCATTAAGCAAGAGCTGTGAAGCTACTAAAGCATCTCTACACCAAAATGTTAAGATTCATTAAAATATTAAAATGATAAGTATGATAATAATTGAGAATAGGAATAGGAAAACTGTATCTACTTCAGAACATTTGCTCAATTTCTCCATTGTGCTCAGTGAGCAAATATGCTAGAGTTTGGTGGATTATTTTGTTGGCTTTAGGGTTAATAGCTCAGTGTGACTTGGTCTCTGCAAAGGTCATTGTGCTCACTCTGGTATTGTGTCTCAAATTTGTGCCTCTATTTAGGCCCCTGTTGTACTTCTAAGATAGAGAAATAGGCCAAATGACCATGAAATGACATGACCATGAAATGACCATGACCTTGACAGCATAAGCAAAAATAAACATTTAATCATTTTAGGTCAATTATCTTAGGTTATTTTGTTATAGTAATGAAAAGCTAACTAATACATGTAGAAAAAGAAAATCTTTCAGACTTGTAATAATTTTACTGTACATTTGAGTTTTTCTATACAGACCAAAGTATTCTTCAACAAAATTATTAATTTTTTGTCCAGCCAACTTTTTTTTTTTTTGGTGGTACTGGGTTTCCTGGAAACCCTTCTACATCTGGGATACACTCCCAGACCTGTTTTATATATTTTTTTATTTGGAAACAGGGTCTCTTAAGCCAGTGAGACTGGCTTCGAACCTGCGCGAATCTCCTGCCTCCACTTCCCAAGCGCGGGGATTACAAGTATGCACCACCTTCCTGCTGTCTAGCCAACCTTTCACCACTGGGATTCAACTAAATGCATGTGTTCTAGACTTGTTGAATAATATTTCAAAAAGTTAGAAAAGTTTCTTTAATTTTTTTTCTAAGTAAATATTTTTAAATAGTCAAGCATGTCAGTTGAGGATGAATTTTAACTCTGTAAATAATCCTCCCATGACCTTCTCCAAAATTGTCTTCCAAAATGAGCATAAAAAATAAGTATAATTGATAGGACTGCCATGCAAATGCGACTTCTCTAAAAATAATTTAGTGATGCCCCTTCCAACTAAATTATCACTATTTTTCTCAAACGTGCATCATATTCTAATACATTTTTCTAAGCTTTTAAATTTCTAGCATATGAAGAAGAATATTTTTTCTGATTTCATGCCTATCATTTAACACCTAACTGTGCCAAGAACATATATAAAACATTCTAAAAGCTACATGTTAAATAAAATTGATTTTGGAGAAACTGTTTTTGGCAAACACATTTTGTATATGTTGTGGTTTTTGTGTATGTTATCAGTTAATTGGAGTAGATTTAATTGAATGTTAAATCTTGCCCTCTAAAGTAATGTTTAAATTAGTTGTTACTTCTACACTTAGTGTACATAGGTGGTGTTCATATGCAACATCTTTTCAACTATTAGTAGGTAAAGGTATCAGTGAATCTTTAAGAGATGTAAAAATATTGTGTGATCCAAAATGAATTATGTTGCATGGCTATGGATGATTTCATATGCTGGAATGTTAAGGGCTGTTTTTAGCTGTATCATGATATAAACCTAAATGGATACCAACTAGAACCTTAAGTTGCTGAAATTTGTGTTTGTCTGACTCATTTGTTCAGTGTATAATGACCTATATCAGCGTGAAATAACATTGAATGATCTCTGCTTGCCCCTTTCTTTGTGATGATTAATTTAATCATATAATATTTGTATCTTTTTGTACCTTAAGATTCTGTTTAACGGATACCTACTCCAAAAATATTCTTTCTTAATTGATTACTTTTTCTTTCCTTATTGCACTGTTGCCAAACTATGATAACACTTAGATATATTTTATTTGAGTTGATTTAGATATATGTTTCAGTAAACATAAAACTGTTGAGATGAGTAACTTTAGTCTTTTTTTCTCTGTAGTCACAAAACCTCAATAACTGTACAACAGAAATAACTTAATAAATATGTGTAATAAGCATATCACTTTATATAAGTGAATGTTTTGAAAAATGGAGGTAATAATATGTCTAATACTTAAGTATAGGCACACACAATAGCAATGATTTTTTAATATTTTAAAAAATGGCAAATGACAATAAGTGTCAATGGTAGGTTGCTAGTTCAGGAATGGTTTCTGTTTTAAAAATAAGGCCATTAATCCTTGTCATTGTAAGGTAATTAATGTTAATTTCATTTGCATATTCTTAGCTTCATTTTTTTCATTCTTTAATCTTGTAATCACTCCTGGTAATACTCCGAAAAGGTGACCTTAGGAAGCGATTAACATATTTGTTTAGAATAATGGAATAATTGTTTATTTATTAGTGTAGACTTTGGACAAATAAACAATAGATTATCTTTGAAAGAATGTTCTCCAACTTCAAAATTAGTGGGCAATATTAAAATATGTCATTTTTAAGAACAATTAATGATTTATTAAAATATTAAAGGACTCTAAGCTTTGCTTTAAAAATGACAAATATTTGCCAGTTAACTTCAATAAAGCATTGTTTTATCACCTTTTATTTATTCATGCTTTCCTCTGTGTTCTTCCCTGCTTGTGTATCATTTTCTTCTGAAAATGATCGTTTATACCTTAATGTCACTAACCCTTTATTACTGTCTTTTGCTGAACTTTCTGTTCCCTAGTTTCTGAAGTATTCTACCACCCTCTCCTTTGTTTCTCATTCTTTTCTGATCTAATTTTTATAAACACCCTCCTCATTTTTATCCTCCTATGCTGTTTTTTAATTTCATAAAATTTTCACCACATTACTTGTCATACCTATTTCTCTTTCTGCTGTTGTATATGCTTTATTATAATTTACAATCACCTTCCCTCTGTCTTGCGCCTCTGTCTTGATAAGGCGGGAGGCAGAGATCACTGCTGGACACTGCGCATTGCCTGTGTACCCGGACCCTTGTGCACCTGTCCTGCACCCCTGGCCTACTGCTGGGAGTTCCCACCCGCCCGGTAGCCTGATGCTTAGTTCTAATGGAGAACACAGCTCAATACACCTTGGAAGAGCATAGCTGCAGCAATAGGGAGCTGCACCCACTCACACCTGGGTCCAGTAATAGCAGTGCACCCAGCCTGCACTCTGGAATAGGCAGAGCTCTGGCAGTAAGTTTGGGCATCCAGGAACCAGCATCCCTTTGCCCAGGGTACATCTTGGGACCACACCAGCTAGCCCAGTTGGAATTTCCTGAGACAAAGGAAAATCCATCGAGACACAATATCTGCACAGGACCTCAGGGCGAGGCTCCAAGTATATTTTGTACATCCTCCACCCCTGTTGTAGGGAAGCACAGGTGGGAGTCTAGGGTGGTGAGTGCAGAGGTGCTGACTACAGGTTGGAATTTCACAGAACCTAAGAATTATACAGAATCAAATAACAGTGAAACCAGACATCCTGACACATAAACCCAAAGCAGTTAAAGGAAAGAAAGGTGTCCAAACACCCAGAGTGACCTAAGAAGATAAAAATAGAGTACAAAGAAAACTAAGAGACATTGGATTATATTCTGAAAGCTACCAAAGCAATCAGATACGCAAATATTATATGGATCTGACCCCACATTCATAAAGAAGTAGGACTGTTTGTTTTACTTTTATTGTGGATGTTTTGTTTTATTTTACTTTTACAGTGCTTTTGTTTTGGTATGGTTATTGCTGTTTTATGTTTTTTCTTAACCCACCCTTCTTTTACTTTAACTTGTTGTTTTTTTTATATAAATATTTCATAGTTTGCCTTATTTTCTGATTTCACTCAGCTGCTAGTTCCTTTTATTTTATTCTTGTCCTTTTTTCCTCTTCCTCTTTCCTTCCTTTTCTCATTCTCCTCCTTTGATTGGTTTTTCCTTTCTTTTTCTTGGATTACATAATAGTCTTGGTATCTTGTGTGGATTTTTTTTTATGTTTGTCTGATTCTTTCATCACCCCTCTTTACAAACTTTCCCACACTAACCTATATACTCTTCTCCCCCAAAACTTTTCCCCATAATATACCTCCTTGTTTAATACTCAAAGTATTTCATATATCCATACTTACTCTACTAATGACAAGAGTCCTACTAGTTAACTCTTTCTCATTCTTAGCAAGATATTACCTTATCATACTTAAAGTCTTTCTCAACCTAAACATATCCTCTACCTAATCCGACTCCTTTACCCATCACCCCAGCTCCTCCCACATCACCCACCCTCAACACTGGAAAAGCTCTGCTGACTTGCCGATACCCCTAAACTTCTAATATTAAGATTGGACTAAGCAGAATACTCACGATCAATGGGTAGAAATCAGAAAAACAGGACAGAGAATGCTATAAATATGAGAACCAGGAATTATGAAGAGACAGCAGAAATCACAAATACTGACCTACTAGAAATGCAAGAAGGGGAGTTGAGAACCTTGATGTTCAATATGATGAAAGGATTTAAAACAAGTATAGAGGAGGTTAAAGGTGAATTAGAAACACTAAAAAAGAATCAGAAAGAGGTCTGGAATAAAATGAAAGAGGCAATAAGTGAAATGAAAACAGCAATAGAAAGAAATTCTGGAAGATTAGATGAAATGAAAAACAGAATATCAATATTAGAAGACAGTACATCCCAAACCGAAAACACAGACAGCGATATACAGAAATCTTTACAGCAACAAAACCTAAACATCCAGCAATTATGGGATAATATGAAGCATCCTAATTTATGGATAATAGGCATTGAAGAAGGGATAGAGGTACAGACCAAGGGCATCTGTAATATCTTCAAGGAAATAATCTCAGAGAATTACCAAATATGGAAAGAGACTTGGACCTTCATGTCCAGGAGGCATACAGAACTCCACTGAGACAGGACCAAAGAAAGACCACTCCACACCACATAATAACCAAAATGACCAATATAGAGGCTAAGGAAGGAATCTTAAAAGCAGTGAGCACAAAAGGATGGGTGACATATAGAGGCAAAACAATAAGAATCACCCCAGACTATACAACCCAGGTCATGAATGCTAGGAGAGACTGGTACAATGTGATTCAGAACCTGGAAGTAAATAACTTACAGCCCAAACTAATCTATCCAGCAAAACTACTATTCAAGTTCAATGGTGAAACCAAAGTCTTTCAGAATAAACAGAATCTCAAAAAATTCATGAATTCAAAGCCAACACTAGAGGAAATTCTTAAAGAAATAAACCATAAAGAAGAAAAAAGAAGCAGACTTCAGAATCAGAGAAGAGAGGAAGTTAATAAGTGGGCCATTTAAGTAAAGAAGAAAGATCACACCACCCAGGAGTAGACAGAACATAAAATGGCAGAAAACAAAAATCATATTTCAATAATATCTCTTAATGTCAAAGGACTTAACTCACCAATCAAAAGACATAGACTGGCAATGTGGATTAGGATACATAATCCAAATATATGCTGTCTGCAAGAAACTCACCTCACAGCCAAAGACATTCACAGGCTGAAAGTGAAAGGATAGAAAAAATGATACCATGCCAACGGTGACCAAAAAAGTGCAGGGGTAGCAACCCTGATATCCAACAAAACAGACTTTAAACTAAAACACATCAAAAGAGACAAATCAGGGCACTTCCTTTTATTAAAAGGAATAATACACCAAGAAGATATAATGATAGTAAATATTTATGCCTCAAATGTGGGTGCAACCACATTTGTAAAACAAACCCTTCTGGACATAAGATCCCAAGTAGACCCAAATACAATAATTTTGGGAGACTTTAATATGCCTCTCACACCACTGGATCGATCTTCAAGGCAAAAGATGAGTAAAGACGCTTTAGAACTAAAGGAAACCATAAAACAAATGGACCTAATAGACATTTTCAGATTATTTCAACCAGGAACTACAGAATACACATTTTTCTCAGCAGCCCATGGAACCTTTTCCAAAATAGACCACATCCTGGGACACAAAGAAAATACCAGCAAATTCAAAAAATATAATATAATTCCTTGCATCTTTTCAGACCACAATGGAATAAAAGTAGAAATCAACAACAGGAAACTCGAAAGAAAGTAATCAAATTCATGGAGAATGAATGATACACTATTGAATGATGAATGGGTAAGAGCAGAAATTAGGGAAGAAATAAAGAAATTTATGGAACCAAATGAAAACAGAGACACAACCTACCAAAATCTATGGGACACTATGAAGGCAGTATTAAGAGGAAAGTTTATTGCATTGAGTGCCCACATAAGAAGGACAGAGAACCACCAAGTAAAGAACCTAATGACACAACTCAAGGACCTAGAAATTCTGCAACAGTCTATTCCCAAAGCCAGCAGAAGGCAAGAAATCATTGAAATTGGAGCAGAAATACATGAAATAGAGAACAACAACAACAACAACAACAAAAAAACAATTCAAAGAATCAATAAAACAAAAAGTTGGTTCTTTGAGAAGATTAATAGAATTGATAAACCCCTGTTCAACCTAACCAAAAGAAAAAGAGAATCAACTCAAATTATCAAAATTAGAAATGAAAAAGGAGATATCACCACAGATAGTGAAGAAATTCAAAAGATTATCAGAAACTACTTTAAAAATTTATACTCCAATAGACTTGAAAACCTGGATGAAATTGATAGATTTCTAAGCACAGTTAACCTTCCTACACTCAGCCAAGAAGACATAGCAAGCCTAAACCAATCAATAACAACCAAAGAAATAGAAATGGCAATAAAAATTCTTCCACCAAAGAAAAGCCCAGGCCCAGATGGGTTCCCAGCTGAATTCTACAAAACCTTCAGTGAACAACTAATACCAATACTTCATAACATGTTCCGGGAAATCGAAAGAGATGGAACTCTCCCAAATTCCTTCTATGAGGCCAGTATCACATTAATCCCCAAACCAAATAAAGATACCTCAAGAAAGGAAAACTACAGACCAATATCCTTAATGAACATAGATGCAAAAATTCTAAACAAAATACTAGCTATATGCATTCAAAACTATATCAAGAGAATAATACATCATGACCAATTTGGTTTCATCCCAGAAAAACAAGGCTGGTTCAACATACACAAATCAATACATGTTATTCACCACATAAATAGAACCAAGAACAAAAACCACATCATCATAGCAATAGATGCTAAAAAAGCATTCGACAAAATCCAACACTCATTTATGTTAAAAACACTGCAAAAAATTGGGATAGAAGGAAAGTACTTCAACATCATTAAGACAATATACTGTAAACCCAAAGCCAACATTATATTGAATGGGGAAAAACTGCAAGAATTTCCGCTAAAGTTGGGAACAAGACAAGGATGCCCACTATCACCACTCCTTTTCAATATAGTCCTTGAGACTCTTGCTGCAGCAATCAGACAAGAGAAGGAAATCAAAGGAATTCACATAGGAAGAAAGGAATTAAAATTATCGTTATTCACAGATGACATGCTCTTTTATCTGGAAGACCCAAAGAACTCAACCAAAAGACTTCTGGAGCTGATTGACCAATTCAGCAAAGTCGCAGGATACAAAATCAACCTAAAGAAATTAGTGGCCTTTCTTCATGCCAACAAATTCACAAGGAAAGAAACAAATAAAACAATTCCATTCACTATAACCTAAAAACCAATAAAATACCTAGGAATAAACCTAACCCAAGATGTAAAAGAGCTCTACAACAAAAACTATAAAACATTAAAGAAAGAAATTGAAGAAGACCTTGGAAGATGGAAAGATCTCCCATGCTCATGGATAGGCAGAATAAATATCATCAAAATGGCCATTCTGCCAAAACTGATCTATAGGTTCAATGCAATTCCCATTAAAATACCAGTGACATTCTTCAGAGACCTAGAAAAATCAATCATGAACTTCATATGGAGAAAGAAAAGACCTAGAATAGCCAAAGCAATTCTCAACAATAAGAAACATGCAGGAGGCATTACAATCCCAGACTTCAAACTATACTATAGAGCAATAGTAGTAAAAACAGCATGGTACTGGCACAATAACAGATATATTGACCAGTGGATTAGAATAGAAGATATAGAAACAAACCGACACATCTTTAGTCAATTAATCTTTGACAAACGGGCCAAACACATACACTGGAGAAAAGACAGCCTTTTCAACAAGTGGTGCTGGGAGAACTGGCTAACCATTTGTAAAAAGATGAATCTAAACCCCTATATCTCACCAAACACAGGAATCAACTCAAGATGGATCAAAGACTTAGAAATTAGACCTGAGACTGTGAAGTTAGTAGAGGAGATAATAGGTTCAACACTACAACATATTGGCACAGGCAGTAACTTTCTCAACAGAACCCCAAAAGCTCAGGATATTAAAGCAAGAATAAACAAGTGGGATAACATCAAACTAAAAAGTTTCTTCTCATCAAAGGAATCTATCAATAACCTAAAGAGGAAGCCTACAGAATGGGAAAGGATCTTTACCAGCCGCCATTCTGATAGGGGGCTAATATCCAGAATATACAAAGAGCTCAAAAGACTCTACACTAGCAAAACAAACAACCCAATCAAGAAATGGGCAAATGAACTAAATAGACACTTCACAAAAGAAGAGATACAAAAGGCCAATAGATACATGAAAAGATGTTCTTCATCACTGGCCATCAGGGAGATGCAAATCAAAACTACCCTGAGATTCCATCTAACCCCAGTCAGAGTGGCAAGCATAAAGAAATCAAACAACAACAAATGCTGGCGAGGATATGGGGAAAGAGGAACTCTTTTACACTGTTGGTGGGAATGCAAACTAGTTCAGCCACTATGGAGATCTGTGTGGAGATTCCTAAGAAAGGTGGGGATAGATCCACCATATGATCCAGCTATACCACTCCTGGGTATCTTTCCAAAGGGGTTGAATTCAGAGAAATACAGCAACATATGCATACCTATGTTCATAGCAGCACAATTTGTAATAGCCAAAAGATGGAACCAACCCAGACCACCATCAACAGATGAATGGATAGCAAAACTGTAGGAAATACACACAGTGGAATTCTATTCGGCCATAAAGAAGAACAAAATTATATCATTTGCAAGAAGATGGAAAGCCCTGGAGAACATTATGTTAAGTGAGATCAGCCAAGCACAGAAGGAGAAGGTACATATGTTTCCTCTAATATGCCCAAACTAGGAAACACAAAGGATACCAGTGGGACTCCAGATAATGGAGGGGAAATACCAGCAAAGTTTGAATGGAAAGATAGGAGAGGAGGAAGGCTGATCTTGATTAATGAGGGTCTATATCTGAACATGTATAAAATTATGAATAAGACATGGTTAACCAGGACAACCATTGGTGGGAGGGGGAAAGGGAAAAAGGGGGCGGGGGGGAGAGGGCACCAAATATAGTTTAAATGTATACTATTTATGTTCAATAAAAAAATTGTTAAAAATAAATTTAAAAAATAGGGCTGGGTACATTGTTCAGAGGTAGAACACCCCTGGTTCATTCTCCAGTAACAAATAAAAATCATCATCATCATCATCAAAAAAAAATCAAATCCATTATTCCTTATTAATGAAATATAACTGAAGATATCAAATAGAGAAACCTATGTTTACCACAATATGGTTATAAAATTCATATATCTTAATATCATTGATACAAGTTTACATATTTTTTAATCATTACATATTTTTTTTTTTTGGTGGTGGTACTGGGGTTCCTCCACCGGGCTACACTCCCAGACCTATTTTTACATTTTTATTTGGAAACAGGGTCCTCTAAGCCAGCGCGCACAGCTGCCTTTGAACCTGTGCTATCCTCCTGTCTCTGCCTCCCAAGCGCGGGGATTACAAGCGTGCACCACCACGCCTGGCCAATCAGTACATCTTTAATGTAATGACAATATATAATATTTTCAGAGTGTGTACTCTGCACTAAAAATTATGGTAGTTCTTTGCAGTCACTATATAATTCTCCAAATCAACGCTTTGGATAGGTTTTATTATCATTGTCACTAGAAGAAACATTTATAATATTACATAGCAGGCAGAAAAGTGCATGAGGCTTTCAGAATGCATACCAGTTATGATGGGATGGCTTCTGAAGGGTGCTTACTAAGTCTGGTTCTACCTTTTAAGTTGGAGAAGTCCTGGCGGAGGATTGTAGAGGAGTACGCAGGTAATAAGGATCATAAGAGAGCACTTTGAACATTCAAGGACAGATTTATTAACAACATCTCTCCCTTACAGAATGATTTCAATGTGTTCATGAAATTAGTTGCCATTAGTTGCATAGCATTAATTTTTTTAAGTTTCACTGGATTTAATAGGAAAACATTATGATGCATTTCTTCCTGACCCGAGTCATTCATTTTGCTAACACAGAAAAATCTTAACAAGCAATATCACAAATTTTACTGTACTGATTAAAAGGAAACAAAGTCTCAACAGTAGGTCAAAAACAGGTGAGAAAAAGACTCAAACTAAAATGAAATGAAATAAGAAGGCAATTGAGTGACTTTCAGTCCAGTAACACTTGTGGTAGGGACACAGTTATTTTGTACTCAAATTGCACTTAATGTAGACATATCAGGAAATAAAAATGCTTGTAACAATAAATAGAGATCAATCCTGAGAGCATGTAGAAATACCTGAACACAGTGTATGCTCATCACAGCCTGGGACATCATTAACACAGCAATCCCTCTACCTCTTGCCTGGTGCAAGGACCCTATGCAAACATGCTAATAAATTGCCTTATTGGAAATTGTTTTGTATGCTATTCTCTGATCAAAGGTTGATGTTTTGAACAAACTGGTAAATGTGTTTGCGCTTAAAAGTGTAGTATAAATATGCTGTTTCATATAAAATCTTTATTTAGTAAACTGTAGCTTGGCTACTTGAAAACAGGTTTACCTTTTTAAAAGTCATGATGGCTCTTAAATATTTAAAGATTTAGCAACCGATGCAGCCATATGAGGCTTACTGCTGGGTGTTAGATCTAATCATTTCCATTTCATACTGAGGTAAATGAGATTGTGAGAGGTCAATTAACCAAACTTTGATCATAAAGCTAGTAAGATATCATCAGAACTTTAACCCAATGCTCCCTTATTTCCAAGCCTATGCTCTAAATTAATTGTGCTGTGTATGGAGAATTTGAATTTTATTGCTAACATTTGAAGGATAAAAAATGCTATAATTTTATTAAAAGTGTGGGGCGAGTAGATTTGCCAAGGTTGCTTTAGATGCAAGTGAAATCAGTTGAGGTTCTGTGGAGCTGAATACCAAGAAAATTTTTCCTAAATTATTTTTTCTGCCTCTACTTTCTTGCTACTAATAGAAATTCTACCATTTGATAGTCTTCTGCCATTTCATATTTATACATGATTTGGCTTAGGAATTGTCTCCAATATGTAATGTATCTGGCAAAATAAAGGAAGTTTTTTTCATAAAGAAATGCCACATGTGAATTAATTAACCAGTAATTTTCCAAAGTAAGCCATTGGAAAGAATAGTGAAGTATGATCTAAAAGGCCTGGGGTTTTGTTCTAGGCTGGTCACTCACTGGTTAACAATATGTCACTTATCCTTTTGAACAGTTTCATGTAATGGAAGTAACAATGCTTTTTAACTATAATGTGGTAATGATACTACAGAACAATCCATGTGAAAATGCAAGCTAATCTATTTTAAAAGCTATGTGCCTCATGAACATGTAAGCTGTCTGTTTTCTTGTATGTGCATGGTACAGATTCATATTTCCTAAGTAAAGCTTTATTTAAAATTGTAAAATCAGACAGGAGTGGTGGCACACACTTGTAATCACAGCATTCGGGAGGCTGAGACTGGACAGCCTCAGCTACTTAGTGAGGCCCTCTGCAACTCAGTGAGACCCTGTTTCAAAATAAAAAATACAAAATATAACAGGGGATGTAGCTTGGATGTCAAATGATGCTGGGTTCCATCTCCAGACCCGCTAAATAAATAAATAAATAAATAAATAAATAAATAAATAAATAGAGACTTCCGGGAAGATGGCCACCGAGAAAAGCGGGGCTTAAGAGCCCCGCAAACAACCAATCTCCATTACCACAAAATCAGCGCCTTTCATAGCCAGAAAACACCATCACCAGTGAAACAAAAAATCACCAGGCTCCAGAGAGAAAGTGGACTGAGAACAGAGCCACAGAGGAGATAACCGGCCTCACGCCCGAGGACGCGGCAGATGTGGCAGCAGCGCCATACTGCCAGCGGCACCGGCAAATTCACTGGACGGCTACAGCAAGCTGAGGTGAGCCACTGCGGAACAGCCAGGTGGGATTTCTCTGCGTAGAGAGCATCTAAAACTCCCAGTGGCCAAGCTCAGCACACGCTGCAGGGATTCAGAGTGGAATTCAAAACCAAGAAGAAATAAGCCAGCCTCACGGCCGAGGGCATAGCAGCGGCGCCATATTGCCACCGGCAGCAGCAGCAGAGAATTCAACGAGTCCAGTACAGCTATATCTGTGAACTCAAGAACAGTGAGTCAAATTGCGGGCCACAGAGGAGAAATCCCAGTACTGTACTCCCTGGGACTTGACCCAGTGGGGGAGGGGCGGTGGCAGAGATATCACACCATAGGAGAACATGCAACCTGGCACCCCCCACAGTCTAAAGCCGCCTCTATCGACTCTCTGGGTTGGAGACTCTGTGATAAAACCCAGTAAAGGAGTAGTGGGGTCTGAGATACTACTGACTCGAGATCCAGAACACCTTAAGTGAAGTCATAGTGACCCAAGGGAAGAACCCAGAGAAGGCACAAACTTCCGAAATCATGGGAAAGAGGAATAATACTGGAGCAATAAATGCCCACAACCCCACAACATCAGAACCCGATAAAACAGGAAATCAGAGATTTCTAGAAGATCAAATCAGGAAAATAACTGTAGAAATAATAGAGGTGCTTCGAAAAGAACTCAGAGAGAGCCAAAAACAGATAAAGGATGCAATTGATGAAGTAAAGGCCTCAATTCAAAGCACAAACAACCGATTAGAACACATGGAGAACAGAATCTCGCTCTTAGAAGATGAGCAATCCAAAAATGAACGCATAGTGTCTAATCTAGAAAAAAATATCCGACAGCAGGAATCTGATATTGAAGAAATATGGGCCCATTTTAAGAGAGCTAACCTAAGAATAATTGGAATAGAGGATGGAAAAGAAAGTGAAACCAAAGGGATCAACAATCTCTTCAAGGAAGTAATAGCAGAAAATTTTCCAGACATAGAGCAAGAGATCGATACACAGGTCCAGGAAACTTATAGAACTCCCTTCAGACAGGATCGGAGAAGAGGATCCCCACGCCACATAATTTTCAAAATGACCAATGTGGAAGCCAAGCAGAGAATCTTAAAGGCAACAAAAACAAAGGGCCAAGTGGCATTCAGAGGCAAACCAATTAGAATCACTCCAGACTTCCCAAACCAAGTTATGAGAACCAGAAGGGCTTAGAGTAACATATTCCAAACTCTGAAAGAAAACAACTTCCAGGCAAACATTTCCTACCCAGCAAAACTTTCTATCAAATTAGATGGAGAAACAAGAAGCTTCCATGACAAACAGAAACTGAAGGAATTTATGTCTTCAAAACCAGCACTAGAGAAAATACTCAAAGAGATTAACTACAAAGAAGAAATAGGTAACACACTCCAGAACTAGAGAAACAAGATTTTCCATCCAACAGACAACCAAGATTGGTTATCTGTGGAGATTCATTATTTATGTTAGTCTTTTACCTATCTCTAAAGGGTATTGTTTGCCTTTATTGTTGTTAATTTCTAGGATTTCTAGTTGGAATATTAATATACCTTCAGATATAGCATTTGGAAATATTTTATCCCATTCTATTAGTAACTGTTAACTCTGTTTACATTGTCTTTGGATATACAATTTTTTTTTTATTTTTTAGGGAGTTTGTATACTCCTCTGTTGCCTGTGCCATTGAAATCATAACCAAGAAATCACTGCCAATTTCAATGTTGTGAGGTTTAATGACCCAGATTTTCTCCTAAAAGTTTATAGTCTTAAGATTTATATTTAGGTCTATTATCTATTTTGAGTTAATATTTGTATATGGGATTAGGTAAGGGTCCAATTTTATTCTTTTCCATGTAATTATTATTTTTTAACAATATTTAGTTAAAAGATTAATATTTCCACCACCAAATGTTTGTGGAAACCTTGTCAAAAATAACTTGACAATATAGGGAAGAATTTAGCTCTAGGCTCTTATTTAACTCCAATGGTTTATATATCTGCCTTTAGAATAGTACTACACTGTTTCAATTATTGCAGCTTTATATGGTTTGAAATCAGAAAATATATATCTTCTAGCTTTGTTCTTTTTCAAGATCGTTTTGGGTACCTAGAGTCCATATTCCATATTAGGATAGATTTTTTTCTGAAAAATAAATATATAAATATATGATAGTTTCACCTAAAAATAGAAAAAAAATATTCTCTGGTAAGAAAGAAAGCAAAAAGAAATATTGAAGTGTTATCTTTAAGTCATCAAAAGCTTGGTATCAGACAAATGAAACTGTTATGTGAGATTATCATTTTTAATTTTAGATAAATTGCCTTAATACTAGATGTCAACCACTAAGCCAAGCATGGGAGGGAGGGATAGGGAGAGAATGGGAAGGGGATTGGGTAGGGGCTGACTGGGAAAAATGTGCATGTATGTCTACAAAAATATGTATCCGAATATGATGTATGAATACAGTGCACCAATAAAAATAAATAAATAAATTACAAAATAAAAAATAAAAATAAATAAATAAATAAAATGCTAGAGTCAGAAGAGATAAGGGTCTTTTGCTACTCGGTGTCAGGGTGGGAAACATAAAGATCATGAGACAGATGATAAGAAGCAAGCAGGAGAAAGGAAAAAGTCATCTATTTTACAATTTCATTTCTGGATCACCATGAAATTTAACATACAAGAAAATTGAAGTAAAGCTGAATAACTGAATAAACATAAAATGCAAGTTGTTTTTCATACACTGTCTAGAGTTCATTCTCTCATTTTGCTTACTTTGAAAATGTAATGGAAAATATTCTTGCATGCTGTTTACAAATATAAAATAATTCTAAGATGTAGACTAAGTAGTTTGGAAGGAAGAAAGGCAGGTAGCCAAAGAAAGGCAAAGAAAAAAGGAAGAAAAAAAAGGAAAGGAAAGGAAAAGAAATAAAAGGAAAGGGTGGCAGGCAGGAGGAAAACATGAAACTATGCAATATGCAATTTCTTATTGAGAGCCCTGCTGTGGACTTTGGCTTCAAACTTCTGCTGTCAGAGTATTCCTCCTGTGTTATGGAATTTTACTTGCGAGCTCACACCCTGAATGCTGAGCAATTTAGAAATCAGTCATTCATAGCTTGGAAGCAAATAAGGTCAGAACATTTTCAGGGTACAGATAAATTATGACTACCTCCTTACTCACACCATCTTCTACACTGAACTGCTGAATGAATTCAAATTAATCTCTGTCAGCTTTAACCACAGCAGATATGACCCTTAGGCTTTCCTTCAATAAAAGTCAATTCTAGCTAAATAACTTTGCTTCATTAGTAAATAGTCAGAACTTGAACAATACCTACCTGCTAGTTATAGTGGCTTACTGCCAAAATGTGCTCAGACCACAAATCATAAAATACTGCAACTACTTTAAGTTTTCCTTCAACATGTAACTAAAGTTAATGCTAATTTTCAGGGTAGCATATAACTTACCAACCTATTATGTAGTATATTTTTACCTTCTTTTTAATATCATAAGCATCTCCTAGACTGCATAATATCATAAGTATCTCCTAGACAGCATAAGCATCTCCTAAATGCCAATATTTGTAAGCATTATGAAATGTTAAAAATGCCTGTTTTACACTTATGATTGTAATCAGAAATGAGAGAATATTTTACTTACTTTTGTACTTTTCATGTATTATTTATTATTATTAATATTATTATTATTGTGTGCATGATACTGAGGATTTAATACAGAGACATTTTACCTGTAAGCTACATTCCTAGTCATATTTCTTTTATTCTTTATTTTGAAAGAATCTCACTAAGTTGCAGAGGGCCTCACTAAGTTACTGAGGCTGGCTACAAACCTGTGATCCTCCTGTCCTAGCCTTTCAAGTACTGGGATTACAAGTATAGGAATGCTCTGCTCATGTAAGTATTATTATGGCACAGTAATTTACTGACCAGCCATAATTTTAAATGCTGCCAACTATTTGTGTATATCAACTATACTGCTACATTTTATCTCTAATATCAATGAAAAATTGTATAGATCTAAATGCCAGTATTTCTTACATAAGAGTGCTACACTATATATTCAATATGTACATATATGTGTATATACATGTGTTTAGTATAATAGTATCTAAGCTATCTTAAACATTATTTCATCATTTTGTGAATTATTTCCATTTTGATAAAAATTCACCTTAGCATACTTTGTTACTAATATGTACAAATACTCTCTCTAAGGTCAAGTACTAAGTAATTAAATATTAAGATTTCCCCCAAAATTAAAAAGAAATAAGGGCTAAAAACAGAGTTCAGTAGCATGCATAGCATATTCAATCCCCAGCACTGTAAAAATTATGTTAACATGAAAATATCCTTATTGTGTATCAAGATTGTCTAATTAGTTTTTGCTAAAATTTAAGCTATAGAAACATTATCATTTTCAATATAAATCCTAGCTAAAATGTATTAAGTGTTATGAAATCCTTGAACTAATGTAGTACCTGAAATACTTTATTTTTTTAAAAAAATTCATGCTTTAACTACACAAAAATATACATAGATTATTGGTAAAATCTGTAAGGTAAAATGCCAGTCACAGGAAATTCAACTACTGTTATAGTACCAGCCAGGGGAAATATTTCTGATGTTTTTACATAAGGCCTTTTGGCAATACTTAAATCACACCCAAATGGTAATTTCCTCTTTTGCTTTCCCTTAGGATATGCTGGATATATCCCTCAGAAGGGAATTCTTACTATTATAATACATTGCTTTTGGCTGTGAATATTTAATTGCAAGTAATGAGCAGCCAAGATTTCATGAAATTTCTGTTACTGGTTAACTGTAATAGAACTTTGGTCTGGTATCTGACAAAAGAAGGTTGGATGTAGACTAATGCCTCAGTTAAATACTTGATAAGATAATTTAAACAAATGCCCAATTCAATTTAAAATAAACACCAAAAGCCCTGTTTCAGCTATAGAATTTAATGATAAAATACAGGAACATTAAACAAGAGATGCTATAAGGTATGTACCTCACAAGGACTGTCCCCAGGACTTTGTGACATGGCCTAAAGATTATGCCAATACACTGTTCCTCTGCTGCATTGTGGACTGGAAGGAGGACAGCAATTTTGCCCTGGGGCAGCTGGCTAAGAGTCTTGGGCAAGCTGATGAAATTGAGCCTGAGACAGAAGGGATCTTAACCGAGTATGGCATGGATTTCTCTGATTTATCTTCAGAAGTTCTAGAATGTCTCCCTCAAACCCTGCCTGGAAAATTCCCCAGAGTTCAGCAAGAGAAGAGATTTAAGTAAAGACTGTATCTTTACCATTGATCTATCAACTGCCTGAGAGCTGGATGATGCCCTCTCCTGCAGGCTGCTGGCTGATGGGAAGATTGTGGTGGCTGCAGTCGCACTGGCGACCATGGCCACCACAAAGGACGTGCATTCCTGGGAGAAGCCCTGAACACCAGATTGTGGTTTAATATCTGATTGGGACAACTTAAGGAGACATCTCCAGCCATGACTTCCTATCTAGAATACAGGAGAGAGAGTGGATAATGGTGGAATTAGAAGCAAGATGACAATGAGGCGACTGCCACTCAAGAAAAGTGACTTTTGGAAAAACATTCAAGAAGAGATTAGAGAAAAGACTGCTTCAGCCGCACCTGCTGGGGAACTCTTAACAACATACCTTGTAAGAAAAATGATCTGGACATGGTGGAGGGAGCCCAGCAGTGGCGGACAGGAAGCCCAGCTGTGTGTCCCAGGGAACTCAGTGCACCTGGCCTCCATGCTCTTCTATACTGTGCTGGGGGACCATGGTGTGGTCAGAATATCAGATCCTGCTCTATGCAGTGAGGCTGTGGCTTCCACTCATGGAGGGGAGATAAAATTTATTGCTGCTGAGTGCTCAATCTCACAATCTCTTCAAAACACACATACTGTCTTCTCTTATTAAAAAAATATTGGAGAGGGGCTAAGATGGCAGCGGCGGCAACCAGGATACAGAAGATGCAGGCAAATCCTATCCAATCCACCTTGAACTTTTGGAAAAAAATCGCTGCAAAGGGAAACTGCTCCTGCCATACATGCTTAAGAATTCTGGACATCATACCATTTAAGGAAGGAGCTCAGTGGAGAACCAGGAAGAAGGTAGTGGCAGCAGAGGTGGCAGAGTCCAGTATTTGGGAGAGGCAGAGATCCAATCCACCTTAATCTTTCAAAGAAATTGCCCCACAGGTAGGCTGCTATGGCCACGCATGCTTAGGAATTGTGGACAACTTGCTGTGTGGGAAAAGTGTTTGGGAGAGAACTGAGATGGTGGTAGCGGTGGTGGTGGCGGTGGCGGTGGCATGGCGGCAGCAGTAGCTATGGCGGCAGTGGAGGCTAGTATTTGGGAGAGGCAGAGATCTGATCCAATACACCTTGATCCTTTGAAGAAATTGCCCCAAAGGTAGAATGCTACCACTGCACATGCTCAGGAATTCTGGACAACATACCATGTGGGAAAAGTGTTTGGTAGAGAACTGAGATGGTTGAGGCAGCGGCAATGGTGGTGGCCAGTATTCAGGAGAGGCAGAGATGTGATTCAATCCACCTTGATCTTTTGAAGAAATCACCACCCCAAGGTAGAATGCTACCACTGCACATGCTTGGGAATTTTGGACAACATACTGTGTAAATAAGGTGCTCAGAAGAGAACTGAGATGGCTGTGGCAGTGGCAGTGATGGTCAGTATTTGGTAGAGGCAGAGATCCAATCCAACCCACCTTAAAATTTTAAAGAAATGTCCTCAAAGGTATACTGCTACTGCCGCACATGCTTGGAATTCTGGAAAACATACTGTGTGGGAAAAGTGTTCAGGAGAGAACCGAGATGGTGGTGGCAGCAGCAGAGGTTGTGGTGACCAGTATTTGGAGGGGCAGACAGATCCAGTCCAATCCACCTTTAACTTTTGAGGAAATCTCCCCAAAAGTAGACTGCTCCTGCCACACATGCTTTGGAATTCTGGACAACATGCTAAGTGGTAACAGGGTTTGGGGGGTATCAGAGGGAGCCCCGAATAGCCGAGATGGGCCACCATGCTGCGTGTTCTGAGAGACATCAGCCCTCATGGCCACCACGCTCCTCTGCATAAAGCAGGAGGCCAGGGTGCACATGAAGCAGTGGAACCTGCTTTCCGAAGTGAAGCTATGGACCTCTGCCTTTGGAGGAAAGAAAAAATTCATCGCCACTAGGTTTTTGGGGTCCCAGCTTTTGCAAAAAGCATGTACTGCTTTCTCATATTAAAAAAAAAAAAAGGAAAAATGCCAGGTGTGGCGCCACACACTTGTAATCCCCGGGCTTGGGAAGCAGAGACAGGAGGATCACACTGGTTCAAAGCCAGCCTCGCTGGCTAAAGAGACCCTATTTCCAAATAAAAATATATTAAAAAAAAAGGTCTCCCGGAGTGTAGCCTGGAGGCAGAAGGGTTTCTAGGGACCCCAGTACCACCACCAATAAAAAAAGGAAGATAAAAAAAGAACATCTGTGTGCTCATAGTGACAGAGACCAGAGCCGATGCACAGCAAGGCCGGTGCTTGGACCTCTGAGGCCAGGATAGGAGCCTGCGGGACAGTGAGGCTGGTGCCGAGGCCAGCGAGGCCAGGATTGGAGCCTGCCATGTGGCGAGGCCAGTGCTGGGGTTAGCAAGGCTGGGATCAGAGCCTGCCATGCAGTGAGGCCATTGTTGGAGTCAGCAAGGCCGGGATAGGAGCCTGCCTTAAGGCAAGGTCAGTGCTGGGGCCTCCAAGGCCGGGATCAGAGTCTGTCGAGTGGCCAGGCCAGTGCTGGGCTTTTCAAGAGTGGGATCGAAACCTGCAATGCGGCATACATAGAGAAATATCATAGAAAATAAAAAATCAGATGCTTTCCCTTATATACAAAAACTAGGAAGAAATGGGTAATAGGAGAAAATCTAGTTGAATAAAGGGCCCTATGGAGGAGCAATTAAGCTGACCTATCAGAGGGCATGGGATGGGGGTAGATGGAATCTCTTTAAAGCATATGATGTACTTAAATATATCAAAGTTTATCATTAAATCAAGCATGGAATTGAGGGAGGGGGAGGGAATTGGATGGGGATTGGATAAAGGCTAATTGGATAATGTGTGCTTGTATATCCTCACAAGTTCTGTATTCCATTGAGATGTATGACTACAATGCACCAATAAAATATATTAAATTAAAAATAAATAAATAAATAAAATCTGAACTTTCTTGAGCAACAACACAATACTAAAAGTAGATAATTTCACACCTGTCCTCATGTGATTAGATCAAATATATGTACTAAAAATATTGCATAAAATTGCCTTTAGGCTAGGTGGATAAAAAAATTGTGTTTAGACTTAAGTTTCATCCCCAAGCTATCTCTTATTATATGCAAATATTCCCAAATAAGAAAATCTGAAACAATTCTGGTGCCAAGAATTTCAGATAATAGATGTTCATCAGGTATAAAAATATTTCTGTTAAGTGAGTAATTAAAAGATACAACTGGGCACTGTGAATAATTTTTTACAAAGAATATCTCATTTAATCTTCAATCATTATACATAAATTCTTCTTCTATGCCCATTTTATAGTTGAGTTCATTAGGAGTCGTAAGGGAGTATTTATCATGTTTCTACAAATAAGTGGACACTTAGAGCCCTAGGCTTTAAGTTGCATTCACACACACACACACACACACACACACACACACACACACACATTCAACCTAAAAGGAATCAATAAATATTCACACACAGCTTCATATTTATTGATTCCTTTTAGGTTGGATGTGTGTGTGTGTGTGTGTGTGTGTGTGTGTGTGTGTGTGTGTGTGTGGTACTGGGGATGGAACCCAGCGGCATTCTACTTCCAAGCACTCCCAGCCTTATTTATTATTCTTTATTTTAAAACAGGGTCTCGCTGAGTTGCCAAGAGCCTCACTAAGTAGCTGAGGCTGCCTGCAAACTGTGATCTTCCTGTCTTAGCCTCTCAAATGCTGAGATTATAACGGTGCACCAACATGCCCAGCTCCAGAGCTGATATTTTTTTTCTGTTTTTTGTTTGTTTGTTTTTTATTGGTGCATTGTAGTCATACATCTTAATGGGATAAAAGACTTGTGAAATATACATGCCCACATCATCAGTTAGCCCTTACCTGATTCCCACACCATTACCCCCCCATCTCTCCTACCCATGTTTGGTTTAGTGACTGACTTTGATATGTTTAAGTGTATCATGTGTTTTAGAGCAAATAAGGTGACCTAACTGAGGTTATGGGAGGGAGAAAGAGGGAAACTCTTTAAAGCACATAATATACTTACACAAACAGAGATGACTTTTAAAAACAAAACCAAGCCAATTGTGGTAGTACACACCTTTAATTTCAGTACTTGAGAAGTGAGACTGGAGGATGGCAGGATTAAGACCCACCTCAGCCATGTAACAATACTTTTAGGAACCTAATGAGACCCTGTTTCAAAATAAATAAAGGGCTTAGAGTGAAACTTGTCCAATCCCCAGTACCACAGAATAGTTAACCAATCAAACAAACAAAACCAGGCTTGCAATACCTAATCAAATGACTGATTTCACTAGTGGAGATGAAAATTACTGTATATATGTTTGGCTCCTTAATATTCTTTCAAATTTTGTTATGACCAGCATTCACTTGATCCTCACGCTATTAGTAATTCATATATAGCACATTTTAATGATTTTCCAACAAAGAGCATACAAATCCTTCAAGCATTACATAGTGGTTCCTAATTAGCCCAACACAGAGAACTTTTATTTTTTTCCTGCTTCTCTATAATCTATTTCTTCTTTATTATATAATGTTTTGCTTAGGGAAGCTTTTCTAAATATTTATAGGTTTATACATTTTTCTACTAGAAAAGTCTATATTTGAAAGTTCTTCCTCACACCCTTTTTTTAAAAAATTAAATCAAAGAAGATTTTTCCATAACTGTAATTTACACATTTTCTCCATGATCTTGGATACTTGGCTTTAAAAGCCTTTAAAAGCCTTTTGAAGTAGCACAGCCGGATGCTAAATGTCATGGTGTCATCTCTTCACTATATCTTTCATTTAGGCTGAGACTGTCCCTCTCGACCCAAAACTTCTGTTACCCTCACCCACAGCTTGAAATGAAAGACAAGACTTGTAAAACCTTGGCTTTCTTTTAGTCCCTTTAAAAGTACTTGCCTAAGAATAATATTGGGAGGATGAAATTGAACAGCCCAACCCAAGTAAGAGAGTAATAACAGGCACACAATGGTTACTCGGCACATGACAGTCATTAATTTATAGTTATTGTATTTTAAATATATTCTAATTTAAGTCTGGTATTTTCTCATTTATAAGGACAGGCAGTTTTATATTTTTTAGGCAATAATTTTCTTCCTTTCCACACATTTCAGTCCCTCAGGATTAGCTATCTTTATATCATCCTTTACATAGCTTGGCCTTTTGTTTCAAAATGTTCTATTGAGCAAAATGCTTTCTCATATTCCCATATCAGATATAGAATGTGAACTTAAGCAGTCAATGTCTGATTTTCTTAACATTGAAAATTCAGTATCATATTATAATATATACAGAATACAGGGTACCCTTAGTCTGAGGATTACATCTGACAATATATAGAAATACCCAAGGTCATAACTACAGCATAATAACAACTCACTAACAATGTTATGATATCAGTGCACCTGCCAAGGCTGGGACAGTGGACCTCAGTGCTTACCGCCACCCGTGTCCTTGGGACTTGAGAAGGCATTTATAGAATAGCTTTTCCTTTGAGCTTCAGCAATCAATGAAAATATCTCTACACTGAGGGCTGAAGAACGGAACATGACCAAAGGATGAATAAGAAAACTAGCTGAAGATTTCCAGAACAGTTTGGGAATTATTTGGCCTTTGTTGTGAAGGACTGGACACCCCACTTGGTAAGTAAGGTCTCTGTCGAAATAAAATACTGAAACATTTTTGAACAAACATCCTTAGTTCAAAATGCTTAGGACTATTAGTATTTTAAATTAAATAGATAGATGATAGAGAGATTAGATAGATAGATAAATACCTTGAGGAGGACACTCAAATCTAAACACAATATCTATTTCTATTTTTGTGTGTGTGTGGGTCTGGGGATGGAACCCAAGGGCATTCAACCTCCGAGCTACAACCACTGCCCTATTTTTTATTCTTTATTTTGAAACCAGGTCGCACTGAGTTCCAGAGAGCCTCACTAAGTAGCTGAGGCTGTCCGTGAACCATGATCCTCTGGGATTCAGCCTCCCAAATGCTGGGATTATAAGCTGCACCACCACGCCCAGCTCAATCTATTTCTATTTCATGTGCACCTCATATACATAGACCAAAGGTAATTTTATGTAATATTTTAATTAACTTTTTGCATGAAGTAGGGATTTATGGTATAGAATTTTCTTTTTCTTCTAATTCACATTCATTTTATTGTTTCATACATACATATTTATATACATGCATAATATATATATATATACATATTTATAAATATATATTTATAAACAGCAACTAATCAGGATCTTTATTTGTGAATATTTGCTTACTTAGAATACAAAGTTACTTAACAACCAATGCAAATGAAGTATACTCATTTTATATGTAATAAAAACTTCTTTATACAATCATGATATCTTTCCAGTTTAATTTTTGTTTTATTCTTTGCTTATTCATTGTTTGGAAGTACTGACTTCTAAACAAATATATGAGATGTGTCAGAATTTTGGATTTCATAAACTTTGTTTAATTTTTGATACTAGGAATTGAATTTAGGTGCATTTTTGTCTCCACACTACACTCTCAGTCCTTTTTATTTTATATTTTGAAACAGAGTCTGACTAAGTTGCTGAGGCTGGCCTTGAACCTGGGAGCGTCATCTTCTCAAACACTTTTAAAAATGGATGACTACTTTCTCCCAATATATTTTAAATTATATTTATTATAATAAACTTTTATTGGTACACTGTAATTATATATCATGAGGTTCAAGCTGGGCGTGTTGGTGCGTGCCTGTAATCCCAGTACTTGAGAGGTTGAGATTGCAGGGTTGAAGCCAGCCTCAGCAATTTAACAAGGCCCTCTGCAACTCCTTCTTGAGACTTTATTTCAAGATTAAAAAGATAATAAGGCTGGGGGTGTGGCTCAGAGATAGACTACTCCTGGGTTCTATCCCCAACATCACACACACACACACACACACACACACACACACACACACACACACACACAATTAATGAGGTTGAGAGTAACAGGGTGGTACATGCACATAGCACTTAGATAGAATTTTCTACTTGTGGCGACCTGTCAGTTCTCAGAACATTTCACATTTTGCACTATTTTGGATGCTTGGCCTGTATGTGTTGCTTATCCCTAGTCTTAGCATTGATTTTTCAAGATACAACATAGTATACATCCTGCCCAATTCTCTCAATTCACATCATTTTTTTATTTCTCTTAAACTCGCTGAAACACACATCTTCTGTCAGCCCCTCATCTTTCCTCCAGCTTACTAAGAAAAGTTGGGGGGAAATCTTTAATTGCATTGCAGATGCCAGTGACCCTCAGTTTCTAATATCCTTTTCTATCACTCTTATTTAATATCACTAGCATACCTTGTCTAACATGCCTGGCTTTATTGTGCTGAACATTTCACCTTTCTCCAATGTGCTGTTGAAGAAGACAGACAAAGGTTGGTTTCCGGCGACCCTCAGGGTTGGTGTAGAATTCCACAGGGAGGCGAGAGGCCCACAGACCCGTGGATGGCCTCTATCCACAGATTCACCCTGAGCCCAAATCCAAGCTGCAATATCTTCTGTTAACCCGTCTCCACATTTTAATTACTAGCCAGCTCTCTCATTAAATACCTGCCTCTGTCTTATAAAAAGAATAAAGAAAAAAATCTCTTCTCTTCTCTCTCTCTGTTAAAAAGAATTTCTTGAGAAACTAAAATTTTTGTAACTTCCTTTTGCATTGACATTCTAATTATTATTATTATTATTATTATTATTATTATTAATTATTATTATTTCGTGGTACTGGGGGTGGAACCAAGGGGCTTTTCTACCACCGGGCTATACTCCCAGACCTATTTTTTACTTTATTTGGAAACAGGGTCTCACTAAGTTGCTGAGAGCCTCACTAAGTAGCTGAGGCTGGCTTTGAACCTGTGCTATCCTCCTGTCTCAGCCTCCCAGTGTTGGGATTACAAGAGTGCACTACCATGCCTGGCCTGCATTGCCATTCTAGATAGCTGTTTTTCTCAGGAGTTTCCCACCATCCTGTTTTATTCAGACAAATTCAGACACCAATTGGCTGCATCTATTTCTCCTTGATTTCTCCTGATTCTCTTTGCTTTGTTCTGTCTCTGCAAAAACAGTTTATGGCTCATTCTTTTTTTTTTTTCTTTTTGCTCTTCAATCTTTTTGAGCTTTTTCTTTCATCTTTAATTTTGTTTCTACAGCTCAGGGTTTTCATTAATTGCTTCTGTATCTGTAAATATCTATTGCCATTTAAAAGGTTTTATTCTACCACTTCTACTAAGATTTTCATGTTTTAATTTCTCCTGCTATCCCAAGCTCTTGCAAAACAAGCCAAGAGAAATAGGTATTTGTAATTCTTTGTTGTACCAGATATTTGACATCCTATATATACTGATGCAAAGTGTGCATGCTTCTGAGAAATTCATTTCACCTACTGTCATTAAGCCAAAATTGAGCCATCACTTTCTCCTTCACTATAAATATATATTTATATTCATATATGTATAATATATATATAACACTTATGATTGCTATAATATATTCCAATATATGTCTGTTGGTTGATAGAGTTAAGTAATTTTAAGTGTATACTTTTTATAATCATTTATAATCATGATAGTATACTTCTTCTATTGAATCATTGCCCCTTTGATATACACTGGGAAAAGTGCTTTACAGATGTCCTCTTGTTTAATGCTGTAACACACACTATTAGTGGTGACTAATAATGTGGTTCTTTGTCTCCTCTTGGAACTTCTACCTCTCAACACCCCTGGTGACCAGTATGGCCAGTGGCTCCATGTTCACTGTGCTTCAGCCAATGCGGAGGTCAAGATGATGGAGCCTCCATTAGCTCGGGTTGCTGGGGGATTGCACAGTGCAGAGCCTACAATCAACTCAGTCTTAGCATACCAAGTGTGTTTAAGAAGTACTACATTCTAGTTTTTTTTCTATATTGAAATTTGGAAGTTATGTTTAATGCAATACAACCTGGCATAGTCTGACTAATACAACCCATAGCAAAGGTAAGCATCATCCTTAGAACTAGTTAATAGATGAAACTGAGGCTTAGCAAGTTAACTGACCATTAGTTGGCTCATTGGTAAAATGGAAGCTGAATTATACTACAGAGAAGAAATAGTATATGTTATTAACTAAAAATACTGTATCCACATAGCCAGCACTTCATTGATACTATTGCTATTACTGTCATCCCTGATATTATCATCATGACTTCCTAATGTGCTGTTTTATTCTTGAAAAGAAAGAAAAGCCTCTTACTTGGCCTGACCAATGAATTTAAAACTAGTTTCTCCTCCAGTGATACTCAGTACATATAAATGGATAAGAGGCTAATATCAGAAAGGTGAAAAATATTAACTGCCTATCCATAAAAGAAAACCCAGTTTAAAAATGCAAATAGTGAAAATGTCACTGGCAAAGTCTTCTCTTCTTACAGAGCTACCACAATTCAGTTGCATAATTTACCACATTTATACAAATAGTAAACATTTAGCAACTCTACTGTACTCTTACTAGGAGACTTTCTTTTTTTTGTGTGGTAATGGGGATGGAACCCAGGAGCATTCTACCTCCGACCTACATCCCCAGCCCTATTTTTTTTATTCTTTATTTTGAAACAGGGTCTCCCTGAGTTGCAGAGGGCCTCATTAAGTAGCTGAGGCTCTCCTCAAACCGCAATCCTCCTGTCTCAACCTAACAAATGTTGGGATTATAAGTGTGTGCTATCACGCCTGGCTGAGACTTTTCTTAATGGCATGAATATATTAAAAAATTAAAAATCTACATGGTTCTAATAGGCCCAAACGATATCTTGGCTGATGTATGCTCTTATTTTTTGATCTTAGGGATCAGAATGCATTTACATAGATAATTAATCTTCATTAATATATTTTATAATAAAATACAGTTTTAAACTTTTCATGTAAGAATTCATGCCCTTTTTACATGTGCACACACACACACTTTACATGCATTTACACATTCACAAACTCATTTTAATTCAAACATGTTTAAACTTATGCATAACTGAATACTCTACCACCACAACCTGCCATCCTGCTCCAAAGTTAAAATTAATAAATATAACTTCATGTCCTTCCGCATCCTTATATAATTATATTTTAGTGCTAGCACTTTGATCCTTAATTTTGGTGTTATTTCTCATCTCCCTTGTGTTGGAATCTTTTTCTTTTCCCATTTGCTTATTTGTTGCTCCCTTGTCTAAGTTCTCAAAATGAATCCTCTGATACTTTGTCACCATTTCCCTTCAATCGTTTCTGCTTAAATGCCTCTCTTTCACTGCTCTACACTCAGCCCTTATTTTTACTTTATAAACTTGTATATTTTTCTTACATATTATTAACTTTCTTTCTCACTCAAATGAACACCCAAGTGAGAAAAAAATTTTTTTCACTGATGCAGCCCCAGAAACAGGTGCCTGTTCAACGAATCCTCTGCAGGCTCTGGCTCTTTCTGCCCTTTTCCTCACCTGAAGTTCTTGGGTTGGCGCTTAGCTGATATAGCTTGGAACTTTTCTTTGCAGACTCTTTTCAGCTTTTTCTCCCCTACCATGGGCTTCTGCTTTAGAATCTTCATTTAGCCAATTTAGGTTTCCTCCCCTCTTTATCTTCCATTCTCTTTAATATTTCTGTTGTGATTCACTCATTTGTTTGGCATTCTTGCGCAAGGGTCTGACAGACTGTGATTTTACTTCTTGATTAATACTTTTTGTTAACCCTGACAAGTGAAGTATACCTCATATTTTATAGTATCCCTCTTTTAGTATACATTTATTGAAGCATCATAACTATATAACAGATTGAAGTTTAATGTGGTAGAAGTATATATATACACACACACATCTCAGATCCTGCCCTGACCCCTCCACCTCCCCATTCTTAACATCAAAATTGGTATCAATAGCTTCATGAAGGTACATAGGATTGCTTGAGCTGTTTCCTTCATCAAATCTCCTCTACTCGTATTCCTTCTTCCTCCCCAAATCTTCTTCCACTATCCTCCTCTTTTCTCTCATTAATTTGAAGTCTCTTTTGGTTCCCAATTTCTTTCTATCTTTCACGGATGAGAGAAAATATATGACCTACTTTCTGAGACTGGCTTATCTTACTTAGCATAATATTCTGCAGTTGATATATTTTCCTGCAAATGACATAATTTTGTTCTTCTTGATGGCTGAGTAAAATTCCCTTCTGAGTTTATCTAAGAGTTTTGTAGCCAGTTTGTGCATTGATATAAACATAGGCTGGTTTCATAGTTTGGCTATTGTGAGTTGTGCTGCTATAAACCTGGAAATGCACAGATCACTGTAATATTCTGATGGCAATTTCTTTGGATTTGCATCCAAATTTGTATTCAAAGATACCCAGAAGTGGTACTGTACTTTAGTCTTCTTCTTTTTTTTTTAGTAGTCAAGTAGTCAGAAGTTCTTTTTTTGCCCTTTTTCGTTTTTACTTTTTAAATTTTTTTATTGGTGCATTGTAGTCATACATCTTAATCGGGTACAAGATGGTGGAGGCATACATGCTCACGTAACCCAATTAGCCCTTACTCAATTTCCACCCCATTCCCTCCTCCCCCTTCCTTCTCAAGTTTGGCTTAGTGATTGACGTTTTTATGTTTGTTAATGTACATCATGTGCATTAGAGAACTTCCTTCTTCCCTCCTCCTATCCCCTCAGTCCACCTTATCTGCTCATCTATAGTATCTCCTGCTTCATCTAGAGTTCCTCCTATGACCTATGTTAGTAGTTAGAAGTTATTACTCTGTTGTTTTACCTTCTAACACTAAACATAAGAATACTAATGAAAGTTTGATTGTTTATTTATATATTTTTTCTTCTGTTTGGTACCTTATAGGATTTTTCTCTTTACTTTAAGAAGCAGAAACTTCAAAATATACCTAAGGATGTGTTTTTATATAAATTATTTCAGAACCCACTCAGTCTTTTCAATTACAAACTAAAATAATTTATCAAACCAGTGAAAATGTCAGTGTCATTTCTTTAGCTATCATGTTCCTTCATGTATTCATTATCCACTAAATTTCTACTATTCAGCATTTTCCCAAGTCTCTAGTCATTTGTGTGTGTGTGTGTGGTACTGGGGATGGAACCCAGGGTCCTTCTACCTCCAGGCTACACTTTCATACCTATTTTATATTTTTATTTGGAAACAGGGTCTCTTAAAGCCAGCTGAGGCTGGCTTTGCACCTGTGCAATACTCCTGTCTCAGCCTCCCAAGGGCAGGAATTACAAGCATGCACCATCATGCCCGGCAAGTCTCTAGTCTTTTATGATTTCAGTATATTCATATTTTTGCTCTGAAATATTAGCTATTTCTCTCTCAGGATATTAAAATGGTTTTTAGTAGTAATCATTCTAACCTTTAAGGTAAATTTAAAATGTATCATTATAGAAATATTTAAATTTATACACAAGAATCTTATAGTAGGATGTATAAGGACCCCATGTATCATTATTTGCCTTGTAGCAACTATTAGCAAATAGGCAATTTTGCTTTATCTGTATATCCTCTTGATACCTCCTAACAAAACTGGGTAATATTAGAAAAAGATTTCAGGCAACCTATCCTTTCATGCATAAGTATTTCCTTTAAGGTTGCCTTATATCTTTACATGTGTAATTATTTTTGTTCATGTTCCTGTTATCTCTTCCATGATTCCCATTTAAACAGGAGACAACTTCTCTGGGTACTGTGCTTCCCTTTGTCTACACCTGGTTTTGGTCACCTTGAGGTCAAGCTGTCTTGTTGCTTTGTATGTTAGGCATGAGTAGTCTTCTTACTTACAGGTTAAGACAGAAATAACAGAACTCTATTGTGTGCTTTTTTGTTCTTTTTTTTTTCTCTCTCTCTCCTTCTCTACCTCTGGAGGCTGATAACCAGACAACTGGTAAATTGCCCTTCACTTACAATGAAAACAGGAAGAAGCCTCTTCTCTTCTCTCCCTCAGCTGCACACCTCCCCTGCATGCCACAGGGTAAAGATGAGTTAAAGCCATCAGCATCTCTGCTCTGTAAATCCTTAAGGTCCAAAAGGTTAGAGGGTTCTCCTCTCATGGCCACTCATGCAAGTGGCTGCCAGCCTTCCTCTTGGGGTCAGTGGATTTTATACAAGCCATATTTTTTCCAAGAACAACAAAGTTCTAATCATCCTTCAAAGTTCTCTTCTGTTACTCCTAGAGCTTTGTCAGTCTTAAAGAGAGCAGAGTCCTGAGTCCTAGTCCTATCCCCTAAAGAAAAAGACCACTGCTCCCACACACCTGCAAGGCTCCACCTGCCTGATAATCCTGGTAGCTCTGCTTTTGTGATTGCAACATTGTGAATGTAATTCACACCAGAAGGTGGATAAGGGTATGCAGATGGGCCACATTTCTCCGGAAACCTTTTTCTTGTCCATTCCTTCATAATTCTTCTTTACAAACTGTAGGTAAACCTTGGGGATCTTGGAATAGATCAAATGTCTAATGCCTATGGATCTAAATTGAAGCAAACATGTATCTATTATCTCATCATTAATGCAGGCAATTCTCAAGTTTCCGCCCTCTGCTTGTTACCCAAGAAGATGCTACAGAAGGAATTCTCAGTAAGGTTATTCTGTCCTCTGATTCTAAGAAAGTCCATAAGTTAAAAAAAAAGGCTTCCCTTCCATTGGACCTTTACATATGAGCACCACAGGAAGATGACTTGGTATGTTGTTAGGAAAACTTGAAATTTGAGAACAGCAGCATAATAAAATGATATGATCTGGGTGTTTTAAAGGATCTCAGAAATTATCTGATCACACATGCATACCCATCTACCTCTTCTAATAAAGTAAAGGAATCATGTGGTTATTCTCAGGGTAATTTATCCAAAGTTTCCATAGCCATCAATATGTGTTTTATAATGAATAATAAGAAAACATCATTTTTCCTAAATATAAAGTTGTTCAATTTGACTTTCTGTTATACTTATTTTAAAATATGTGATATAATAGGACCACGTGTGTTCAAATACACAAGGAAATTTATCAAAATTAGGTCTGGCATAAATGAGAAAAATGCATAAATGGACAAATTTGTGTTATAAGAAAAAACAAACACTCCACAGAAATATCATGGGTATTTTTTTCACAAGTATACAAGAAAAGTAGATGGATGACACTATCTACTTGCTAATATGTGAAGCTGAGGCACCTAAATGAGCCATAGAAAATCTGTGTCTACTCACTTGAATTGCTAACATTCAGTATTTCGAGAGATTTCCAATAGAATTAGACTGACCTTTACACTAGCCAAACTCGAATACACATGAGGAAGCTACATTTAACTCTACATTTCTTGTCTGATTTTGCCAAAGAAATTAAGTTTATATTGTTGTTATATAATGAAGGAAAATGCATGTCAGACCACACAAAGTCTTTCAAAAGTTTCACCTCAGAAACATACATATATTAAAGTGAACTAGAATGCACAGAGAAAACATCATCTGAGTTAGGAAGACACAGCAGGTTCCTTTCAAAATAGAAGGGTGGCCAAAGAATCTGTATATGTGTGATTGGCATCTAACATCAGCCATTATTCTGTCAAATCTATTTCATCAGTGAGCATGAAGCCTCATAATTTTAAATGAAATTGACCAGAGTTGTTCCCAGGGTTTGCTATCAAAACTCTGGAACAATGGTATTGCTAAATTACAAGTCATCTCTTTAATGCCTCCTCTACAATAAACTGTGGAATCCTTTCTAGGTACTTTCACTAAACTGATGGGATGAATTCAAAGTTGGATCTTGAAAATAAAACAACTACCAACATCAGGTCATAAAGTTATTATTATTATTGTTATGGTACTGGGAATTGAAACCAGAGGCATTCTACCTCTTAGCTACACCCCCAGCCCTATTATATTTATTTTGAAACAGGGTTTTACTAAGTTACTGTACACTGCTGGCCTCATGTAATCTTCCTGTCTCATCCTCCTAGCTACTGGGATTCAGGCATGTACCACCATACTCAGCTCAGTTATTATTTTTTAAAGTAAGATAATATTCTCATCGGGCATGGTGGCACACACCTGTAATCCCAGTACTTAGGAAGCTAAGATCACAGGTTTGCGGCCAGCCTCAGCAAACTAGTAAGGCACTCCACAACTTAGTGTGACGGTTTCAAAATGAAAAAGAAAATAAGGTTGGGGGTGTAGCTTGGAGACAGAGCACCTCTCACCAGCACCACACAGAAAAAGAGAATATCAAATATTTTCATGTTTGATAGTTAAAAGTTAAATATGGATATTACTTTTTATCAAAATGCTAAAAATAGCCCCTAATTTGCATTAAATACATTTTAAGATATCTGAGGACCCTTTAATATTAGTAAAATATTTTATTTAAAAAGATAGAGATCAATGATTGACATAACCTAGCTTTTTTCCAGAATCAGAAATGGATGTTATATACTAAAAGCATTTAAAAATCAACTGAAAAATATTTTTAAAAAACTAACAAAAACCCTACCTGCCATATTACTACATATTTTATGGAGAGCACAAAATTATTTGATCTTATAATTCATTGCAACTATAGTCTTTAAGACTATGGACAACATGTGAGATAGTTCATTTTTTCTCACCCACCAGAGAAAGGGAGGTAAAGGAGTGAAGCTAAAACAGAATTCAAAGGATCCATTTCAGAACCAGCATCTCCAACTGCCCACAAAGGATGGACACAGAGGACAGAAGATCATGGGTTCAAGGTATGAGTCTTACACAATGGCTCAGGGATCATCCTATGGGACAATAGCAAAACCTACCAAATATTCTCATTCAAAGACAAAAACCTGAGCACCAAGATTTAAAAAGAAATTTAACAATGAAGAAATCCAGAAGGCAAATGCCATGACTGACATATTTAAACTCACCTATAATTAAAGAAATGAAATGAAAAAGCAACAAAATATTGCTTCTTATCTTTCTTATTATCAAATATAAACAGACTAAAAAAAAAAAAAAGCCAGCTACTTACAGAGTGTCAGTGAGAAAGTAAGATACCATTTGTCCTGGAATTTTATTGCTAAGAATATATCATGTGTGTGTGTGTTCCTAGGGATTGAACCCAGGGGCATTTTGCCTCTGAGCTATACGCCCAGCCTTATTTCATTTTTAATTTTGAAACAGGATCTCACTAAGTTGCAGAGGACCTTATTAAGTTGCTGAGACTGGCTGTAAAACCATGATTCTTCTGTTTTAGCCTTCCATGTACTGGGATTACAAATATGAGCCACCATGCCCAGTTGCCAAGAATATATCTTAAGGAGATTCACCAAGCAATAAACAGAGTTTTCAAACAAAAATATGTATAGAAGAAACTCTTTGTGTGTTTGTTTGTTTGGTTTTTGTTTTGTTTTGTTTTGTTTTGGTTTTGGTTTTGAGTTTTTTTTTTTTTTTTTGGTGGTACTGGGGTTCCTGGAAGCCCTTCTACCTCTGGGCTACACTCCCAGACCTATTTTTTATATATATTTTTATTTGGAAACAGGGTCTCTTAAGCCAGCGAGACTGGGTTGCATGATCCTCCTGTCTCCTCCTCTCAAGTGCGGGGATTACAAGCGTGCACCACCATGCCCGGTTTGAAGAAACTCTTAATAAGGAATTTTGGAAACAAACTAAATTTATGACAGTAGGGTATCTAAGTACACTGAGGCATCTAACATCCATTTAAAAGTGGTCACAAATATCAACTTTTATTTGATCCTCTGCATGTTCTGTTTCCATCCATAAACCTATGTGCCATCTCTTACATTTTTCAGTACCCTATTAGTTAAGTCAGATCACATGATGAATGGTGAGCTACAGGCACTTCTGCATTGAAGTATTTAATAACTGGTATGTAAATCTCCATCCCCCTCCACACACCTAGTAACCATCGGTTCCTAATAGTATGTCTGCCAGGCTCATGTCAGAATCACCAAGTCACTGTGAGACCCACTCACAAGAGGCTTTAAGAAAAAGACTTAAATGTATTGTTAGGAAGATTTGGAGATGTACTCACCACTATCACAGAGAGTAGCTTAGCCTGTCTAATAAAATCTTTTATAGCAAAAGTGGTATGTCAGAAGAAAAATTAAATAAGTAGCATTGACTTAGTCATCAGAAGGAAGATAAAAAGACAACTATTTCCAGAGAACATTGAGATATAGTTTCATTTCATGCAGTAGCAGAATATTTGATGAAATTGAAGACTTGATAGCTCAAAAGAGAATACATATCAAGTGAACTTGGAGCTCTGATTATGATGGTTAAATGAATATTCTGGCCATTGCAAATTGACTTGTATAGCAAAATAGCAGAAGAAAGCAGTGAGCTCAGGACAGAAATAGTAAATTCACAACAAATAACAGGTAGTTGACGGCCATGGAGACTTAGAGAAGAGACTTTTACTAGACCCTAAATAGACTAATATGAAATTAAAGGTAGTTTTTGAGTGGCATTATGCCAAGGAATCTGAATGACGCTGGGAAGAAAGGTTGGGCCACTTTAGCTTTTCCTCCATAGGTCTTTCTGTTTCTCAAGAGCAGCAGCAAATTATTAAATCACAACAATCAGTGGCCCTGAGGAATGTGACTTTAAGTTTCAGACAGTAATAGTAATTCCTAGACAAAAGATATGACCAAGCCCAGAATGGTGTAGATTTAGAGAAAAATCATCCCAGTGGACTAGACCAGAGAACGAAACAAACCCTTTATCCAGCTGGATCACAGGAAACAGCTCAAGGCAGTGAAAGGAGAATTTCAGAGTCACACCTATCCAGAAGTCTGGAGAGTTAGATTTGATGACAGAGAGATGCAAGAGGAGGAAGGCGACAATTCAGTATATTCATCATTAGTATAAGTTTAGTATGTGCTGCAGCATCAAAACCCTGATAGAGATGCTGTGATCCAAAAGTATAAACATACATATTTACTCTGGGTATATAGCATCTGCCTTTAAAAATAAACTCGGAATCTGGAGCCTAAAATAGGATCAAACATAATTCGGAATCAGTGTTTACAAAGAACAGCCTTGCGCACAACCAAAATTGCAGTGCAAATAATTTATTTAAAAAATCAATAATGGGATTCTCAGAGTGTGAAAATGCATATTGGAGCAAATTCCTTTAAATAAACTCAAAGTGAATATTCTGCTTATTTAGCTTTTGTCTCTGAGTCCCAAATCTACTCTTCTCTGTGAATCTGGAGTCTCCACAAACTTTATTTTTAGCTGACATTTATCTATTTGTTAGCTGGCTTCTGTTAGATTCTGATAAATGAGGCACTCAAAAGAGTTGAGAACGAAGTGAAAAGGATTTGCTTCTTGCTTCATGCTGGTTGTTACTAACAGCATTGTCTCAGCAATATCTTCTCCCTCCACAGATTTTTTTTATTTTTCTTTCATTTTTCTATCTGTCAGAGCCAGTTTCCTTACACCCTTCCAGTGCTTACCTGAAGAATCCTTCTTTGCAATGTCTGTTCTCAGAGGCTGATCCCCAGCTTCATGAATGATCTCTTCTAACCTCCTGAAGCACTCACAAAAGCCAAGTGTCTTCTTCTAAAAATTCAAAGTCTTAATCTTGTTGAGCAACTTCCCTGAGGAATATTCTTTTTTTTTTTTTTTTTTTTTTTTGAGTAATTTTTTTTTATTGGTGCACTGTATTCATACATCATAGTGGGATACAAACTTTTGTAGACATACATGCACACTTCGCCCAGTCAGCCCCCACCCAATCCCCACCCCATTCTCTCCCCATCCCTCCCTCCCATGCTTGGCTTAGTGGTTGACATCTAGTATTATAGCAATTTATCCAAAATTAAAAATGATAATCTCACATAACAGTTTCATTTGTCTGATACCAAGCTTTTGATGACTTAAAGATAACATTTCAATATTTCTTTTTGCTTTCTTTCTTACCAGAGAATCTATTTTTTGTATTTTTTAGGTGAAACTATCATATATTTATATATTTATTTTTCAGAAAAAAAATCTATCCTAATATGGAATATGGACTCTAGGTACCCACAACGATCTTGAAAAAGAACAAAGCTAGAATATGTATATTTTCTGATTTCAAACCATATAAAGCTACAATAATTGAAACAGTGTAGTACTATTCTAAAGGCAGATATATAGACCATTGGAGTTAAATAAAAGCCTAGAGTTAAATTCTTCCCTATATTGTCAAGTTATTTTTGACAAGGTTTCCACGAACATTTGGTGGTGGGAATAATAATCTTTTAACTAAATATTTTTGAAAAATAATAATTACATGGAAAAGAATAAAATTGGACCCTTACCTAATCCCATATACAAATATTAACTCAAAATAGATAATAGACCTAAATATAAATCTTAAGACTATAAACTTTTAGGAGAAAATCTGGGTCATAAAACCTCACAACATTGAAATTGGCAGTGATTTCTTGGTTATGATTTCAATGGCACAGGCAACAGAAGAGTATACAAACTCCCTAAAAATAAAAAACATATTGTATATCCAAAGACAATGTAAACAGAGTTAAAAGTTACTAATAGAAGTATTATTAACTACAAAGAAGAAATAGGTAACACATCAGAACTAGAGAAACAAGATTTTCCATCCAAAAGACAACTAAGATTGGTTATCTAAGGAGATTCATTATTTATGTTAGTCTTTTACCTATCTCTAAAGGGTATTGTTTGCCTTTATTGTTGTTAATTTTTAGGATTTCTAGTTGGAATATTAATATACCTTCAGATATAGCATTAGGAATATTCTATATAGATTCCCATTCCCTGATTATATTATGTGAATATGTCTATACAGCAAGAAACAGAATTCTCATAGTAACACCCTAACACAAGAAATAAAGAATACACTAAAAAAAGGACTAAGTGGAGTTGCCTCAAACTTTCTCTCCCTACCAGAATAAAAACAAAACAATAAATGGCTATACTATGGAAACTTTTAGGGATTAGTCATCAGAAGAAAGCAGATTTTGGGCAAATGACTATGTAGTATCATAAACCAAGCCAGGACTTCACCAATTACACCTATTGTTCTAGAAGAATTGTCTTTGTAAAAACAAGTTACCAAGGACTCTGGTATCTTATGCACAAGTATTGATTTGTGATTTTTTTCTCATCATCAATTGAAATTAAGAAACATGAAGAGAAGATTCCTTTTATCTCATAGTCATTGTAGTTAAGCTAAATTAACAACTTTGCTGTACCTAACTCTTATCTATCCAAGTTTGGAATATAACAAAATCAAAGAACACAACATCTCTTCACTACATTGATGATATTATGAAAATTGAACATGATAGGGAGAAAGAATTAATTAATTTAGATGATATGGTAAGATGCATATGAACCAAAAAGTAGGAAAGATAAATTCTATTAAAAAAAAGACACCATTCACTTCAGCAAGCTTTCTGGTATCTGAATATTGGGATATGTCCTTCAAACTAAAATATAAATTGCTGTATGTTCTTTTAAGATTAAAAATCAGTCATATTACTTGGATAAGTCTTTGAATTCTCAAAACAATGTATACCACTTTGAAGACTGTTATTCAGATCAGTTTATATGGCAGATAATAAGGATAGTAGTTTCAAGTCAGATCCAGAGCAAGAAGGAGACCTGCAGTTAGCCTAGGTTTTCATGCAAATAACTTTGCCACTTGAGCATATTGACACAGCAAGTCTAATGGCATTTACAGTGCCTAAGAAAACACTGATATTATATCCAGCTCTAGCAATCCTCAAATGAATAAATGTGGTACAGATCCATATATATTGGCAGTAAAATGATTGTCCCATGGTTCTCTTATACAGAAAAGTCATTCTTTTGAGAAACACCTGCTTGTTTGTTAGAATGTTCTGTTCAATTCCCCTTCATGAAAATCAGGCAACAATACTCTCAGAACATAAAACAAGCATTGTCTGCCAGGCGTGGTGGCGCATGCTTGTAATCCCTGCACTTGGGAGGCAGAGACAGGAGGATCGCACAGGTTCAAGGTCAGCCACGCTGGCTTGAGAATCTGTTTCCAAAAAAAAGAATAAAATAGGTCTGGGAGTGTAGCCCAGAGGTAAAAAGGGTTTCCAGGAACCCCAGTACCACCAAAAAAAAAAAAAAAAAAAAAAAAAAAAACAAGCATTGTCTGGTAAACCACACTATAAGATAAGAAATGCATATTGGCAATTTGTCATGAAATAGAAATGATATATAAGGCAATAGATTCAAGTCAGAGCAGAAATCAGAAGTTAAATGCATGAGAGTTGGCTAAGATTTGTGTGACATATGATCCTTCTGAATGGTTTCTTGTTCCTCACGCTACATCTGTGTCCTCGTGAAAAGTTCTAAGAATCAATTGATTGAGAAAGTTAAAAAAAGAAAGAAAAAAATCACTCTGGGCTTTTATAGAAGGCACTGCACTATATTATAACAGAAATTCTGAGTCAATAGAAGGTGGCTTGCAGTAACACAATTCCATACAGAAATATCCTTGAAGAGCAGTAGTGAAAAACTGTTCTCCCAAAAGAAGAGTTGAACCATGCATTTAATTTTAATTTTCCAGCTTGTCTGCACCAAGGGATGATCAGAGTATTGACTTATCCTGATGCATGGGCAGTGGCTAATAGTTCCACTAGATTTTCAGTGACTTAGAAAAAAATGGACAACTGGTAAGAAGCAGGTCTAGAGACATGCAGATGAAACTATGCACAAGGCACTGCATACAAAGATCTTTGTATCCCATGTTAGTGCTCATCAGTACTCTGACACAGTTTTTCAATGAGCCGGTAGAAAAGATAATGTTCTACTCTTGTCAATTTTCAGCTCAGTAACCTTGTGCCTGTTCAATGGATTTACATGAAGAATTTTCAACTTTTCATGAGTCAAAAAAATAAATTCACCCCATAGGGGCTAGTTCTTTATTCTTAATATTGATACTTAGTTTGTCAATGTCAGAGACTGGAACTGCTAATCATTCTTTAAAGGTAGGAAGACTAGCCAGATATCTTTTGGCAAGTTGTATTATAATTGATGCTGAAACTAAGATTCCCACAAATGGGAGAATACTATAAGACAAAGATTTATTCCCTCCTTGTTTCTTACAATTCCTCTTAGCATCACCCATTGTATAGCCTCCCATCACAAAAGTAATAATTGGCTCTCCAGCACTTCTTTAATCTTTTCTGTGACCAGCCCAAAGTTTATCAGAGTAAGAACAACAGACAAAATGCCCCCCCCCCCGCCTGGTGTAGGAGCTCCAAATTACCAGGATTCTCTGTTTGATATTCTGCCAGCAGTAACCAGGCAACAATTGCTCCTTGAAAGTTTGGATTTCAGCTCTACAAGATATTCTACAACACAAAATACCCCAAATGTCTTCCCATTGTTCTCTAGCCCAGAGGTGGTGATTTCTTCCTGTAATCATAATTTCTGTGGTACTTTAGTGTTCCTTTTGATTTTTCAGCTCACAATAACATTTTAATCAATTCCTTATATTAAATTTTTCTATAGAAATACCCAATATGATTTCATTTTTCTGACTTGATTTTGACAATATGAGAAGGTCCATAATTATAACCTTATTCAGCATCTGAAGATTGAAAATTTGAAGTATCACTTGACTATTAGCATGAAAAAGGTTCTGAAAACAATGAAGTTTTTATTTCAACTAAGAGAATTCATATAATGAAGCAACTATTATATAAGAATGAATGGGGGAAACTCATCAACTAAAAATAACCCCCCACTGATTATCAAAGAATATAAAAATACAGAGAGAACAGATACTAAGAATGTAATAAAGGTGATGAAAATATTCATTTTAAATCCCATCTTATTAAAAATTAGCTAATGCTTACTAGAAGAAAAAAAATCTATAAATGTAACATAGGTGCAAAATTCTGCCAGAAATAATCCTTAACATTTACAGAAAACCTACAGAGAAGTTATATATTTGTAATAATTGTGATAAAATCTTTCATGTGGAACATGTGTCACATAAAAGAATATACAAAAGAAATGTGATAAAAGTTATAAATGTGGAAACGTCTTCAGCATAAAGTTTCATATCATTCTTTACTAGATCACACACCAATGATACTTTTAGACCAGACCTGTGAAACTGGTACTCTTTTTTCAGGTGCCACAATTTTAAAGGCCTTTTTAAACACCATATTTCTTCATCGAGCCTGAGTTTATGGAACCTAATGAAGGACCCACACAAAGCTTCTCTGCTAAAATATGATCCTTATATCCCAGACATCATCTAAATAGCCAAGGGCCAATTTTGTGTCGACATCAGCCTCTTCCTAAGGTTCTTCCTTTAGTGATTAGAGACCCCCTTAAATCGTGTAGTCCCGTAAGCCTATGTGATGGACAGGAGGTAACTGAAGATTTGACCTTGACAGTATGCTATGGAGTGCATAGGACAGGACTGTTTCGGACAGGGGAGGAGAGACCAAGGAAGGCTGCAGCCCCACAAAAATTCAGCCACAACAGTGATGATGCTGTGAATATAAGCACTTGTGGATAAAAGAGAAAGAACAGAGGAGTGGAACCCAGAGATGTTTGAAACTGTGTATGCCTCTACCGTATTGTACAAAAAAAAAATTTTTTTTTGTACTAGAGATTGAACCCGGGGGCTACATCCCCAGCCCTTTTTATTTTATTTTATTTTATTTTGAAACAGGGTCTTGATAAGTTACTGAGAGTCTTGCTAAGTTGCTGAGGCTGGCCTCAAATCAGAAATCCTCCTGTCTCAGTCCCCTAAGCACTATGGTAACAGATATTTTGCTACTACACCTGGTTGATACTAAATTTTTATAAAAAAGATAATTTTTGTTATTAGGTTTAGTCGCTGTGGATATGATGCTACTTTTAAAGTTGAATAATTTGAAAAGCACACTATATATTAAGCATATATAGTTATTAAAACTAGAAAGGACTCTGGCCAGGCATGGTGGCGAATGCTTGTAATCTCTGCACTTGGGAGGCGGAGACAGGAGGATCGCGCAGTTTCGAAGCCAGCCGCGCTGGCTTAAGAGACCCTGTTTCCACATAAAAAAGTATTTAAAAAGATAGGTCTGGGAGTGTAGCCCAGAGGTAGAAGGGCTTCCAGGAACCCCAGTACAACCAAAAAAAAAAAAAAAAAAAATATATATATATATATATATATATATATATATATATATATTAGAAAGGACTCATACAACTAAAAATACAGAGCTATTATATTTTCCTGTTAATTCAATATAATCATGATTGTTATATTAATATTGTGAATATCATAAATAGACTACATTTATTATGATTTTCTATATTGATATCACATGTTTGGTAAAATATCCAACAAAAATAAAATAAAATGTTTTAGAAGTTAAACTATCATTTCACAAACCCTTTGCCACTAATATTCTTGGCAAATATAAATAGCTCTGACATTTGTCAGTGAATTGTTTCTCATTAAAAGCTATTACTTTGGTTAAGCTTAAAAAAAGGAGTTTGAGTGAAAAATACTCATTAAAACATATCAAAGTTTGAAAAGATTCAGGGTTAAATTAGATTAAGGATTTTGTCAGAAAATGTTTTGAAATTCACAATAATGAAACGTGGGCTAAGGACAAGACTTTGAAGTTTAAAAATCACTGAATAAATAATACATCCCAGGGAAGGACTGGACATATACTTTCCTAAAGTTTTGTATTTTATTTTATTTTATTTTATTTTATTTTATTTTATTTATTTTTGGTACTGGGGATTGAGCCCAGCAGCATACAACCTCTGAACTATAACTTCAGCCCTAATCTACTTTTATTTTCAAACATGATCTCATTACATTGCTGAGGCTGGCCTAAGTCCATGATCCTCCTGTCTCAGCCTCTCAAGTACTGAATACATTCATCACTATGCCTGGATGTATCATCTTTCAAGGGGATAAGACCTGGGATAAAATAGATATTCCCAGGGTAGTATTTATCCAATCTCCACACCTCCAGATATTTCTTTATATTCCAAAAGGTAAAGACTAAAGATATTTGCCATACCTTTCCAGGGAGAATTTGTTGATGTGAGGGTATGTATTTTTTATTTCTTGTCTCAGAAGGAGAAAATAAACCACTGTTACTTTATATAATAGCTCAGATTCATATTTTTGAGGTTACTTATTTATAGCATTGATCAGGGTATGCGTAAAGTGACATCTTTACACCCAATAATGGAAAATAATTGAGAAACTATACAGATATTTCATTAAGTAATAATATGCCATGCCCCAGGAACTTTGTGTCCATTTTCAGAAATATACAAATAAATATAGATACTAAAAATTTAACAGGCATGGCCTTCTAATTCCTAATCCAGATACTCTCAGATTACATGCCATTAAATAGAAAGTGAAATATCATTGAAGACAAGAAGAAAAGAAAAATAAAACAGTTGAAAAGGCTACACTTAGAAAAAAGCTATGGAAGAGGTTATGGGCACATGGAAATAAAAGTAACCTGAAAGATAAGAAGACTTTTGAAATGATGAGAATGTTAGACTTTCAAAAAAAATGTAGCTTAAGTAGGCTATGATTAATCAAAGCTTTAAACAACATTTACTTTCACAATTGTTTATGGCCAGAAATTAGATCAAGAAATCTATGCTGCCACCAAAAGGTTTTAGGGAAAACCCTAAAACTTACTTGCAATAAAAGATGGGAAGAAAAAAAACCTTATGGTAAGTAGAGTCTAGAACCTTCAGAATCAAGAGAAAACAAAGATATAATGTCTTCTCAGGTTTAATTATAGAAATTCCATACTCTTAGGGTAAGGAATTTTCACAGTACCTGCCCAGCAGAATTTCATATTTATTGGTCATCAAATGTCCCACTGTTCTCTAGTTTACTCAAGCCTTAGGAGCTATACTATGGGTTTTAGATGACAAAATCCTCACAGAAGTGACAAGAGATAAGACTGTTTTAGGCAAAAGCATTAAAAACTAGAAATCTCTTATCTATAATAGCCACCTCAATGCCAGAGAGTGTTTCTATATAACACAGTTTGAATCTTGCAACTTAATAAAGCTACTTTTAGGCCGGGCGTGGTAGCACATGCTTGTAATCCTTGTGCTTGGAAGGTGGAGACACGAGGATCTCACAGGATTGAAGCCAGCCTTGCTGGCTTAGGAGACCAGAGGTAGAAGGGTTTCCAGGAACCCCAGGACCACCAAAGAAGAAGAAGAAGAAGAAAGAAGAAGAAGAAGAAGAAGAAGAAGAAGAAGAAGAAGAAGAAGAAGAAGAAGGAGGAGGAGGAGGAGGAGGAGGAGGAGGAGGAGGAGGAGGAGGAGGAGGAGGAGGAGGAGGAGGAGGAGGAGGAGGAGGAGGAGGAGGAGAAGGAGGAGGAGGAAGAAAGCAACTTTTGAGAACACGTGGACTCACTTCAAATTTTGCACCAGTGAGAAATAAAAAACATGTGCTAAAGTTTGAAGGGTGTTCTATCATATCATTGGCTAACTCTGAATTCACAATCACAGGTAATGTCATCCTGAGTAGAGAGACGTGACCACGTCTAGAAGCATTTTTGGTTGACACAATTGGAGAGGAAATTCTACTGGCATCTGTTGGGTAGAGAGCACGAGTGCATAAAGTATCATACAATGCACAAGACAGACCCATAAAACAAAGAATTACCTGAGCCAAATGTCAGTAGTCCCACTACTGAGAAACCTTGGCCAAATCTAACCTGACCTACACAACATGCAAATGGTCCCTAACATCCTATTGAGTGAAAGATCAGGTATTTTTTTTTTAAATCACATTTTATACCATGTTGAGAGTGTGTGAATCTTCCTACACCCATTCATGACTATGGTTTATTCTTCCCACAGTCACCATAGGAATTTTGTTGCAGTTGTTGTTCATATAAAAATAATAATGTAAAGTAAATACCACTTTCCTGCTCAAAGTTTCCAGGTCTTCAGCCACACTTAAAGTATAGACTCAAGTCTGTACTGAAAGTACCTACTCACCTACCTGCCCAACATCATTGTCATGCTGCAGTCAGTAGGAACTCATGGGACTTCCTGATGCTCTTCTAACCTGCCCCACACATTCCTGCTGTTAAGTAAAAGGTGTTGACTTTTCCTGATCTGTTGATCCTCCAGAAGGCTAATGGCTGTTCCCTGAGGGCTCTACTCCAAGGTCTTGTCCTCCTCAGAAAGGGCTTTCCTGATTACCTAACTGAAATACAGCCCACACCATCATCATCTTTATCTCCTTATCTCTTAGTATTTCATAATACTTAATGCTTTCCTTGAATTTTTCTAAGTGTATGCCTTCCCTCATCAGAAGTAGCTCTCTAAAGTAGAATTTTAATATCTTCCTTCTATCATCTCTAAGTCTGGAATGATAGCCTTATCAAAGTATTTGATATGTATTTGCTGAATTAATGACTAAGAGCAGATATACATTAGAAATATCTAGAATCCTGTCAAAATATTATTATTAGTGTCCCTTGGTTTATATGATTCCAGGAGATTTTTCACTAGCAATTCTGTATATTGCTTAAATATCTACTAAGCATGTGTTACTTCTGGAAAACAATTCTTATTTTAGAAAATAGAAATGTGAAGGTCACATAACTAACATGAATTTTAGAGGTGGTTTCTCTATTAATTCCATGAGAAGAGAAAATATGTGAGAAATTATGCACATATCTACATTTCAGTTTACTGCACACTCTTAGAATCAAATGTAACAACCTAGATTCCTTGTTTTTGTATTGTAATAAAGATTTTATTAGTGACTATCAAATCAAGTTAAATAAATACAGGAACAGCAGGATTATTCCCTAATACCTCAAAGGGTTTCAACTTACACTACGGAGATCAAGTTAAATACTTTTTTTAAAAAAGAAAGTCCTACAAATAACATAGTTATAAAATCATACTATTTCTATCCAAATTCTCAACTTCCCAACTCTTAGAAAGTAAAAACAGTCCTGTATTTGGCAGTAACAGGCTCTGAATAAACTGTAAAACAATGATAAGGAAAAAAAATAAACCCTTCCTAATGAGGAACTCAGTGTTTAAGACACATTTGAGATAAATAAAAATAATGGACACTAAATGCTGAGAAAGGGTGTTAATCATGAATGAGACTGTGTGGTGATATTTTAATTAAAATATCTATAAAAACTCCAGTGGAGCCAGGAAGGTGGTCTGAGGGAAGGAAGGGGGAAAGAGAGATAATCAATGAAGGAATTAATACCATTGGCTTCATGTACATATGTGAGAATACTAATGTCAATCACAATACTTTGTATGGGGAAGAGTGAGATGGGTAGGAGTCCTGAAAGGCCCACCAAGTGCTGTGTGCATGTATACTATCAACATAGTTTACATTGCAATTAATGTGAGACTAATGCATCAATAAAGTATATTAAAATACTTGCAGTTTCTTTGTGAAAGGACAGCATAAACAAAATAAGAAAGTGCCACATGAAAGTCCATTCTGAGTGACCTCTAAGAAAAATCTGTAGTAGGTAGAGGTGGCGAATAAAGAACACACTTTCTTCATATGCCACTAGAATGAGAAATAACCAGGGAGTAAAAAATGTTACTGAAACTCAAGTAATTTATATTATCAAGATACAGTTTCATTTAAAACAATGTCTTAAACTAATAAAATAAAAGTAAAAACTTTCAAAACTACAATTTTTTTTTTTTTTAGCAGTACAGGGTATTGAATCCAGGGACATTCTACCTCACAGCTATACCACCAGCCCTATTTTTATTCTTTATTTTGAAACAGAGTATCACAAAATTGCAGAGGGCCTCACTAAGCCACTGAGGCCAGCCTTAAATCTATGATTCTTCTGTCTTGCCTCCCAAGTACTGGGATTACAAATGTGCACCACACAACTGGCTTTTAAAACTACTATTCTTTATCTCAGTCAGTATGTTTAGGACTTTTAACTATGTCAAGCAGAAGAGAAAAATAGAAATAGACAACTGGAAAGTACTTCTAAATTAGAAAATTAGATACCAGCAACAACAATGATACAGAGTTCTTGAATAACTACTTCCTTAGCACAACTGTTTGATTAGTATCTTCAAGGACTCATCTACAAAATACTGAGTCATTTACAAAACTACTACTTCCTTCAATAGTAAAATGCCTACTTATGTAACTGGTCATTCAATCAAATGAAACAAGCCATATATATATATATATATATATATATATATATATATATATATATATATATTTGAGTATCTTGAAAGTGAATAATGAAATAAAAATTAATAAGCTAGTAATATAACACAACTGTTATTGGGTAGATTTTTTTAAATTTAATAGTAAGATGAACAGAATACAATAGATGTTTTCTATTAAGGTTTCATTAATGGTTTTGACATGATGTCTCCTGATATTTGACTTGCAAATTAATACAAATTGGTTTGGATATGAACACAAGCCTAAACATAGGAAACTAATTTTTGGATTAGGCAAAAGTTAACCACAAATTAATATTAATGGAGTCCTTTGAATAAGGCTTCAATTAGCTCACAAAGCAGTGAACTTCTGCATTGGAAGGCATTGAGTTTAAAGGTAAACAGACTTTTAGCTGAATACTTATTAATGAGTAAAAAATTAGCTTTAATTGCACTTGCTGATTATATTAAAATTGACCAGTGGTGGAAAGTAATGAGCTCAACTTTAGCAAGAACAAAATTTGAAGAGTGAGAAAGACAGGAACTTTGGACAAATATTACTTGGGACTCCATTTCTGTAAGTTAACATTTGAGAGTTTTGTTTATTTGTTTTATTCTAAATCAATCATTTTTCTTGCCTGAAAAAAGCAACTCTAAAAAAGTAGGCATATTTGGAGATCATAGCTGTTTTCAATTTTATATTTTATGAATTTGCAAAAATTATTTTAAAACCTGGAAGTTGATTGATAGAATGTGGGTACTTAAAAATAGTCCAAATGGATATGAAAGTACAATTTTATTTTTCTTATTCTACACATCTTATTGTGATCCTAATTCATGCTGAGCACTGTTCTAAGAGTTTAGAATATTTGAGGACAAAACAGATTAATCCTTGACTCCCTCCTTGCGATTAGCATTCAAGCAAATTACTTCCTCTTGCATTAATTTTCCTTCCCTAGCGACACCAAAGAATGTTTTACCACAAAGTGTAGTAGCCTAGCAAACTGGAGAGTTAGCAGCAGAAATTAGAATTTACGCATCACCTACTAGTATTCTACATTGAGCCTTGAGGGGTGTAGACATGAAAAGCACCTGTAACAACTGAAGAAGAATTTAGAAACATAAAATGTTTAAAGAGAGTTACCTAGACTTGACACAGCTTGATAGACAGGTAAAGAAGGGAAGAAAGACCAAGAAGGAGGCGACAGCCTATGAGAAGGCAGAGCAGCATAAGAAAGTGTGATGTGTTCTATGAAGCATAAAAATAGAAGTTAGGTAGACAAAGTCCTAATTATAATGTGCCTCTCACAACATGTAAAATAATTAGAATAGTATTAGGGTAAAATGGAACATGATGAAAAATATACAAAATAAATCAATGTATATGCTGCTGAAGAGGAAAGAGAAACTGCTGAAGTAGAGACATTAGTAAGTCTGTGGCATTAATCCTTGGAACAAATGAAAGCCCTGTGTTGTCTACTATGGGAGCTAGTAGTTATGTAAGGTAATGTAAGTTGAAATTAATTAAAAGTAAAATTGAAAATCTAGTTCCTTAATCATATTAATTATACTTTGAATATTGTATAATGCAGATGTAGAGCATTTCTTTTCATCATCCCAAGAATTCTAACTGGGTAACTAATTGTGTAGAACAATCACCTCCTCTGGGAAAGAAGAAAGATTATACCTACGGAGGAAAGGAGAACATTTTAAGCAGACAGAACTTTAAAATCTACTTGGTCTGTCTCTAAGTGTTTTTATTCTTTTACAAAAAGCAGGTTCTCAAGTGCTACTTGTGAAAAAATTGAAAAAAAAAATAACAAACTAAACTTGGCAGTTGTCATGGGGATGAAAAAGAGGGAGCAGACAGAGAGGTAGACTAAAAGCTTCAAGTTTTGTTGCCCATTTCAATGCTCTAGTTGGCCTTCGCTAGAAAATCCAAACTCTTAGGTATAAATTCTGGGCTTGTAAAATGCTTATAAGTGTTTAGCAGCAGAGAAAACTCATTTAATAAAAAAAAAAACTATGTGAGGTTATATGCTATTGAAGTTACTGTCACTATTACTCTTTATAAGGGAGAAACTCTCAAAGATGTGAAATATTAGCCACAAATTATACATCAAGACTTGGACAGAAGATAAGGAAGCTTTTGCTTGATCACTGCCTAGTGAGTGAGCAGAAAGGCAGACCTGGGTGTGGCCTGGCTCTCGGGTGGATGCAGATGCGTATCAGCGTAGTTGTCCATCACTGCTGCCATCTTTCCAGGGCAGTGTGCCACTCCTGCTGTGTACTTGAGGGATACCCACAGAGCTCAACCAGAGTGGGCAACAGAGAGTCTTTGCTCTTTAGCTGCCAGACTTTCAAGCTGCCAAGTGAAAGGATGCTTCACGACTTTCTGCCAAGGAAGTTTTTGCTTAAATCTTGTCTAACTTCCCTGGTATGGTCAATATTATGTTGCTTCTTTAGCCAAAATAATCCGAATCAAAGTTAAGGATGAAAACCAAATGAATACATGCATGGGGAAGAAACCAGCAGTATGCAGAGATAAATTAGAAGATGGTGTCAGGTGATTTCCAACTCACCACACTTCCATACAGATTGCAGAATTTATATTTTGAGAGAGATTATTTTTTAAATCCCCAAAATGAAAAGATGAGCCCTTTGCAGGAGCAAATATGAAATTTTATGTTACCATTAATAAATGAACCGCTTATCAATAAACTGAAAAGCTTAAATATTCCCTAACTCCTGCCAGCTACAGAATCACTTGGATTTAGATTGCTTCCATAGGGACAGTTCAAATTTTTTATTTTTGCTACAGCAACAAGACAGGCTAGGAATGTAATAAAGAGATTATATTAAATGGTTATCCTAGCTGAAATGTTCTGAAACATGTTTTGTTACAACTTTTTTTCTTGAAATGCTAAAGTCATTTATAGCCACTGCATACCTCTTCTTGTTCTCCCCCAAAGAAATATAATCTAAATATAGTTAAAATTACATATAAATCTAGAATATCATAGCCTGAGTTTCATATTTAATAGTTCTGTGAAAGCACAGTAAGTATTGCAAGAAACTTTGTTTGAGATTTAGTTCTTAAATATAAATGAATAGTAAAAAGCATCCCTTTAAGTAAAACTAAGTATCAGTGATATTGTTTTTATCTTAATTGGTATGGTGTTTTCCCCAGTTGTCTCCAAGTGACTTGTGTGCCAGGTCGTATTAGTCTCTCAGGGTGAGGTGACATTTGTGCATCTCTGTGACCCAGCTTTCATATTTGGAACCTACTGCCAGCAAATACGCACGCCCCAGGCCAAGATGTATAGGAGGGTTTCTCGCAAAGACAGTGGGCATTTTGGCTAGCTCTATCAGACAGCTGGGCAGTGTCTTGCACTTTCCTGGCAGCCCAAGTCTGTCACATACACCTGAAACCTGATGATTTCTAGAAACCAGTGTCATAGATTGATTATTATTTGCTATGAATTCAAAGGAATTTTACATAAAAGACAATATATAGTTTTTCATAGTCATCTGAAAAATATATATGTATATGCAAATATATTCATACAAAGATATATATAAAAACACATGCACGTGCATATATTATATATGTATGGATAATATATAATCTACACGATGCACATATTTGGTTTAATTCTACAAATATACATCCTTATTACTTTATGTCTCAATACCCAGAGAATCAAACATTTCACAGTTAAAAAGGACCTTTAGAAGCCAGGCGTGATGGCACACGCTTGTAATCCCAGCATTCAGGAGGCTGAGACTGGAGGATCGCGGTTCATGGACAGCCTAAGCTACTTAGTGAGGCCCTCTGCAACGTAGTGAGACCCTGTTTCAAAATAAAGAATAAAAATAGGGCAGAGGGTGTGGCTCGGAGGTCCAATGCCCCTGGGCTTCATCCCCAGACCCGAAAAAAAAAAAAAGGTACTGTTTATATATTTTTCATATATATATATATATATATATATATATATATATATATATTTAAGCTATGAGCTATGATCCATAATTTTTAGGAGTTTATAATCAAGCTAGAAGATAAGGTATCTTTTTTAGTTAAAAGGTTGCCAGATATTCTTTTATTTGTTTTGTAAAACAAAGTATAACTTAACTAGTCAAATTAATGGATGAATTCTCCTCTTTGAAGTTTTCTATCACTTGCTGGAAACATCAAAATGGTAGAACTTTGATTTCCTCCAAATCCATTCATAAGCATGAATAGCCTTTCTTTATTTATGTACAAACCCCAAATCTGAAGTGCTGTGTTACTCATTAGCTGTACATTCATCTAGACATTCTGTTTATTAAGATATTTGTTAGAGTAGTAATGGAAAAACTCTAAAAACCTGGTAATTATTAGTCACAGTGTCACTGAGACCAGAATATCTCCTTAACTGAAGGGAGTATTCTTTACATTGTATAATTTTTTTTTTTTTTTTCCACACCACAAGTCTCAAGGCCCTTTTGGGCTTTTCATTCTTCATGCAATTGGACTTGGCGGCAACATATAAAAAAAGCTTCACTTTTTGGGATTGGTTTGGTTGTGAAAGTGGGATAAAACATTTTCACTTAAATTTTTTTACTTCCTCCTGAATTTTGTTTTTTCACTGCCATATTTCAATATTTTTTTAACAATTTTTTTATTGAACATAAATAGTATACATTTACACTATATTTGGTGCCCTCTCCCCCCCACCCCCGTTTTCTCTCCCCCCCCACCAATGGTTGGCCAGGTTAACCATGTCTTATTCATAATTTTACATATGTTCAGGTGAAGATGCTCCTTAATCAAGATCGGCCTTTCTCCTCTCCTATCTTTCCATTAAAACTTAGCTAGTATTTCCCCTCTAATATCTGGGGTCATACTGGTATCCTTTGTGTTTTCTAGTTTGGGCATATTAGAGGAAACATGTGTATCTTCTTCTTCTGTGCTTGGCTGATCTCACTTAACATGATGCTTTCCAGGGCTTTCCATCTTCTTGCAAATGATATAATTTTGTTCTTTATGGCTGAATAGAATTCCATTGTGTGTATTTCCCACAGTTTTGCTATCCATTCATCTGTTGATGGTGATCTGGGTTGGATCCATATTTTGGCTATTACAAATTGTGCTGCTATGAACATAGGTATGCATATGTTGCTGTATTTCTCTGAATTCAACCCTTTTGGAAAGATACCGAGGAGTGGTATAGCTGGATCATATGGTGGATCTATTCCCACCTTTCTTAGGAATCTCCACACAGATCTCCATAGTGGCTGAACTAGTTTGCACTCCCACCAACAGTGTAAAAGAGTTCCTCTTTCCCCACATCCTCGCCAGCATTTGTTGTTGTTTGATTTCTTTATGCTTGCTACTCTCACTGGGGTTAGATGGAATCTCAGTGTAGTTTTGATTTGCATCTCCCTGATGGCCAGTGATGAAGAACATCTTTTCATGTATCTATTAGCCCTTTGTATCTCTTCTTTTGTGAAGTGTCTATTTAGTTCATTTGCCCATTTCTTGATTGGGTTGTTTGTTTTGTTGGTGTAGAGCCTTTTGAGCTCTTTGTATACAATGGATATTAGCCCCCTATCAGAATGGTGGCTGGTAAAGATCCTTTCCCATTCTGTAGGCTTCCTCTTTAGGTTATTGATAATTTCCTTTGATGAGAAGAAACTTTTTAGTTTAATGTTATCCCACTTGTTTATTCTTGCTTTAATTTCCTGAGCTTTGGAGGTTTTGTTGAGAAAGTTTCTGCCTGTGCCAATATGTTGTAGTGTTGAACCTATGTTCTCCTCTACTAACTTCACCGTCTCAGGTCTAATTTCTAAGTCTTTGATCCATCTTGAGTTAATTCCTGTGTTAGGTGAGATATAGGGGTTTAGATTCATCTTTTTACAAATGGTTAGCCAGTTCTCCCAGCACCACTTGTTGAAAAGGCTGTCTTTTCTCCAGCGTATGTGTTTGGCCCCTTTGTCAAAGATTAATTGACTAAAGATGTGTGGGTTTGTTTCTGTATCTTCTATTCTAATCCACTGGTCAGTATATCTGTTTTTGTGCCAGTACCATGCTGTTTTTACTACTATTGCTCTATAGTATAGTTTGAAGTCTGGGATTGTAATGCCTCCTGCGTGTTTCTTGTTATTGAGAATTGCTTTGGCTATTCTAGGTCTTTTCTTTCTCCATATGAAGTTCATGATTGATTTTTCTAGGTCTCTGAAGAATGTCACTGGTATTTTAATGGGAATTGCATTGAACCTATAGATCAGTTTTGGCAGAATGGCCATTTTGATGATATTTATTCTGCCTATCCATGAGCACGGGAGATCTTTCCATCTTCCAAGGTCTTCTTCTATTTCTTTCTTTAATATTTTATAGTTTTTGTTGTAGAGGTCTTTTACATCTTGGGTTAGGTTTATTCCTAGGTATTTTATTGGTTTTGAGGTTATAGTGAATGGAATTGTTGTTTTTGTTTCCTTCATTGTGGATTCGTTGTTGGCATAAAGAAAGGCCACTGATTTCTTTAGGTTGATTTTGTAACCTGCGACTTTGCCGAATTTGTCGATCAGCTCCAGAAGTCTTTTGGTTGAGTTCTTTGGGTCTTCCAGATAAAGGATCATGTCATCTGCGAATAAGGATAATTTCACTTCCTCTCTTCCTATGTGGATTCCTTTGATTTCCTTCTCTTGTCTGATTGCTGCAGCAAGAGTCTCAAGGACTATATTGAAAAGGAGAGGTGAAAGTGGGCATCCTTGTCTTGTTCCTGACTGTAGCGGAAATTCTTGCAGTTTTTCCCCATTCAATATAATGTTGGCTTTGGGTTTGCAGTATATTGCCTTGATGATGTTGAAGTACTTTCCTTCTATCCCAATTTTTTGCAGTGTTTTTAACATAAATGGATGTTGGATTTTGTCGAATGCTTTTTCAGCATCTATTGCTATGATGATGTGGTTTTTGTTCTTGGTTCTATTTATGTGGTGAATAACATGTATTGATTTGCGTATGTTGAACCAGCCTTGTTTTTCTGGGATGAAACCGACTTGGTCGTGATGAATTATTCTCTTGATATAGTTTTGAATGCGTATAGCTAGTATTTTGTTTAGAATTTTTGCATCTATGTTCATTAAGGATATTGGTCTGTAGTTTTCCTTTCTTGAGGTATCTTTATTTGGTTTGGGGATTAATGTGATACTGGCCTCATAGAAGGAATTTGGAAGAGTTCCCTCTCTTTCAATTTCCCAGAACGTGTTATGAAGTATTGGTATTAGTTGTTCACTGAAGGTTTTGTAGAATTCAGCTGGGAACCCATCTGGGCCTGGACTTTTCTTTGGTGGAAGAATTTTTATTGCCGTTTCTATTTCTTTGGTTGTTATTGGTTGGTTTAGGCTTGCTATGTCCTCTTGGTTGAGTGTAGGAAGGTTAACTGTGTTTAGAAATCTGTCAATTTCATCCAGGTTTTCAAATCTATTGGAGTATAAATTTTTAAAGTAGTTTCTGATAATGTTTTGAATTTCTTCACTATCAGTGGTGATATCTCCTTTTTCATTTCTAATTTTGGTAATTTGAGTTGATTCTCTTTTTCTTTTGGTTAGGTTGGCCAGGGGTTTATCAATTCTATTAATCTTTTCAAAGAACCAACTTTTTGTTTTATTGATTCTTTGAATTGTTTTTTTGTTCTCTATTTCATTTATTTCTGCTCTAATTTTGATGATTTCTCGTCTTCTGCTGGCTTTGGGAATGGATTGTTGCAGAATTTCTAGATCCTTGAGTTGTGTCATTAGGTTCTTTACTTGGTGGTTCTCCGTCCTTTTTATGTGGGCACTCAATGCGATAAACTTTCCTCTTAGTACTGCCTTCATGGTGTCCCATAGGTTTTGGTAGGTTGTGTCTCTGTTTTCGTTTGTTTCCATAAATTTCTTTATTTCTTCCCTAATTTCTGCTCTTACCCATTCGTTATTTAGTAGTGTATCATTCATTCTCCATGAATTTGAATACTTTCTTTCGAGTTTCCTGTTGTTGATTTCTACTTTTATTCCATTGTGGTCTGAAAAGATGCATGGGATTATATTACATTTTTTGAATTTGCTGGTATTTTCTTTGTGTCCCAGGATGTGATCTATTTTGGAGAAGGTTCCATGGGCTGCTGAGAAGAAAGTGTATTCTGTAGTTCCTGGTTGAAATATTCTGAAAACGTCTATTAGGTCCATTTGGTTTATGGTTTCCTTTAGTTCTAAAGCATCTTTACTCATCTTTTGCCTCGAAGATCGATCCAGTGGTGTGAGAGGCGTATTAAAGTCTCCCAGAATTATTGTATTTGGGTCTACTTGGGATCTTATGTCCAGAAGGTTTTGTTTTACGAATGTGGTTGCACCCACATTTGGGGCATAAATATTTACTATCATTATATCTTCTTGGTGTATTGTTCCTTTTAATAAAAGGAAGTGCCCCGATTTGTCTCTTTTGATGTGTTTTAGTTTAAAGTCTGTTTTGTTGGATATCAGGGTTGCTACCCCTGCTCTTTTTCGGTCACTGGTGGCATGGTATATCTTTTTCCATCCTTTCACCTTCAGCCTGTGAATGTCTTTGGCTGTGAGGTGAGTTTCTTGCAGACAGCATATGTTTGGATTATGTTTCCTAATCCACATTGCCAGTCTATGTCTTTTGATTGGTGAGTTAAGTCCTTTGACATTAAGTGATATTATTGAAATATGCTTTTTGTTTTCTGCCATTTTGTGTTCTGTCTACTCTTGGGTGTTGTGATCTTTCTTCTTTACTTAAATGGCCCACTTATTAACTTCCTCTCTTCTCTGATTTTGGAGTCTGCTTCTTTTTTCTTCCTGATGATTTATTTCTTTAAGAATTTTCTCTAGTGTTGGCTTTGAATTCATGAATTTTTTGAGATTCTGTTTATCCTGAATGACTTTGACTTCCCCATTGATCTTGAATAGTAGTTTTGCTGGATAGATTAATTTGGGCTGGAAGTTATGTTCTTCCAGGGTCTGAATCACGTCGTACCAGTCTCTCCTAGCATTCCTGACCTGGGTTGTATAGTCTGGGGTGATTCTTATTGTTTTGCCTCTATATGTCACCTGTCCTTTTGTTCTCACTGCTTTTAAGATTCCTTCCTTGGCCTCTATGCTGGTCAATTTGGTTATTATGTGGCGTGGAGTGGTTTTTCTTTGGTCCTGTCTCAGTGGAGTTCTGTATGCCTCCTGTACTTGAAGATTCAAGTCTCTTTCCATATTTGGAAAATTCTCTGAGATTATTTCCTTGAAGATATTACATATGCCCTTGGTCTGTACCTCTATCCCTTCCTCAATGCCTATTATCCGTAAATTAGGGCGCTTCATATTATCCCATAATTGCTGGATGTTTAGGTTTTGTTGCTGTAAAGATTTCTGTATATCGCTGACTGTGTTTTCGGTTTGGGATGTACTGTCTTCTAATATTGATATTCTGTTTTCCATTTCATCTAATCTTCCAGAGTTTCTTTCTATTGCTGTCTTCATTTCACTTATTGCCTCTTTCATTTCATTCCAGACCTCTTTCTGATTCTTTTTTAGTGTTTCTATTTCACCTTTAACCTCCTCTATACTTGTTTTAAAACCTTTCATCATATTGAACAACAAGATTCTGAACTCCCCTTCTTGCATTTCTAGTAGGTCAGTATTCGTGATTTCTGCTGTCTCTTCATAACTTCTGGTTCTCATATTTATAGTGTTCTCTGTCCTGTTTTTCTGATTTCTACCCATCGTTCGTGAGTAATGTGTTTAGTCAAATCTTAATATTAGGAGTTTAGGGGTATCGGCAAGTCAGCAGAGCCTTTCCAGTGTTGAGGGTGGGTGATGTGGGAGGAGCTGGGGTGATGGGTAAAGGAGTCAGATTAGGTGGAGGATATGTTAGGTTGAGAAGGACTTTATGTATGATAAGGTAATAACTTGCTAGGAATGAGAGAGAGTTAACTACTAGGACTCTTGTTGTTAGTAGAGTAGTTATGGATATAAAAAATACTTTGAGTTTTAAACCATGAGGTATATTATGGGGAAAAGTTTTGGGGGAGAAATGTATGTAGGTTAGTGTGGGAAGGTTTGTAAATAGGGATGCTGGTAGGAGCAGACAGACATTAAAAAAAAAAAAAAAAGAATCCCCACAAGATACCAAGACTATTATGTAATCCAAGAAAAAGGAAGATAAACCAATCAAAGGAGGAGAATGAAAGAAAAGGAAGGAAAGAGGAAGAAAGAGGAAAAAGGAAGAGGAATAAAATAAAAGGAACTAGCAGCCATGTGAAATAAAAAAAATAAGGCAAACTATCCAATGTGTATATATATAAAACAACAAGTTAAAGTAAGAGAAGTTTGGATTAAAAGAAGAAAAAAAAAAAGAAAATAAAACAGCAATAACCATACTAAAACAAAAGCACTTTAAAAGCAAAATAAAACATAACATCCACATTAAAAGTAAAACAAACAGTCCTCCTTATTTACGCATATGGGGTCAGGTCCATATAATATGTGCGTATCTGATTGCTTGGTAGCTTTCAGGATACCATCCAATGTCTCTTAGTTTTCTTTGTACTCTATTTTTATCTTCTTAAGTCACTCTGGGTGTTTGGACACCTTTTTCTCCTTTAGCTGCTCTAGGTTTATGTGTCCGGGTGTCTGGTTTCACTGTTATTTGATTCTGTACAGTTCACAGATTCTGCGAAATTCTAACCTGTGGTCAGCACATCTGCACTCACCACCCTCGCCTCCAGCCTGTGCTTCCCTACAGCAGGGGTGGAGAGTGACTAAAGTGTAATTGGAACTTCCCCCTGAGGTCCTGAGCAGATTTTGTGGCCCGATGGATTTTCTTGTGTCTCTGGAAATTCCAGCTGGGCTAGCCGGTGTGGTCCCAAGATGTGCCCTGGGCAAATGAATGCTGGTTCCTGGGTGGCCACACTTACTGCCAGAGCTCTGCCTATTCCAAGAGTGCAGGCTGGATGCACTGTTAATACTGGACCTTAGTGAGAGTGGGTGCAGCTGTCTATTGCTGCTGGTATGTTCTTCCAAGGTGTATTGAGCTGAGTTCTCACTTAGAACTAAGCATCTGGCTACCAGGAGGTTGGGAATACCCAGCGGTGGGCCAGGGGTGCAGGGTAGGTGCTCAAGGGTCCAGTGTGCGGTGTCCAGCAATGGTCTCTGCCTCCCGCGGGACGTAGAGGCTGGGGGTGCCCCAAGGAGATTTCCGGGTCTCCCAGTGCTTTTGCAGCCTGGAGGGTAGGCTCTGGCAAGGTGGCAGGGGTTAGCCACAGAAGCAGGCTCCAATTTAGGGGGGCAGTGTACAGGCACTGATTACTAGTAGGGGACAGGCAGGATGCGCGAGGAGAGTGCTCTGAGGCTTGAGCCCGTGGTGGGGGGTTGAGACTGCGCACACGCTAGGACCCCAGTTTACTAGGGCGCCCTCAGGTACCTGTCTTGGTGCAGGAATCCGTGTGAGTCTCTGTGCCGATGTGATCCGATCGCTGGTGGGCAAACAAAGTTCTGGTGGGTGCTGCTCGCTGCTTAGGATGCGGTCCTAAGTCCGTTTTTATTCCCGGATTATCTTGCCGTGGTAATATCGGGCAGGCAGCTCCTTGGACCTACATTGTATAATTTTAATTAGTTTTTAATTTCCTTACAAATAGGCACAAAGAAAAACAAAATGACACTGGAAATAATAAATATGGTATAAGTTAATAAAAATAGTTTCATTTTAGCAATGACCACTAAAATATATTTTAAGGGTTAAAATTATATAACACCGAGTCATTTGGTCAACAAAACTTAATTTAAAAAATGAGCAATACCTGTGTTATATAGCTACTCTTCTCTATATATCTGAACCAGTTTTCCTTGACTAGCTCATATTCCAAAACAACAAATTATCTCCTGTTCACCTTTCTGAAAAGCTGATTCCAAAAGTCTTCCAGTTGATCTTCTGTAGTGGACCACATTCTCTCTTCACTCACAAACCACAGCCTAAGGAAGATCAAATCACCCTATCCTCATTTGTCTTTCAATCGTTAGTGAAGTTTTCCCTCTTAAGAACTATGTATGCCACATCCTTTTTCAAGAACACGGTAAGCAACAGAGATTCCCATTTTCCTTTGCCATCACACACTCTCCCTCAGAGGCTCACTGTTCCCACTTAACGTGTAGTTTTGGCTTCATGTCAGAGAATACCCTTCAAACTCACCCCCTCATGTGTTTTCAAACTTCACATCTATCCCAACCCTCAGAATTCTGATATGCTATAAGATTGTCTTCATTTGACTTTGTGAAACAGACATAGTCTTTCCTATCACTCACTTTAATAAGCTCATAGAGTCAGAAAAGTAATATATCAGATGCTCACACTAATAATCAAAAGCTAGGGAGAAAATGGTTCATAGAAAGAACTCTAGATGAAGAAGGAAAAACTATAGAGGAGCAAATAAGGGAAACTAACTGTGAAGGATGGCAGGGGGAAATGAAAATTTTCTTATGTACATGATGTACATTAACAAACATATCAAAGTCAATCACTAAGCCAAACATGAGAAGGAGGGAGGGGAGAAAATGAGGGGGGAAATGGGGAAGAACTAAATGAGAGATGTGTGCATGTATGCCTCTACCATCTTGTACTCCATTAAGATATATGACTAAAATGCATCAATAATTTTTTTTTAAATAAACTTGTGTTCCCAATTAGACAGACACATTATAACATTCCTTATTATTGTATATGCCAATACTCAAATAATTAAGCATTCAGAGTAAAAATGGGCCTTAGTGGTATGGTGGTGAGTGTCTCTAATCTCTGTACTTGGGAGGCTGAGATAGGAAGATTACAGGCTTGAAGCCAGACTCATCAACTTTGCAAGGCTGTCAGCAATTTAGAAAAATTGTTTCTCAATAAATAAACAAGAGCCAGGTGTGGTGGCACATGCTTGTAATCCCAGCATTCAGGAGGCAGAGACCAGACAGCTTCAGCTACTTAGCAAGCAACTCAGTGAGACAATGTTTCAAAAAACTAAAAAGACTAAAAATTAGGGCTGGAGGTATAGTTTGGAGATAAAGTATCCCTGGGTTCCATCCCCAGTAACAAAATATAAATAAATAAATAAATTAATTAATTCAAATAATCAACAAAACAAAAAGCTGGTTCTTTAAAAAGATTAATAAGATTGACAAACCCCTGGCCAATGTAACCAAAAGAAAGTGAGAATCAACCCAAATTATTAAAATTAGAAATGAAAATGGAGACATCACCACAGACAATGGAGAAATTCAAAGGATTATCATAAACTATTTTGAAAATTTATACTCCAATAGACTAGAAAACATGGAAGAAATTGATCGATTTCTAAGCACATATAACCTACCTAAACTGAACCAAGAGGATATAGCAAGCAATAACTAGCAAAGAAACAGAGACAGCAATAAAAATTCTGCCATCAAAGAAAAGCCCAGGCCCTGATGGGTTTCCAGCTGAATTCTACAAAAACTTCAGTGAAGAACTAATCCCAATATTTCTTTCACAACTTGTTCTAGGAAATCGAAAGAGATGGAATTCTCTTAAATTCCTTCTATGAGGCCAGTATCACATTAATCTCCAAACCAAATAAAGATATCTCAAGAAAAGAAAATTATAGACCAATATCCTTGATGAACATAGATACAAAGATTCTAAACAAAATACTAGCTATATGAATTCAAAACCATAAAATAAATTAAACAATAATAATAATAGGGCTGGCAGTGTAGCTCAGAAGTATAACACTCCTGGGCTCAATCCTCAGCACCATAAAAAAAGATCTTAGAAATCACTAGGAGATTTTAGATTTTTATTTGTTGTCCCTGCCCCCTCAGATTAGGCTCATAACTATCACAGATAACTTGACTGAGGTCAGATGGAGCTGGTTCCAAAACCACACCTTCCTAATTTTAATTCTAGTTATCCTTCCCAAAGAGATGTACATCCAAGTAGATTCCTGTGGTTACTCTCTTGAACAACCCACTGCACCATCCGCCACTATTCTCCCTCCTAATCGTGCCATCCTCCTTTGCTTCTTAACTCCTGCACATCTTCCCTTCTATGTGTGTTCTCTACTTGGCCCTCTATTATCTATTCCAAATATAGACTCACTCATTTCATGGTGGTATTTATTTCCTTTAAATACCAATAGACTTTATATTTTCCTACTAAATTTCTAAAAAATTTTACCATATATTTGTTATTTATATTCTCAATGTGTGGTGCTACTAATAAATAAAGCAAGTTACTTGAGAAAAGATTCATAGTTTTTATAGATCTTTGTCACTCTATGGCTCTTAATAAATCATCATTCAGCTGATTGCAGTTCCACCCACTATAGAATATTGCTGAGTGAATGGCAAATTGCTTACCACTCAACATTTCATCTATCTGATTTGCCATGGATCATGAGGATTCTTTTGAGTCCAGTATTTCTTTGTGTGTATGTTTATTATTTGTAGGACCATGACAATAAAATATCACAAATAGAAATGAACATTTTTAGTCACATTCAATTCAAATTGTAGATCATATACTTTTAGAAATAAGACATCCCCTTTTTTTTCACTTCATATCACCTGTAACAGAGCCACATTCAGAAAAGGCTCTGTGAGCTGGTCATGGTGGTGCATGCTTGTAATCCCCATGCTTGGGAGGCCGAGACAGGAGGATCATGCAGGTTTGAAGCCAGCTGCACTGGCTTAAGAGACCCTGTTTCCAATTTAAAAAATATATAAAATAAGTGTGGGAGTGTAGCCCAGAGAAGGGTTTCCAGGAACCCCAGTACCACCAAAAAAACAAACAAAAAAAAATAAATAAATAAAAACAAAAAAAAAAAAAAGAAAAGGCTCTGTGAGCATGTTTTTGTTAACATTAGTACTAACTTGGTAGAATAAAAAATTACTAGGAAACACTTGGGTTCAAAAATATCAGCATTGAGACAGGCTTGGTGGGATAAATCTATAATCCCCATACTTGGGAGGCTGAGACAGGAGGATCTCAGGTTCAAAGCCAGACTTAGTAATGTATTAATGTATTAATATTCTCAGCAACTTAGTAAACCCTATTTCCAGATAAAAAATGAAATAGGCTTGGAGGTGTAACTCAGAGGTAAATCCCCAGATAAACACACACACAAGCTTATATATGTTTATATATGTTTTAATATATTAATAAATAATAACTATCAGTATTTTGTATTTTTATGTCAAACTATTAAATTTATTTTCAATATATAAATTTATTTTTTGATCTAAGTTCAGCATCATTCTCTTTTAATTGGGTCCACTGTAATTTTACATCATATTAGGATACAGAGTGTCAGAAAAATACATGCACACAACTCTTGTTGCCTTCCCCACTGGTTGCCTTTCCCAGTGGTCCCCTCCCTCATCATTCTAACCTCACAAGTCTTTGAGATTGGAATTGGAAATATATACATTCTTTATGACTTCATCCCCCCTCCCTAATCCCTCTCAGTCATTCACCTGAAGTTTCTGCTCATCTATCTGATGTTTCCTTTTTTTCTGAATCTCTCTCTAGTTTCTAAATATAAAAGAGAACATACATCTACTCATTCTAAGTATAGACTAGCTATACTTAGAATAATATTCTCAAGTCTCATACATTTTCCTACAAACAGTGTGATTTTGTTTCTGTTTATGGCTGAGTAAAATTCCATTATGTGCATATGCCAAAGTTTTGTGATCCATTCATCTGTTAATAAACACTTGGGCTGGTTCCGCAATTTGGCTGTTGTAAATTGTGCTTATTTTCCATGCTAAAGATGGATATGCAAGTATCCTTATTATATTCTGATCATGCTGAAGATGGATATACAAGTATCATTGTAATATTCTGATTTCATTTCTTTTGAGAAGATGCCCAGGAGCACTATGGCGGGGTCATATGATAATTCCATTCCCGATCTTTTGATCTCCACACTGATTTCCAAAGCAGCTGTACTAGTCTGTGCTCCCACCAGCAGTGTAATAAGGTCTCCATTTCTCCACATCCTCACCAGCATTTTTTCTTCTTTGTGTTCTTAATAATTACCACTCTAACTGGAGTGAGATGGAATCTCAGTGTACTTTTAATTTCTATTTCCTTCATTGTTAATGATGATGAACATTTTTTATATATCTGTTGGCCATTTGTAGTTCTTCTTTTGAAAAGAGTCTATTTATTTTGGTTGATCACTTTTTAATTCAGTTATTTGTTTTTCTGGTGTTAAACTTTTTAAGATATTTATGTATTTGAAATATTAGAGACAGATGTGTAGGTGGTAAAGATCTCCATTCTGTAGGCTCTCTCTGTAGAATCTTGATGGTTTCCTTTACTGCACAGAAGCTTTTAATCTAATGCTATCCCATGCATTATTTCTTGTTTTAATTTCCTGAAATTTCACGGTCTTTTGGAGAAAGTTTCTACCTGTACCTATATGTTAGAGTGTTGGTTCTATACCCTTTTCTCTCAGTTTGAAAGTTTCTGGTCTAATTACAAGGTCTTTGAACCATCTTGAGTTGACTTTTGTGCAGGGTGAGAGTTTAATGTTTGGTTACATTTTCCTGTATATGGACAACCAATTTTCCTAATAGCATTTGTTGAAAAGGCTGTCCTATCTCTAGTATATAGTTTTGGTACTTTTATCAAAGATCATCTAGTTATAGATGTGGGGCTTGGTTTCTGCATCTTCTATTTTGTTCTATGTCTATGTGTCTGTTTTTGTGCCAATACCATGATGTTTTTATTATTATTATTGCTTTGTAGCATAACTTCAAGCTAGATATTGTGATGGCTCTGGCATGCTTCTTACTGCTGAGAATTGCTTTGGCTATTCAAGGTGTTTTTCTTTTCCATATGAATTTTTAAACTGATTTCTCTAGGTCTGTGAAAAAATTACAACAGTATTTTGATAGGAATTGTGTTGAATATACAGATAGCTTTTGGCAGAATGGCCAATTTGATATTTTTTTCTTGCTATCCAAGTGTCTCAGAATATTTAAATTTTTACTATATGATTTTACTGATTGGGAGAAAATTAAAAAACATAAACCCCAATTTTGTAATTTTTATTGTATCATTTTAATTTTAGTGGTAACCTAAGGTACACTGAAAGCAAACATAATTTTAGAATACATATGGCTGAGTCTACAAAAGCTTAATGGATAAATCATTAACTAATTTATGCTAGCCTCTCCCTGATTCCTCTGAAATTATCTTTACAATTTACTTCCCCCATGAGAAGAACTTAGAAACTGAGATTCCATTTATTTTGTGAAATAATTTTTTGTGAGTAATTTTTCTTAAGAACAATATCTTTTGATTTGGAACATTGTAAATCTGAATTGTATGAATATAATACACCAATAAAAATTTTAAAAAAGAAAATAAAACACATTTTTGGACACTAATCTTTACATTTGGTTTTCCCATCATGTTTTAACAGTTTGTAAGCACAGAAGCTGCTTCAAGATATATCCTAGTACATCCTCACTTATATATGTCAGAGCTGTGTCATACCAAATAAGTGGGCAATCCTTGTAAGAAAAAGGAAAAAAGTTTCATTACATCACAAACCTAAGTACTAGCTATACTTACAGCCAGATATTCTGGGGGGGGGAGTATTCTCATATGTGTTCTGTTATCACTAGCTTACATATCTCTGATAATAAGGAAGAAGTATGAAATATGTTCAAAGTAATCTTTGATGACCCACTGCTAGGTGACATTCCTGTTGGCAAAGATAAGTGTATTCCTGCAGCCACCTTGTTACTTGATTCTACTCTCATTCCTGTTTGTGGACCCATCTATATCAATAACTGTGTCTATGCACTTGATGCACATTACCACGATTTGTGCAAAGTAAAATTAAATGAGGTTTAGTAGGAGTATAAAATCCTCATAAGAACTCATTAATGGAGCACAAGTCTAAATTTACCTTGTAAGTATACAGTGACATTATATATTTAGACCACACTATAAAACAAAGTCCTTCCTGAAGGTAAATTTCTTTTCTTTTTAATTTTTTTTATTTTTTATTTTTGGTGGTACTGGGGATGGAACCCTTCTACCTCCAGGCTACACTCTCAGACCTATTTTTTTGTTCTAAGTTTGGAAACAGGGTCTCTTAAACCAGCAAGGCTGGCTTAGAACTTGAGCGATCCTCCTGTCTCCACCTTCCAAGAGCAGAGATTACAAATGTGGGCCACCACGCTAGGTGGTAAATTGTTTTTCTAATAGAAATCTATTCAAAAGTTATTAGAGAGGAGTTATTGAACCAAAGGTAACACATATTTCCACTCATTAATCTTACGTATATATGGAGAGAGTTATATAAATGAAAGAAATGCTTTATATCAAATAGTATATTAAAAAATATTTATTTCTAATAATTGCCAAACTATGGAATCAGCCAAGGTGTTGTCCATCAACTGATAATGAATTAAAAAACTATGTGATATGTACACAGTGGAATTTTACTCAGCCATAAAGTAAAACACAATTACATCATTTACAGGGAAATGGATGGAACTGGATAATATTATGCTAAGTGAGATTAGTCACAAAAAATAAGAAATTGGATGCTCTCTCTAATATGCAAACGCTAGGAAGAAAATATGTCATAGGAGAAACTCTAGACAAAGAAGGAGATACTATAGATGAGCAAATAAAGTGACCTGAGGGGATGAGAGGGGAGAAGATGGAAATTCTCTAATGTTCATTATGTACATTGACAAACATATCAAAGTCAATCACTAAGACAAACATGAGAAGGAGGGAGGGAGAAAATGGGGTGGAAATTGGGTAAAGGCTAATTGGGTGATGTGTACATGTATGCCTTCACCATCTTGTACTCCATTAAGATGTATGAATACCATGCACCAATAAAAAGTTAAAAAAGTAATAAAAACATTTTCTTACAATAAAATATTTTTCATAAAAATAAAAATATTTATTCCTCTTCATGTGTTATTATGTCTTTGTCCAAAAGTCATTTTCACCGCCCCACCACCCTTTCTATATATACAGCCATAGAAATGACAAGACATTCTACCAAGTTAGTTAACAGATCTTAGTAATTAAAGGTTTAGAAAAGCTGCATGATGATTCATCCTAAACATATGCCTTAGGGTTAATTATGGGGCAATAATACCTGCATCCAAAAAGACTATAGTGATGCAAGGATGGGTTTGATTATGTCTAGAATAGCTCATTGAATTGCTTAGTGAATAAGGCTATAATATTTTTCAGCAATATTTTTATTATCTATTACCACGAGATTGTTAATGTGTGTTTATATAATGTCTTTCTTAGATTAATTGGAAATGCTCCATTTGAAACCAGAGCAGTCTCTAGAGAATGCTGCTAAAATGTTGTATCCATTAAAAATAATTCAAAGCCAGTTAACTGGCCAATGAAAAAATTTAATGCTTTAGGATGTCTCTTCTAAACATTTACTTGGGGCCACCATGCATGTCAGTATTTGGCTTTGTGAATTAAACCTTTGTGAATATTCTATGTTAGGCAACAATCCGCTGAAATTAATAGACTCTGTGTGATGCAAGTGATTATTCCTGTGATTGAAATGATCCTTCAGCTCTGTTCAGTGTGCTTCCTCTGTGTCCATAGAATCAACATGATGAAGAAAAATACAAAAAGAAACAACTGCTTTATATTTTGTGTTTGTGTGTGCATAATTTTTTTTTATATAATACTGGGGATTGAACTCACAGCCTCGCATGTGCTAGGCAAGCTACACTTCCAGCCCCTTAATCATATGTTTTATGTCATCTAATAATTGTTAAACAATTGGAATGTAATTTGATAGGATCCTCAGAAAAAACCCATAAATGTTTGTAATAAATGATATTACAGAGCCCTGGAGTAACTCGACTCATTTCATGATGCCTTAAGTCAAGAATTAGCCATCTCAGGGTCCTGTTAAGAATGTAGTTGAGGCCTCTGTTGCAACCATATAGAAATTAAACTCCTTCTCCCTGAACTTTTTCCCAGGGTGTGTTGCTAGTGGCAACACCCCCCCCCATAAGCCTCCTGCATCACAGTGAGTGTTCACTGTCTCATCTGACCTAAGACATAAATCTTGCTACAGTTTGAATGTTTCCATCCCTTATAAATTCCACAATAATGCTTAAATACTAATTCAACAATATAAAAAGATGGGACCATAAGGAGGAGATTAAGCTATAAAGACTCCTCCCTCATAGGTATGATTTGTTCTTCATATAAAGAGGGAACTAGCGAAGCCCTGTTTTTCTCTTCCATCCCTTCTATCACATGAGGACATGGTACAGAAAGAAGACATCATTTCAGAAGCAAAGCAGCCCTCTCCAGCCATGAGATCTATCAGTTCCTTGATCTTGGACTCCCAGCCACCATAACCATGAAAAACAAATGTCTATTCTTTAAAAATAACCTACTCTCAAGATGTTTTGTTAAAGCAGCATGAACAGACTAAAACAAATCTCAACATTATGGATGAAGAAACTGAGTATCAAAATGAGTGCAAGAAATTAGTTTTAAAACCCATTTTTCATAACTCATTGTTATCTGGCTATAAGGAAACAGATCTAAGATACTAAGAGTTTCTTCTTCCCATTGATGGCTTACTTTCACCATGCACATAGACAGAGTTGGCTCTAGACTCAATCTTTCATTGATGCCTCAAGTTTCTTTGAATATTAGGACAAGGAAAGATTTCTAAAGAGCTATTCACATTGCCTCTTTAAAGTAATGATTATATCTATACTTGATATGCTCATGAAGGCACATTATTATTGACTTGTGCACTGTCCCATTAATTTTAAATTTAAAAAATAATACAAAGTAGAAAATAAGGAAATAAAGAAAATTTCCACTATGCAAAAAAGATGAAAAAAATAGAATAATAGACTTTCATCTCAATGGTCTTTCTGTATTAGTTAGCCATGTAGTTTTATGATATTAAGTAAAAATGTCATAACACTTTTGTGTGTGTATTATAATGGGGATTGAACTAAGAGGTGCTCTACCACTAAGCTATGTCCCTCACCTTTTTTGTTTATTTATTTAATTTTGAAACAGGGTCTTGCTAACATACCTCTCACAAGCCTCAAATCTCTGATTCTCCTGTCTTAGCCTCTCAAGTACTGGTATTACAGGTGTGTGCCACTGTGTCTGGCTATCAGGAAACTTTGTTAAAATAATTTTGCTTTTGTTCTTTGTCTTGTTTGTCTAAAAAAAAAACCCATTCATTCTTTTGTTGACTTAAGTATGTAATTAATAGAGTAACTTAAAACTATCATTTATCTAAAAAGTTTATACTAACGAGACAAAGAACTAAAATTTGTTATCTTATTTTTATAAAGTTATGATCCTATACAAATAGTATTGAGTCTTACATAGTATCATTTCTGAAAAGAATTCTTTTCTTGGGCTGAGCCCATAACTCTGTGATAGAGTACTTGCCTAGGATGGTCAAGGCTCTGAGTTCAATTCCCAGTACCAAAAAAGAGCAAAAGTTATTTTCTTTTTGGAAGACTTTAGATAAATTTTATCTAATTATACAAAGTATACATATATCAAAATATCACATGGTATCCCATTAATGTTTACTTTTATATGTTTGTGAATCAGTTAAATAAAACTGATTACTGTTTTATTTACTGATTACAGTTAAATAAAACTGATACTTAGAAAAATACAATAAACTAAAATTGGAGCAGTAAGCTCTTCTCTTCCAAAGCAATGAGACATTGTAATATATGAGTTGTTTATGTAATAAATCTAGAGACTAATATTCTACCTCCAGATTGCCAAGAAAAAGTAAATGTCTTAGTCTATATCTCATTGGCATAAGAAAATACCTGAGATCCAGTACACTATAAAGAACAGAAGTCTATTTGGCTCACAGTTCTGGAGACTGGAAAGTCTGAAAGCATGGACCTGTCCTTGAGTGGCACCTCATGAGGGCTTTTCTACTGCATTACAGTAGGGTGCAGGGCCTCACTTGGGCCTCTCTCTTCTTATAACTCCACTAATGCCATCAGGGTGGTCTCACATCACCAAGTACCATTAACATATTCAAACCATAGCAGTAATTGTTTTCCACTGTCCTTAAAGCAGCACTATAATACTTTAAAGCATTGCAGAATTCTACAGGGTTCATGTGCTTATATGAAAAAAGCCTTCCTGTTCTAGATCTTGTTCATTCTCCTTATAATGCCTTAGATATTAACTCCTGAGTTGAGCCCAACTTTCTTGGAACTGAAAAATTAGGAAAAGTGATAACAATTTAATTGGACAATTTTTCTAAAAGATATTAGATTTGTTTCCTATAACTTTTACATAAAATATAAAATATGTTGTGGCATTTTATGTCAAAATTTGTGAATTTACATTAATGTAAACAGCAATAGATAAGGAAAAGTCAAAATATACTATAAGTTCTGAAAATAAAACACAAAACTTAGAAGATAAATTTTAACAAACTGCCTAATGACTCACCAGTTTCAAAATACATGAAAGTTTGGTGAATAAAAATATTTTATATTGACAATTTTTAATTTTAACCAAATCATTATCCAATCGAATTATTATAGCCCAAATCATGAAGAACCAAGACACTAGCACAGTATACTAGATATCAGACAGGAACTATTTCCTAAATCTGGACTAATAAGGTATTTGACACACACAGTATATGCTTTTTACTAATCCTTGATAACACCAAGTAGTTGAATACGAGAAATATGTTTTTTTTCTGTCAAGTGTCTCAGAGATAATCAAGGTGTACCAGTGTCTCAGAAATAATCAAATTCAGTGAAAAAACTGCAAAAGCTGGTAAACATGGCTGTTAATAAGTAATCATTAAACATTATAAATCATATTGCAGAAAAGGGCATCACATTCTATGTAAGGTCCTTTACTGGAAACTGTACAAAGAAGCTTTGACTCTAAGAAGCTTTATGAATATTAGCAGAAAATATCAACACTTGAACTAGATGTAAAAAACATGCCACCACAGTGATTGGATTGCGTGTCCCTTTTATAGAATCATTAAAATCACCACAGTCTTAACAGACATAAAATTAGCCTCTTAGCACTTGAAACTTCCTCACACGCCTGCACTCTGAGATACTTACAATGCTCAGAAGGTAATATCTATTTATATGAAATTAACAAGCACACTGGTATAAACAAAAAGAGCATTTATTGCCAGATATCACAACAATACTTTTTTACTTCCTGTTAACATTACCAAGAAGACAAGTTTTCTAATTAGGGTCTCAGCTCTATTATTGGTAGGAAGTAGCTCACAGGTTGCAGTAATTAAATACAAATGTAAATAATGTCTGAATTTTTACACAGTGAGGGGATGATTAAGAGCAAAGAGATAAGAAATACCACAGCCTTTCCATACACTCAAGACCAGGTACATAGGCCTGGCATGTGAAAAAACACAGTGAAAATAGTTTCATATAGTTAAACAACAAGGAGACTCTGCAAGTTTTCCTTCTGTGTGTTTTATATCTTTGGTGTCTTAGTGTGATGTAAGTATTCATAAAAATTATGGAGAGGTGAGCACAGTATTATCCCTAACATATTTCCTCCTCCTTTAGTTAAACACTGCACCTGCACACCTTACGAGTTCTTCTGGCATCAAACAATAACTAGGGAATGAGGGTAGAAGCCACACTGCCCTGTGGTTTTTCACTTGTTTTTATCAGGCTATTTAAGGGAATATTCTTCCCAGTAGGCACATTTTCTGAACAAGAAAATTACTACATTTCTTTTCAGAAAGAGTAAAAGGAAAAGAAACAAAATTATAGAGCCAGGTAACCATTGCCCTGAGGGAATTGTTTGTGTGTGTCAACCTCCCAACTGTTCATCTACACAGGCAAGTGGGGAGAGATTCACTCAGCTTTCCATTGTGGGAAAAGCTTATTGTTGGCAGCTGTTAAATTATTGATGCTATACATAGTTGATGTTATATTTTTGTCTTTCTCTTCAAAAAATCTATTGGGTTTGTCATGCTCGATGGCACAAATTGAAGAGGAAGATCAGAGGGAGGGGGAGGGACAATGGACCTGCATCCAACTTTGTAATACATTCTTTTCTTCATTCCACTGCCCTGCCTCCAGGCACATGGGGAAGTGTAGTAAGAGCTCTAGAAAGATAAATAATACCTAGGTCCTACTTCTGTACAAGGTGCTTAGTACCTTATCTAAAATAATATAAAAGTACTTTCAGAGAATTTTCAAATTAGCATTTAAAAATAGGCAAGACTAAAAAATATTATTCTTAAGTTTAGCCATGAGGTTATATATTGAGATCATAAAGGATAAGAAGAGTGACATTAGCAAAATGAAATAGATGTTTTCTACTATTATCTCTTAACCACCCCACTTGCACACAATGAAACCTTAATAACTACTCATGGATAAGAATAATTCTGCAGGAATCCAGGAGTCTAAGAAAGAAGTTTCAATACACCACTGGGGAAAAGCATCTGAGAAAAGATAAGACTGAGGAGAGTGAGAACCTTATCACCTAACCTGCATCCCTCCTTTTACAAGAAAACATCATTTAGTACCACACAGACTCCCTCAGCCTGGATTTCTCCCATGGAGGAAAGTGAGAACACGGTGAGCAAGCACCTGACTCCTGAATCTAGGTGAGGATGGTGCCCAGCCTCCCCAGCATAGCTTCATCAGATGGGGAGGATGAGGGCCGGGTGGAGAGGCCTTGGACCACACAAACATTATCCCAGATCCAAAAGCCTGTTTTCGGGCAGCTGGAACACCTTGCCTGCAGGTTTCCTCCCCTGGCCCAGGGGCTCCAGAAACATTCTACACATTTAACCAACTACATTTCCCAGCCATCTCCCCAGGCATGGTAGATAGAAGATGAAAGATAGCACCTCCTGTAGAAAAACAGCTCATCTAAAACACTGGGATAAAACACAAAAACTTGAACATTTTCTTTCTTCCTCTTTCTTTCTTTCTTTCTTTCTTTCTTTCTTTCTTTCTTTCTTTCTTTCTTTTTCTGGAGTGCTGGGGGTTGAATACAGGATCATTCTACTTCCGAGTTACACTGTTAGCCCTAATTTACTTTTTATTTGGAAACAGGTTCTTCCTAAGTTTCTGAAAGCTAAGATGCTGAAGCTGGCGGCATACCTGTGATCCTCTTGCCTCAGTTTCTCAAGTAGTGGGATTGTACTTGAACATTTTATGGCACTTTCCTAAGGAAAATAAAAGGAGGCTCTCAGCACCAATCTGACCTTGTAAGATCAAGGCATACAATCTTAAGAATTATTTGCAAAGGACATAGGAAGTGCAGAGTGCCTGTATCCATAGCAAATGTGAGCTCAGGATAGAAAGGTCAGAATCCCTAGTAGGATGAGAGGTGAAGATATTTCTATTCCAAAGCCAGTCAAAAAAACACTAAAGAAATCAAATGCTTTTGCAAATGAGAAGACAACAAGAAGAGACATCAAAGGGCATGAAAATCAAGAGAAGACAATAATATGCAAAGAATATAATATTAAAGACAATGACACCAAAAAAAACAGAGGTCCATAATTTACCTGACAAAGAGTTCAAAAGAACAGGTTTAAGGAACATCAGTAACAAGAAAAGACAGACAGACAACAGAACAATATCATAAAAACAATACATCTACAAAATGAGACGTTTAATAAAGACACAGAAACCTTCAAATAGAACCAGACAGAAACGCTGGTGCAAAAGAAAACAATGGAGGAATAGAAAATTGCCTGAGAGACAGCAGACTTCATCATGCAGAAAAACCAATCTGTGGACACAAAGGCAGGTCGTTTGAAATTAGCCAGTTTGAAGAACAAAAAGAAAGAGAATAAAAGCTAATGAAAGCACAAGGGACCTATAGGACTTCATCAGTAATGTGAGTATGTGAGTCTCTGGAACTCTCAAAAGAGATGAGAGAGAGAGAGAGAAAAGGATAGAAAGCTTATTAAAAGAAAACTTGTCAGAAACTTTCCAGTTCTTCAAAGGAATATAGACATCATACCAATGAAGCTGAAAGGAACATGATCAAGACTGGCTCAAAGAAGAATTGCTCAATGCACATTATAATATAATGGTCAAAAGTCAAAGTGAGTCCTGACACCAGCAAGAGAAAAGATGCAAATTATATCAGGAAACCACACCCCATAAGACAAAAGACTTGTCAACAGAAACCTTGCAAGCCAGAACAAAACAGAAATATATATTTAAAGAGATACAAAAAATAAATAAGCCCTGCTAGATAAGGATGCTATAGCCATTGAAATTGTCCTTAAGAAATTAAAGGAAAACAAAAACCTTCCCAAACAAATAAAAACCAAATCATCACCAAGATCTTCAGTGCAAGAGATGTTAAAGAGAGTTTTTTTAGTTGAAAAAAAAAAGAATACTAATTAAAAATATATGTATGTGTAAGTAAAAATTTCCATAGTAAAGGAAAAAATAACTGATTTCTGAACACTCTAATAATGTAGTGGCAGTGTTTTACTTATATCTCTACTATAAAGATAAAAAAATGAAATTTTTAAAAGTAACTATAGCAAAAATAATTTATTAAAGAACACAGAATATTAAAAATGTAAATTTTGCCATCAAAAACATAAAATGTAGACAAGCATGGTGGCACACACTTATAATCCCAATACTGGGGAGGCTGAGACAGGAGTATCATAAAGCCAGCCTCAGCAGCTTAGTGAAGATCTCAGCAACTTAGTGGTACCCTGTTTTCAAATAAAATATAAAATAGGTTTGGGAGTGTAGCCAAGAGGTAGAAAGCCCCTGAGTTCCATCCCCCGTATCACTAAAAAATATAATAAAATAAATCATAAAATGTGAAGGGTTTATAAGCAAATGTGCAGAATTATTTTGTTGTATCCAAGTAAGTTGTTAAGGAGATAAAGTGACTAATGAAGTAGAAGATCTTAGAAACACACAACCTGCCATGACTGAATTACAAAGACATAGAAGGTCAAACAGGCAAGGAGATTGAATTAATAATAAAAAACCTACCAGTGAAAATAAGCCTAGGATTCTGGCTTCATCAATGAATTTCACATATTAGTTAAAGAATAACTATTATAAATTTATCTCAAAACTTTTCCAAAAAATATCCAAGAGGAGAGAATAGTTCAAATCCACTTTATGAGGCCAGTGTTAGCCTGATAGAAAAGTGAGACAATGACAGTACAGGAAATAAAAAGCACAGGCCAATATCCCTGATGAACATAGAGGCAAGCAGAACTCAAAATAACATTAAAAAAGATCATTCACCATGATCAAGTAGAATCTATGCCTGGAATGCAAGGATGACTCAACATGCAAGTCAATCAATACTGTACACAACAATAAAAGAACAAACAAAAAATTCTTATTAGATACAGAAGAATCATTTAACAAAATGCAACATCTTTTATGATAAAAACCTCAACAAATCAATCACAAAATATTTATCTCAACACAAAAAAACTATATTATGACAACCCCACAGGTAATATCATACCATGTGTGAAAATGTAAACCATTTCCTCTAAATGAGGCATAAACCAAGTTGGGTACTCTCCCCACTTCTGTTCAATGCATCATCACTGAAAGTCCTAGTCAGAACAATTAGCAAAAAAATAAAAAATAGAAAAGACATCTAGCTGCGCTTTGTCGTACATGCTTGTAATTCCAACATTTGGGAGGCTGAGGCAGGAGGATCACACAGGTTCAAAGCCAGCCTCAGCTACTTAGTGAGATTCTCAGCAACTTAGCAAGATCCTGTTTCCAAATAAAATATAAAATAGGTCTGGGAATGTAGCCCAGAGAGAGAAGGCCCCTGGGTTCCATCCCCAGTACCACCAAAAAAAAAAAAAAAAAAAAAAAAAAAAAAAAAAGTATTCAGTGTCACTTAGCAGGGAAATGCAATTCAAAACCACAATGACAGGTCACCTTACAACTGCTAAAATTGGTATTATCAAAATGTCCAAGATAATTGTTGACCTGCCTGGTGTGGTTATGTATACCTATAATCCTAGTACGTGGGAATCTGAGACAGTAGGATTGCAGATTCGATGACAGCCTTCACAAGTAATGCAGCTTTTATCAACCTAGCAAGCCCTTGTTTCAAAATAAAAAAATAAAATTAATAAAATTGGGATATGTTGTAGCTTGGAGGTAGAATGTCTGTGGGTTCAATCACCAAAACTACACACACATACACACACACACACACAGATAATTGTTGACAAGAAAATAAATAAAATGGAACCCTTGTATACTATTGGTAGTATTATAACTTGATATGGCTATTAGAGAAACATTTTTAAAGTAGAGCCATCATATATGCAGAAATACCAGTACTCCTGGGTATATTACACTAAAGAAATTCTCAAAGACATGTCTGTAACTTCAAATTCATTCTCCACAATAAGGAAAACATGGAAACAAAGTATCTGCTGTTGTGATATCTGTGTGAGCATGTGGGTGTGTGTGTGCATGCACACACACACACACACACACACACACACACACAAATAAAATGCTATTTGGCCTTAAAAACAGAGAGTGTCATCTGTGACAACATGAATAACCTGGAGGACATTATACTGCATAAAATAAACCAGACATAAGCAAATACTGTAAAATACCATGTATATGTGAATACAAAAAATCAGAACTCATAAAAAAGAAGTCAAAATACCAGGAATCGGGAGGGGGCAAGATGGTGGCGGCGACGGTTGCAGTGGCGACCATGGCCGCTCAATAGGCCATGCATTCCTCTGAGAAGCCCTGGACACCAAATTTTGGGTTAATGTCTGATTGGTACAACTTAAGGAGGCATTTCCAGCTGTGACTTCCTATCTAAAATACCAGAGAGAGAGTGGATAACAGTGGAATTAGAAGCAAGATTACAATGAGGCGCCTGCCACGCAAGAAAAGAGATTTTTGGAAGAACATCCAGAAAAGATAAGAGAAAAGACTGCTTCAGCCGTGCATGCTGGGGACTCTTAACCACATACCTTGTAAGAAAAATGATCCCGGGGTGTTGGAGGGATCCCAGCAGTGCCGGGCAGGAAGCCCGGCTGCGCGTCCCGGGGAACTCAGTGCACCTGGCTGCCACGCTCCTCTATGATGTGCTGGGGGCCGTGGTGCACTCGGAGCAGTAGACCCCGCTCTACACGGTGAGGCTGTGGGCCTCCACTCTTGGAGGAGAGATAAAATTCATTGCTGCTGAGTGCTCAATCTCATAACCTCTTCCAAACACACATACAGTCCTCTTTCACTAAAATTATTGAATTGGGGCCAAGATGGCGGCGGTGGTGGCAGCGGCCAGTATTTAGGAGATGCAGACAAATTCTATTCAATTCACCTTGAACTTGATAAGTTTGGTCCCTCCCCTGACCCATGTGATCTTAATAGGAATGGGAGGCAGAACCCTGGAAGCCAAAAGCGGAGATATCGCGAGACTCCAGGTGCTTTGAAACTCCAAACATCGCGAGACAGACAGCAGAGGTCACAAGACTACAGATGTTGCAAGAGAATAGGCATGTCTATAAAACATCAGTGCCTCTGATCTGCCACGTGACTCAGCTGGCCAATCAGGACTATGCACAACTCTGCAGACTTGTGGCCCACTGTTGCTTCTCCCATGGCCAGCTGATTCTCCAAAGGATGCCAGATCTGAATAAAACAGTGGTCTCTGATAACTTTGTTGGTGTTTTTGCCTCCCTCCTAAACTCCTTAACTCTATTAAGGAGAAGTTTTGGGTCCTTGCCCTCACCCCCTTTTTTTTCTCTTTTTGAGCCTAGGACTCTCTGAACCAGGTCGCATGCTGATGCTTGGCTTGCAGAGGCGGCTTCCCCAGCCATCACCGTTACTGCAGCGTACAGGTTCCAATCCGGCTGCCTCTTGTAGGCTCCATACGGTTGCTGCAGTGTCTTCCGGCCGCCAGGCCACCAGTTCCACCAGTTCCACCTGCCCTGAGCTAGGCGCCTTGGGAGGTGCTGGTGCCGGCTCCAACTGCCAACCACCTTCGGGGGCCAGGACCTCCGCCTGCCTCTTGGACTGCCCACAACCACTGTTCCAGCTTGGCGCTCTGGTCACCAACAGAACCTCTGACTGTTCTGTTCTGGTCGCCCCAAGCAAGGCTCGTTGGGTGGCACACGCCCGGTTTTGGCATCAACCACAGTCACCTGTTCCAGGCTTGACTTGCTCCACTCCCTCCCTCCACTCCGTTCCACCTGCCCCAAGCCAGGGTCACTGGCGGTGTGTTCCGTGGCCTGGCCTCAGCGTCTGTCACACGCCTGGCAGCCATCAAAAATGGCCTGGCAGCCATTTTGTTTCCATGCTGTCTGTAGGTTAATGTTTGATTCCGCCTGCGCCAGCATACTGGTGCTGCAGTCCACACCAGGCACCAGCGCCACACACCCTGGCTCCCCCATGTCCCAGCAGCTTCTCAGCACTTCTGCAGCATCCAGCACTGGCTGGCAACATTTCACTCCAGTAAGCTTCCTCCCCTTCCATTGGTTAGCATGTTCTGGACTTGGGTCTTCCAGTCCACTGGTGCCCTGAAATCCAAGCGCTTGGTAACCCACTGTCCTCTGGTCCACTGGGACCACCCTCCAGATGACCAGGTCATCCTCCGATTTTGAGAAGGGATTGAGATGTCTTTCCTGATCTAATAACCCCCATTTCTGAATGATTGATCAGGAAAATGGGGAGGCCTATTTCCTGTTCTTCGTTTTTACCCATGAACCAATTATGGGAAGTCGAACCTCCAAACTAACAGAGGACTTATGCCCTGAGAGCCTGTCTGGCCTTGATTTGGTGGCCCAAGAATGGTTAACAACTTTAGTAAGCCATCTGGTAAATGGTCTTTATGTCTAGGCTTTTTGTTTTCTGCATTCTGTCCCTCCAAATGCTCTCACCCATCAGCTGCCATTTTCCTGTCACCAGCCATTTTCTGATGGCGCGTTGTTGCTACCTGATGACGTCACAGTCATCATCTTGATTGCCATTTTGTGACATTAAACAAGTTGTGACCTTGTGACATTACACAGTCGCCATCTTGGCCTGCGCCAGCCTGAAAATTTGTTGAGTGACATTCAAAGTCTCCTCTTTGTAGCGACATGTGTGCCAGCATCTCAACCAGATGGGTTGCAGGCACCACTTTCTGAGGATCTCCTTACCAGCCCAGCTAACATCCTATCCTAGGACAGTTTCCCACTCTTACCCACTCTATTTGCCCTGCCATCCTAACTTAAGGAACCAACTCAGGAGGCTTTTTGAAAAATTAAGAAAGGCTGAGGACGGTCCCCTATCCAAGATTTGGTTAACATGACATTTAAAGTTTTAATTCCAGAGAGAAATAGGCAGAGATGGAATGTACGCTCCGACTTTGCCAAAAGGCAGATCCCTGGTACCTTCCCTGCAGCTAGCAGTGGTGGCTCAGCCCTCTGGAGCGCCACCTATGGGTGGAGGACAGCAACACCGACTACCTCCAGAAGCCTGCCTCAAGTGCAGCAAGGCCATGGCCACCAATCAGACCATGCTTGGTGTGTGGCCAGGAGGGCCACTGGAACAGTGCTCTTGGAAAAAATAGACTGTTCCTGCCCCCACATGTTCGGGAAAACATGCTAAGTGGTAAAAGGGTTTGGGGCGTATCAGAGGGAGCCCCACTTAGTCACTTTGGGCTGCCACATTCTGTGTTCTGGGAGACATCGACCCGCGTAGCCACCACACTCTTCTGTGCAGTGCAGGAGGCCAGGGTATACGTACAGCAGCAGAGCCTGCTCTCTGTAGTAAAGCTGTGGATCTCTGCTTTCAGAGGAAGCAAAATGCATTGCCACTAGGTATTCGGGCTCCCATCTTTTGCAAAAGACATGTACTGCTTTCTTGTATTAAAAAAAAAAAAGTGGAAGAAAAAAGGGAACATCTGTAGATGATCTGCTCACAGTGACAGAGACCCGATCCTGCTACACAGTGAGGCCAGTGCCAGGGCCTCTGAGGTCAGGATAGAAGCCTGTTGGGCAACAAGGCAAGTGCTGGGGCCAACAAGGCCAGGATCAGAGCCTCTTGGGTGGTGAGGCCACTGCTGGGGCCTTAGAGGCCAGGATAAGAGCCTGCGATAAGGCAAGGCCGGTGTTGGGGCTAACGAGGCCGGGATAGGAGCCTGCAGGGTGGTAAGGCCAGTGCTGGGGCCAGTGAGGCCGTGATTAGAGCCTGCTGGGGAGAGAGGCTGGTGCTGGGGCCAGCGAGGCCAGGATCAGAGCCTGCTGTGAGGCAAGGCCAGTGCCAGGGTCTGCCAGGCTGGGATCGGAGCTTGCCAGGTGGTGAGGCCAGTGCTCGGACCAGTGAGGCCAGAATCAGAACCTGCCTTGTGGTGAGGTCATTGCCAGGGCCAATGAGGCTGGGATCAGAGCATGCCATGAGGCAAGGCTGGTGCAGGGGCCTCTGAGGCCGGGATCGAAGCCTGCCATGTTCTGAGTGCCGTGCTGGGGCCAGTGAAGCTGGGATTGGAGCCTGCCATGCGCAAGGTCAGTGCCGGGGCTTTCAAGAGTGAGATCAGAGCCTGCAATGTGACATCCACAGGGAAATATCACAGAAAGTAAACAATCAGATGCTTTCCCCAATAGGCAAAAACTAGGAAGAAATGGGTAATAGGAGGAAATCTAGTTGAAGAAAGGGCCCTATGGAGGAGCAATTAAGGTGACCTATCAGAGGGGATCAGAGGGGGGAAGATGGAATCTCTTTAAAGCACATGATGTACTTAAATATATCAAAGTCAATTACTAAATCAAGTATGGGATGGATGGAAGGGGAGGGAATGGGATGGGGATTGGATAAAGGCTAATTGGGTGAGGTGTGCTTGTATATCCTCACAAGTCTTGTATTCCATTGAGATGTTTGACTACAATGCACCCATAAAAATAAATAAATAAATAAATAAATAAATAAATAAATAAATACCAGGAGTCAAATGGTGTGAAAATGTGAACATGTTGATCAAAGGGCACACTGTTCCAATTATACAGAGTGAATAATTTCTGAAGATCTAATGTATAGCATGATGACTATAGTTAATAATAATATAATACTATAGCATATATTTAAAATTTACTGAGAGTATATTTTAAGTATTCTCACCACTAAAAAAGAAGAGGTAAGTGTGACATGAAATATAGGCTCATTAGCTTGATTGTGATACTATTTAACAACATGTAGCTATGTAGATATTTATTAAATATATGATTAAATGTATTATTTAAATATACTATTAAAATATATAATTTTTATTTTTTAATTATACCTCAATGAAAGTGAAAAAAAGATAAACAAGTAACTATGCTATATAGGAAAAAGAAGGAAATAATTTGTTGGTACATGTGGCTTATGACTATGAATAGGGTCGAATTTGATCTCACTGGTAGAGAAGCTAGAAATTTAGAATCAATGTGGCAAGTGTGAGTAAAGAAATGGAGGAAAGTACAGAATGGTTAATGAGATTATAATTATGACAAAAGAAATCATCAGAGTAATTGGTGAAGTAAATATGAAATTAAAAAGAAGTTTATAACCAGGGACTAAATGGCAAAGGGTAAAACTCATAAATAACACAGTAAATGAGAAGTTATAGGAGCATTTTAATCAGAGAAATAAGGCCATTGAAACTATAGCTTTAAATATTATATTGTTATATATAGCATGCATCATAGAGAAAGAAAACAATGAATCCTTCAGAGGCAAGACACATCCATCAACCAGAGTACTGAATACATAAAAAAAGGTGAACAGGTCAAATGCACATGACTTTTCAAAGTGATTTAAATGTTAGGAAGAAGCCAGGCATGGTGGCACAAACTTGTAATCCCAGTATTTGGGAGGTTGAGATAGGAGGATCGTGGTTTGCAGACAGCCTCAGCTACTTAGGCCCTTTGCAACTCAGTGAGACCCTATTTCAAAATAAAGAATAAAAAATAGGGCTGGAAGTGTAGCTCAGAGGTAGAATGCTTCTTGTTCCATCCCCAGTACCTCAAGAAAAAGTTAAGTAGAGTATGGACTGAGAAACTATCATTCTGACTTTGATTCACTAAAAGAATGCTAGTGGCAGGAAGAAGAAGAAAATAAATGAAGTGAAAATAAGTATGTTTTTTGGTATGAACGAATTTTCAAAGCAATCAAGTAAAAGTTCAAGCACACAGTTTTAAAATTTAGAAAGGAATGGACCAGCCATACAGTTATGAGAATTATATTCACATAAGCAATAAAGAGAAAATACAGAAGTTGATTGGATTATCATGAGATAAATAATGCAGAGGAATTCACATATGACAGACTACAATAGATGCCAGGCACATGTTCAAGGAGATGGAAATGGAGTTAGTAGCAAGGAAAGAAATGAAGGATGTCCAAAGATCAGAAGGAAAACCAGAGATTATGAGTTTCCATAGTCTTCTGTGCATGGGACTTAAAAAGGAAGGCCTACTCATAAAATCTTAATTTAAGAGAAATAAAAATAAATAATAAACTCATGAAAAAATGTAACACAAACTAATCAAGACCAGAATTATAAAATACCACATCCACATACTTAAGAAATAGCATGTATATCTCTTGCTCTAAGTCTTGTCTGTATCTGAATTTTGACCACTTTTTGTTTTCAAATAAAATTTGATTGAAGTTTTATTAGGCAATTGCCCATTTTATTTCTTACTAATGACCTCTAGAACAAGTAGCCAAAGGAAGAAGATAGTTATGGGCAGGAGAGTACCCTTGAATAACATAAGATGCTCACTTTATTTTTGTTACCCCAGAAGTAGGGAATTAATAAAATGGTTTAAAATATCAACAAGTAACGAAGAAAACTAATTTTAGCCACAACCCAAAATAACAATAAAATAGTAAATGATGTGCATTTAAATTTTCTCCTTAAGACTAAAAGCTAAAGCTGTAAGAAGGATCTCTGATAGATTTCTATCTCTGTCCTTACCCACAAGCTAAGAGATGTCTAGGGACACAGGGACATAAACTGTCCCCTAGAGCACAAGAGACATCAATGCAAAAGATTAGGACAACAGGAAAAAAAAAAGTTTTAGAAGATGTAAACTTGGTTTTAATACTCCAGGTCCCAATTACCTGTATCTTCATGTGGTATTAGCCAGCACTGGAGATAAAAGTTGTCTTACATGGTTGCAAATTTCATCAGAGTCTTTTTGTTTTGATCAGAGTAAAAGATGCATAATTAGCATAAAAAATTCTTGAAACACTTTTTTGTGATATTTACCTTTCCCTGAAGGACCCCATTATAGTGGTATTATCTCTATAAAATGACTTAAACCCACCCCAAATGATGTACAAAGGCTTTAGAAGCTCCTAGTCATGAACAAAAGGCAATAAATTCCAGATGTAAATTTGTGATCTCACAAGTAAAGAAAGTGTGACAAATAGCCCTTTTTCCAGGAGTGGACAAAAATATTTATAAAAGTATTATAAATGCACAAAAAGATTCTATTCACAAGAAACCAGCAGTAATAATAAAAATATAATTTAATCATTAATTGAATTTTTAGTTGTTCAAAGCTTGGAAACAATATTACAAGGTGCTTGATCACAAGTTTTAGCAAATATTTACCAGTATTAGTTTTAGTTTTTTTATTTGTTATTAACTTATACATAAAAAAGAAAAATTGTATATATTAATTTGGTACCATATGCTATTCTGATACATGTATACATTATTTTTCTTTTTAAATGAGGTTAAACAGATCTACCCTCATCAAAATTTTATTTTTTTATGAAGAAAAGAGTAAGAATATTTTCTTCTAGTTTTTTTTAATATAATACATATTATACAAGAACATTGTTTTTAATCCCCCTACTGGGCAATCGTACAACAGAATCTTTTTTTTTTTTTTTTTTTTTTTTCGTACCAGGAATTGAACTCAGGGCCATTCTACTTCCAAGCTATGCTCCCAGCTGTTTTTATCTTTTGTTTAAGAACAGGGTCTTAAATTGCTGGGCGTCTCTCTAAGTTGCTAATTCTGGCCTCAAACCCACAATCCTCTTGTCTCAGTCTTCCAAATACTGGAATTACAGGCATGTGTCCCTGCACCTTGCTGTGTGCCAGAACTTCTTGCTCCTATCTAACTATAATGTAGTACTCTCAGATAAACATCTCTCCATCTTTTCCAACTCCCAACTCTCCTTGTCCTCTGATAACCACCATTCTACTCTCAATTTCTATGAGATAAACTATTATAGATTCCACAGATGAGTGAGATTGTGCAGTGCTTGTTTTTAGTGCCTGGCTTATTTCACACCACAGAACTAACTCCAGTTCCATCTACGTTGGTGCAAATTTCCTTACTTAGTCTATAATAGTAACAGAAATAACTGCTAATAGGTAAGAAAAACAAAAAAGTAAAATTTTAAATTTATATTATTTTGGCATATAATTTATTATTCATCAGAGGTGGTAAGTTAAACCTCTTTAAAATGTATGTAAGTTTATTCTAGAGGATGTCTAGTGTGTCAGTAAGCTAAGTAATAAGCAAACACAAACAGATAAACTCTTTACTAATTATAGCTGTGAAGCATAGACTGAAAACTTCTGTATCTAGTTATTAGGATCAACCCACACACTAAAGAAAAATCTGAACTCTCAGTGAAATACGTTTTAAATGTTACTTCACAAACATCTAAAAACTAAGAAGATGAGAATTCTACTGAACAAAAATCTAGGAAATTCCAAGAATCTGTAGGTGTAAATTTAGAAATTAAACCATAATAATCCTGAGGCTATTTCCAACCTAAAAACCAGCTACAGAACTGTGGGTAGCCATGTACAGCTGGGGGGATCAAGGTCTTGGGCTTACTGAAGGTGAAAAAGCTGGCTATCTTCCTCAAATCAGGCCCTCCTGCATATACTCTGCATTTTAATACAGAGGCTGTAAATGAAAAAATGTACAAACATTTTCCCTTAGTTGGCAGGACCCTTATTTAGCTCCACTAGTTCGGATAACCATAGCGAGCATGAAATGCAGGAGGAAGGGAGAAGGTTCTTACTACATTTTGTTTTCTGCTTCATTTGGGGGGGGTATTTTTTTTTTTTTGGAGGGGGTTAGGTACTAGGGAATTAATCCAGAGGCATTCTACCTCTGAGCCTACTTTTTATACTTTGTTTTGAAACAGGCTCTCACTAAGTCGTGGAGAGCTTCATTAAGTAGCTGAAGCTAGACTAAAACCTATGATCCTCCTGTACTGGGATGACAGGCATGCACCAACATGCCCAGCTCTGCTCCTGTTAAGCTCAGGAATGTCCTTTGTCCTGAGCACCAGCTATGTTCTACAGTCCCTGCAATTTTTTCTAGTAGTGCCAGAACTGGAACCAGCCTCCCTGTGAGCTTCAAAGGTATCAGCTCTTGCCAGACAGCATCTCCCTCTCCAACATATCTCCAATTCTATGGGACTTTCTCTATCAGAGACAGTGTGCTCCCTGCCCCACAAATGCTGCTATCTCCCTTACCCTTCTGTTTTGCATATCCTTCTTACTTCTCTGATATATGTTTAATCAGTTCTTCATTTTAAATCTCTGCAAAAGTTTTAGTATAATTTTGTTCACCTAAAAGTATGACTGAGTGTGATGTTGACTGACACAATGCCACACTTTAAGCTGAGACATGGAGGAGTTACATTGTAATGGAAAGATGAATGGAAGGAAACGAACATGCATGTAGCCCAAATCTCCATGTGCCATACAACCTAGGAGCAAAGTCTGGACCTAAGGTTAAGGATCTGAATTGGTAACATCACTAGGTTTCTCCACTCAGACACAAATACAAGTTCCCTCATAGCATAGGATAGCCATTCTTGAGTTCAAAGTTTGCTAGGTATAATCCAAAAAATTTTTTTTCAGAAAATTAGTCAAGGATATATAAGGAATGCAAAGCAACATGACAACATGACATGATTATTAACAATTAGAATAATAGAAAAAGACTCTTAGAAAGTCTCCCTAAATTGCTGAAGATGGCCTTAAATATGCAATCCTTCTTAGCCTCTCAAGATCTAGGATTACAGATGTGCATGACTATACCTGGCTCACAAACATGAATATTTGAAAAGAAAATATATAAAATTTACAAATATATAAAATACAACAGTTACATGTAAGAATTCAGTGTACAAATGAACAGAAAATTAGTGAACCGAAAATAGAAATAACTGTTACTTAAGATGAGCAAATAGGGTGACCTAGGTAAGGAGATGGGAGGGGAGAAGGGGGAAATTCCCTGATGTACATGATATACATTCACAAACATATCAACATATCAAAGTCAATCAGTAAGCCAAACATGAGAAGGAGGGAGAATGGGGTGGGAAGTGGGGAAGGGCTGAATGACTGATGTGTGCATGTATGCCTCTACCATCTTTCTGTGTTTGTTTTGTTTTTTGAGGTACTGGGAGTAAAACCTAGGGGCATTCTATCTCCAAGCTACGCCCCAGTCCTATTTTTTAATCTTTTTTGATTTTTGAAACAGGGTCTCATTAAGTGAAGAAGGGCCTCGCTAAGTAGCTGAGGCTATCCACAAACCACAATCCTCCAGTATCTGCCTCCCCAATGCTGAGATTACAAGCATGTGCCACCATGCCCGGCCTTGCCTCTATCTCCTTGTACTCTATTAACATGTATAACTCCAATGCACATTAAAAATATAGCAAATAAAAACAAAAGAATGAAAAAATACAGAATTCAGGCAAGAAATCTAGTGAATAAATAGAAAGGCATAACCTTAGTTTACATGGTATCACCATCAGGATTTAAAAAAGAAAATAGAAGAAATAACTTAAGGAGATAGGAACAGCTGATTTTCCAGAATTGATGAGGATGACTCTATAATGAGTCAAGAATCCAACAAATTTAAGTGTATAAACAAGAATAAATTTATGCTTATATCTATTCTAATGAACACTGCAAAAAATAAAAAGTTATTATAACATCTTAAGAGCATAGAAAGAAGAGAGATTATCTTCAGAATAGGAATTATTAGAATGAATGGTGGTTTACCAACACCACCAATAAAATTTTTTTCAAATGGAGATATTGTCAATGTGCTGAGACAATGTAACTATCCACCAAGAAATCTATGCACAGCAAAAATAGTATTTGAAGCAAAAATAAAAAGACTAAAAAAATAGGGCTGGGGGTTTATCTCAGAGGTAGAATGGGAAGTCCCCTAGGTTCCATCCCTAGTACTGCTAAAAGATAAAAAAAAAATGTATGATTACAATGTATCAATGAAATATTTTTTTAAAAATCTTCAAAAGTAAAGGTGAAATAAAGGTAGCAAAAGCTAATGTGATAGAGCAGATCCTTATTTAAAATTTTTAAAGGATGAACTTCAGCAACACAGAATCTCAGAGATGTAAGAGAGTAAGACAGAAACAAAGTACTGACTAAATGTGAAACCAAAATAGCTAACATAATATTATCATTGTACAATTTTATTTATTGTTCTAAAACCAAATCACCACTTCATTTTTCTAGAAACTTGACAATAAAAGATAAAATGGTGAGAAAATTCTTTTTCTTTTTTTTTTTTTTTTGGCTGAGAAGCATTATTATTCTAGCTATGTGTGTCATTTAATGGATTTCACTTATTAAATAATTTCACTTTTAATTCTTCTCACATCTCCTGTTTTTGTCAATTGTTTTTTTCTTTTTATTGGTACATGTATCTTTTTATTGTAGTCATATATCTTAATGGAGAAAAAGTGATAGAGATATATATTACTCAGCCCTTGCCCAATTCCCACACGTCAATTCTTTTAAGACAAGATTTGAAAGAGAAAATTATCTATATTTCACTTAAAATGTTGAAGAAGAATGGTTGTACAAAGTATAAAGCAGCAAAAAACTGGATTTGACCTGAATCCCAACTAAGACTGTGCAAAGATTCCAATTTGGCTTTGGTTTGGGCCAAATCTGCCAATTAGGAAAAGAACTACTAGTTAATGGATAAATTCCTCCTTTCTGGTATTCTTGGCCTTTTGTTTGGTAAATGATCATGTGATTTTATACATTACCATAATATCTTTAGAAATGACATTAATAACCGGGCGTGGTGGTGCACATTGGTAATCCCAGCGCTTGGGAGGCTGAGACAGGAGGATCGCACAGGTTCGAAGCCAGCCTCAGCTACTTAGTGAGGCTCTCAGCAACTTAGTGAGACCCTGTTTCCAATCAAAATATAAAACAGGTCTGGGAGTACAGCTCAGAGGTAGAAAAGTCCCTGGGTTCCATCCTCAGTACCACACACACACACACACAAAAAAAAAAAAGAAATAAAAGAAATGACATTAGTATGAACAAATCTATCCCTCAGATACGTTTAGAAAGAATAAGTTTGCTATGTAACTTTTTGAAGACTGTGTTTTTCTGAAGAATAAACACTTTCAATTTTTGAATAAGATCAGGCAGACTATCAAACAGTAGATAATGTCATTACTGAACTACTATTTAGTACGAGAATTTATGACATGAAAAAAAATAATATTTTCAACATTTGCATTAATTGTGAGTCATAAAATTGTCTTGCTTGGAGATTTTTCAGATTTTCTGAGAAGAAATTAAAAGTCAAACACTAATTTTGTCTCCTCACAATTTCACAAGAAAAATCTCCAAAATCATATATGATAATATCCTTGTTGTTGTATCTTTCATCCTGACACAAAGGAATTTAAATATATGAGTGTTATTGAATAAAATAACTCAATATGAAGCGTGATTATCTTTTGACTTCATTTGAAATAGAACATCCATTCCATGATTACAAACATTATTATAGATATTCAAACTTCTGACATCATGAAAAGGAGGAACAACAAGGGAGGAAATAAAACAGCAACTGACAGCCTCAGAACTTATTATCCCTACATAATATTAGACTTTCCAAACCTGACCACTGCAATGTTGATAACAAAATATTTATCCTTAGGATTCTGACATAATTCATATTCATGTTTGCTTAGTTCATAGCTCTTGCCAATATTTCCTTTAACATGAAATTACTTAGCATGTTGCAAAACACACATTCAGGATTTCTTCACCTCTGTCCCTTACTACCAGTATATCAGTTATACTCACTGTCCCTCATTATTTACGTCAGAATTTGAAATTTAAATTTGCGAATCAGGTTACAGTGTGAAACCGTTTTGAACAATGATTGGCATAGAGCTGGAGCTTTATAAATCCCAATTTCATTTTTATGTTGGTAGTTTTGATTTTTTTCTTGAAATGTGTTTCAGAATATTTATCCAGTGGATGTCTAAGCTATCTCAAAAGATCATTTGCAAGTATTATTTCTTACGAATAAAATTTAGAAACATGATGATAAATTGGCTGGCCTACACTGTACACTTATATGTGTATGAAAGTCTATAATCAGATTCAAGTATCTTTTCGAAACTTTAAAACAGTTCAGCACATTGTTCCTAACTGCCCAAGACACATTACATTTCCAATTTATTTGAATTGGAATTTACTCAACAGTTTTTTTCTATTGGTAAATGAGTATTCTGAGTCTAGATGGATAAAGCTGAATCCCAAAAGTGACAGAAGTAATTCTCTTTGTCAGCACAGCACCAAACAATCACAAATTAACAAACATCTGTTAAAAGCAAAAGTATTTTTATGAAGAAAAAAGTGACAAAGGACTGAATATAAAACAAATTCTCAGAAAAGGAAAGAAAATCTGAATTTAGACTAAATTGTAGAAAATCGTAGTCATGGGCCATTTGTGGTTATTTTATTTAAAATTAAAATTAATTTAAAATGGTTTCTTTCTTATTCCACTGCCAAATATTAACATGAAGCTTGTGGCCATTTTACTGGCAGTATAAATATAGAATAGCTTTATAGATGCAGAACATTTTATTGAATGATGTTGATCTAGATGATAGTGGAAGAATGTTATGGAAAATTTCTCCTCAAGAGAAATAAAATATTAACATTTAAAGGGGAAATCAACTGTTTGAAGAACAAAGAGCCCTTCTGAGGTATTTGGTGCTAAATATTCTGTTGATCTGATGATGTTTAAGCAGGTGTGTTAGGAAGCAAGGAGAAGAAATGATAAGAATGAGAATTAGGGCTTTTAAAATCAAGCCATCCTCTCTCTCTCTCTCTCTCTCTCTCTCTCTCTCTCTCTCTCTCTCTCTCTATCTATCTCTCTATCTCTATCTCTCTTTATTGACTAAGAACATTCTACCTTCAGGATACACCACAACTCTTTATATTTTTCATTTTGAAACAGGTCTTACAAAGTTGCTAAGGTATCACTAAGTTGCTGGCATCGAACTTATGATTCTACTGTCTCAGCCTCCAAAGTACTGGAGTTACAGGCATACACCACCATGCCACATTTATACTCAAATAATATTTTACAGTTGTAAATAAATATGATTAATAAATATGATCACACCTTGGAGTTGGATGTTAATGGAATATTTTGTGTTGTCCACTACCACTAGAAATACCCCTAGACTACTTTTCTTCAACTGAAGAGAATCAGCCTAATGCAAACCACTGGTTTCACAATTGTGCAGAGATATCCACCTAAGCTATAAGGGTTGATGACCTACGGTTTTGAGCAAGAGATGAGGAAAGTTCTGCTCTTCCAGTACTGCCCTAGTAAACATTTAACAACATGCTTTCTGTGAACATAAATTTTTTAAAAAATCCTGATTTGTAGAGTTACTTTTTATTTCTCTAGTATAAATTCTCCTGGCATGGAAATGTCAAACTACCAGCGTGATGTAACTAAGAGCAATCTGGAGAGACATGTGCACATCAGCTTTCGAAAACACTGCAAACCAGTTGCAGCTCCCCACTGACTTCTTCTGCCTAATCATTTCATTTACTTATGCAAAATACAATTCTTAAGATTCTGAGTAGCAGATTCTCTTAGGCTAACATAAGCTTAACTTAGGCCTTCAATAAGTTAAAACAGAAGAATTAAAAAAAAAACATTGAAATCATAATTGGAAACTCTCCAGTCATTTTCCTAGCTGTGGTACAGAGCATCAAACCATAAAATATAATTTCATGTTCTTAAAGGCAAAGTTGATACTTATGGGCATCCTCATCAGTGTGGATGCACAAAAATGAGGTATACATCTAGGAATAAACTACATGGGATGATCAGAACCTTGTTGCTAAGTGTCACCTCAGTGCCATCAACTGTAAGCACAGAGGAAAGTCGCTAAAGGTTCTTTTCCTGAGCCTAATCCCACAACATGATCTACCTCTGAGAATTTCAGTTTATCATATGGTCACGACTTCACATTCTTAACCCAATTTAAGTTATTCTAAGTACATTTCATCTTAATTGGATGCAATTTTATTTCCTTTCTACTTAAAAACATTCTTATTTTTTTTCTGGTATCTTTATGAATAGTTCAGTTTTTATTTTTTATGCTGACTTTTTTTTATTTTATTGGTGCATTGTAGTTACACATCTTAATTGGGTACATGATGGTAGAGGCATACATGCACACATCACTCATTTAGCCCTTCCCCAATTCCCACCCATTCCTTCCCCCCTCCCTCCTCATGTTTGGCTTAGGGATTGACTTTGGTTTGTTTGTGAATGTACATCATGTACATTATAGAATTTCTTTCTTATCCTCTCCCATTCCCCTCAGTCAGGTCACCTTACTTGCTCACCTATGGTTTCTCCTTCTTCTAGAGTTTCTCCTACAACCCTTTTTCTCCCTACCTTTCACATATTAGCAAGAGTTAGAAAAATAAAAATTTAGAAAATAATTTAATCTTGGAGAAGGGAATTGTTACCCAAATCGAACTAAAAAGAGAAAATAAAGAAGAGAAAGTAAGATCAAATATATTTCTATTTCATGCATGTTTATACAGTTCTCCTGGGTCTTTCAAGAGAGACATAGGACTTGTTCACTACTCCCAGAAAAAAGAGATAAAAATGTCAACCATGTATGATCTCCACCATATCAAAGCAGAGCACAAATAAAGATCTGACTCCAAAGATATATGTTACAATTGCTACAAAAATAATTCACCCAATGAAAAAGAATTATTTAATGAATGGATGTTAATTAAATAATGAGCTCAATAAAGCAAGAATTTGCATAATCAAAGTAAACGCTTTGACTCAAATATAAAAGCAAGATAAAACTGTGAATTACAAATTTAATATATATCAATCTTGAATTGCACCTTTGATCATTCTTATGTCTTACCCATTCTGAAGTGCTAACTGAGCTACATCTGTGCCTAGAATTAAGTTCCTAGACACGGCCATGAAAGCCTGCATCCTCTTGTTTGTCTTAGATAAATTTTGCTCTCACTAAGCATAGTGGAGCATTTCTGTAATCCCAGTACTTGGTATGCTGTGACAGTTGGAGCACAGATTTGAAATTAGCCTCAGCAACAGAGTTAGACCCTGTTTCAAAACAAACAAAAAAAATTTATGATTGGGGGTGTATCTTGGAGATAGAATGCTCCTGGGTTTAATCTTAAGTACCACAAATACACAAAATTTTTTCTCATTTAACCTTTAGTAGTCTCACTCATTATGGTTAGTTAGAAAGACATCTCTATATTGAAAACTGTAACATTACTTACTGCAGGTAAAAAGCAACTGTGAGTCAGCTGGAATATTTTCCTTACTTGAGTAAGAAATAGTAATAAAACCAAATAGACCCATTAATCTACCTCATTAATCTTCCTGAGGTCTGAGAGTATGTGGCTGGTTTTCCACAGTTGCACATCTAATGACTAAGGACTCAACAAATATTAACTATGGAATAACAAGGTGAATGCTTGTAAATCCTCCATAACACCTCTACTGTTTATAACTTGAGGTAGTAAAGAATTATTTAAAATACTATCTTATTGAAATAAATACCTATTATCTGAGATAGGATATCTTGATAATTTTATTCATTGTGATGTTTCTTAAATTTGCCTGAACATGAGAGTCATCTTACTGATTCATAGTATTCAGAGATTTACCCTAGGGATCTGTATTTTAAGGGGGCCTAGTGTTAATCATGACTGAGTGAAGTTAGCAAATGTTGTTCTATTATACTGGCACACTGTTACCAAGCCAGTGGATGACTTGAAGAAAGGGGAAGCTTGGTCAGAAGTGTAGCTCAGGCATGAAAGACCGGGATGAATTTTGACAACTGAGTAGGTTCAACAGTAGAGGTCCATAAAGAGCTGAGAGGCAATTCCTCATCACTACTGCAGGGACCCTCGCACCTGTCCTCTTATACATTGTTACACTGAAGTATTTGTTTATTTGTTTGTTTGCTGTGGGTATGGGGATGGAACCCAGAGGCATTTGACCTCCAAGCTACATCCCCAGCCCTATTTTTAATTCTTTATTTTGAAATAGGGTCTCGCTAAGTTGCAGAGGGCTTCACTAAGTAGATGAGGCTGTCCGCGAACCACGATCCTCTGGTCTCAGCCTCCCAAATGCTGGGATCAGTGGTGCACTATAGTCTCAAATCATAATCTAGATCATGTTGACAATGGCATATATTCATACAGTACTTGGTGCCCTCCTTTGCCCCACTTCCCCATTTTTTCCCTTCCAATACTGAGTATCCAGGTTAACAATGTTATATTAACATCACATAATCACATGTAACTTTTCCATTAATGAACCTCAGCCTTCTTCATCCTTTAATCTTCCTTCCTGGCTTCACTGAGGTTTCCCTCCATTATCTCAAGTCCCTCAGGTATCCCTAATACTCCCTAGCTTGAGCATATCAGAGAACATATATCTATCTCCCTTTTCTTTCTGTGCTCGGATAATCTCACTTAACATAATGTTCTTCAGGTCTTTCTTCTTTATTGCTGAGTAGAATTCCATTGTGTGTATTCCCCATAATTTTGTAATACATTCATCTGTTGATGGACTCCTAGGTTTGTTCATTTTGTACATTCTCATCTAATCCCATTCATGCATATATCATCTGTGGTGGTTAATATGTTGCTTTTTATATCCTGGGCATTGATAAACAGTAAATAAATAACTAATGATCAAAATTTGTTCAAGAGTTTATAAATCTCAGGATACCCACTACCTCACAGTCAAAGCTTGAATCTAGAAACCTAACCAAAATCATTAATTTTCTGGAAGCTTTACTGACTTCTGTTTACTACATATTGCACACCTTAGAGTTTTATTCAGCATCCTAATTGTAGTCATATCCAATCTGAAAGTATCATCAATGCACTTTTTTTTGCAACATCTGCCAATATTTATTTTATTTAAGATACATCACTTCCCTCATAACAATTAGAGATGAATTATCCTTGCTGGGCATGATGGTACATGCCTATAATTCCAGCACCTGGAAGGCTGAGGATCACAACATGTTTTTAGTGCTAATAGGGTTATAATCCTTTCATTTGTTAGAATCACATCAAATAAAATGAGAAGATTTCTACTTTGTTTACTTGTCAATTGGTTATATGAACCTCTCCTACAAATAGCCTATCACAGACTACAGCTGGCTGCATTTGATAATATAATCAGGAGTGTGTTCCTGCCTTAAAATTAGAGACTTAAACCAGATGATTTTTCTAGGGTTTACTTTCTAGAAGAGGAGCTATGACAAAGGTAAGGTTCCTCTATGTTTACATTGAAAACAAAAAGGAAAATGGTGTCTATTGAAAAATATCATGTAGGAGGAATAAAAAGTTTATATTAACTTGAGACAAGGTGATTTTTAAACAGTTTGTGATTGACATAGGAATAAGGAAAAATATGGGAAAAGATTTTTACTTTGTAATAAATAACCAAAACATGCTGATATTTAGTCAGAAGCCAAGGCTTTCAAGCCATGATCTTTATCCTTGAATCATAGCAGCAAATTTGCTGCTTCTTAAATGTTTACTTAAGTCCACAAAAAGGTAAAAATCTTATTTTAAATATCTGAAAAAATCACAGAAAAACTTGAGGTAACTGTAGCTGCTTCCATATGAAATTTCTGAGGAACTCTAAAATTTTCAAATGTAGTTTAAGTGGTAAGACTTAAAATCTTTACAAGAGAAAAATAATTCCAGTGCATTACTTACTACCAGACTTCAATGTTCCCAAGCTAAGACAGAAGAAAGAGCTAAGGAAGCCAGGTACAGTCTGAGAGATTAAAAAAAAAAAAAAATTCCCATTGAGCTAAATTCTCACCAGTTAACAATCTTTGAGAAAACAATGAGATGTTTGCAAATTCAACACATCATTTCCACATTGTAGAAGCATTAAACTAAACATTTACTCTTAGGGGCAGAAAAAGTATGTAACTCAAAAAATATAAAAACATATACACATACAAACAAATATAAGAGGTATTATTTAGGAGTCCGGAAATAAACCTCACAATCTTTTTGGCAGATGTCATTTCTTGGTAAATTGACTGGTAATTACCAAAAATTACATGCTAGGGAGAAGATGAAAAAAGGTTAACTTTTACTTTGACTGGTTTAGAAGAAGTCTGCTCCTAGTCATATTCATTCTCTCTCTGTCTCTCTGTCTCTGTCTCTGTCTCTCTCTCTCTCTCTCTCTCTCTCTCTCTCTCTCTCTCTCTCTCTCTCTGTTGTTTACCTGTGGCCTGGAAAGAAGATATTATAGAAACCAGAGACATACACAAATCATTGATAAAGAGACTGCTGAAAATTAATGCAAAACATTACTGAGAAATCTGGACAAAAGAGTAATACTGTATTCATAGTCTTCCACCTGAAGCTATGTTCGAATCAAGCATTAAAAGCTCTGAGAATATTATTCTTATACTGACTGAATTTTCCAATAATGTTGCTTATTTATCTTTAAATATAATTATCATTTTTATTATAATTGTCAAAGTAACATATATACAGAGTTTTAAAAAGAAAAATAGAGCCGGGCGTGGTGGTGCACGCTTGTAATCCCCGCTCTTGGAAGGCTGAGACAGGAGGATTGCACAGGTTCAAAGCCAGCCTCAGCTACTTAGTGAGGCTCTCAGCAACTTAGTGAGACCCTGTTTCTAAATAAAATATAAAAAAAGGTCTGGGAGTAAGCCGGGCATGGTGGCGCACGCTTGTAATCCCCACACTTGGGAGGCTGAGACAGGAGGATCACATAGGTTCGAAGCCAGCCTCAGCTACTTAGTGAGGCTCTCAGCAACTTAGTGAGACCCTGTTTCCAAATAAAGTATAAAATAGGTCTGGGAGTATAGCCTGGAGGTAGAAAGCCTCTGAGTTCCACCTCAGTGCCACCAAAATAATAATAATAATAATTAATAATAATAATAATAATAATAATAATATATAAGAAAAAGAAAAGAGAAAAGAAAAGAAAAGAAAAGAAAAGAAAAGAAAAGAAAAGAAAAGGAAAGAAAAATAGTGAAAATAGTGATAGGGGCTTTGGAACCATTATTAAGATCTTGTATCCAGAGACTGAATTTGGAGTATTTGACCCTGATGTTTTTTTCTAAGCAGAATTTACTTTAGGAACATACTTGGAACAGGAAGTGTCCAGGAGAATCTGAAGGCCATGCATGAATAATATCCTCAAGCCTGGATGTACTACATGCTACTTTGTGAAACTCTGTAGAGAAATGTTAGATTAAAGGTGAATTTGAATATGGACTGCTTTCTTCAAAAATGTATTTAAAATTTGGCAATATAAGGCAAATGACATTGTCTACTGAATGTGGAAGACCCTTACTTTCCTAGGCATTATTGTCCTGAGATATTCTCCCTGAGCAGACCTTGAAAGCCCAGAATCAGCAGTTCTGTTTGTAATCTTCTGAATTATTTAGAGTAGCAAAATAATAAATTTATGATGGTATTGTTTATGTCTGAACTCATCCGCAATCAATTCTTATTTACCTTTATCAAAATACTGGGCCTGGAGAACAGCAGTCGCTCTCCTGTCCTCTATCTCCTGTCCTTTCTCCTATTCTTCCAGTGTTTTTTGTTAAATTTATATTTAGTATTTTAATCAATATTAATATATATATATGGTTAATCAGTGGCCCCAGTTTGTGCACTTTGATTATGTATTTCCTAAGTATTTTTTATTTCTTAGAGTAATTATCCCATTTTTCCATCTACTTATTTTTCTTCAAATCTCTCACATAGTCCTGATATCAAACTTCAGGTAACCTGTCTATCTCACTTGTTTGCTTACCAAATCTACAACCGTAAAGCTGGCCCTTGGAATTCCTACTTCTCTTTCCTGTGTTGGATCTCTTGTTTCCTGAAACCCACATTTTTCTAGTTTGTTGTTTTTGTTTACTTGTTTATTTGTTTGATTTTGATGACACACATATTAAAATGGCTTTCTAAGAAGGTGTGTGGAGAAGTTTGATATTTTAAGAAATCTGTATCAATAAAATGTCTTCATATAAGCTTCACACTTGATTGGTATTTAGGTTGGGTATAAAATATATATCAAAATAATTTCACTTAGAATTCTGAAAGCACCATCTGTCTTTTCAGTTCTACTACTACTTCTGACATGTCTGATAAAATTATGATGTCAAGTTCTTTGAAAAAAATTTTTTTTACTTTCTGAAAATTGCACAATCTCTGCATTCCTGTTATGGTGATATTGTTCTGTCTTCACCTAGGGCATTTTGCCGAATACCCAATGATCCTTTCAGACTGTATAACTTACTATACCTTTCAGTTCTAGATAACATTTTACCTTTTTAAATAATATATCCATTTTATTAGACTCTCCAGTTCGAAAGATGTCAATCCACTAAATATATACCATAAATATATTTTTCTCTTTTATTTTATATGTTTAGGTCCTTAATTCAATGCTGATTGTTTTTATTATAAAACTAAAAGCGTAGGCAAAGATGTATTTCAAGTAAACATGTGATGTTGCTGGGGTGGGAATAGGAAGAAGGGTACATAATATATCTTTGTATTGTTTTTGTATCTTTCCAATGATTTGACCTTTGAATAATATAAAAATTACAGCTAAGATAGGTAAAATAAATATTTAATATAAAATTTTATATTTAATATAAAATATCATAAAGAATAATGATTTAAATATTATACTGTATAAAATCAATTATTATTTTATCAGTCAGGGTTCTACTAGAAAAACAGAAAACCCACTAGATATTTCAAAGAGAAATGTATTTATTCTTTTTACTGTTTGAAAGAAAAATTTATTTTTTTATTTTTATTTTTTATTAGTGCATTATGGTCTCACATCACAATATGGATCATGTTGACAATAGCATATATTTACACAGTACTTGGTGCCTGAAATGTCTTTAATTTTAAAAGTGAGTGCTTAAAAATATGGATCTAACAACTAGTTTTCAGGCAATCAAGAAAATGTAGTGCTCTTAAAACCATGATTTTCACAATAATAAAATAATAAACTTAATTTAGTGAAATATTTTGACATTTTGTAGTATTGCCTAAATTCCCAGCTAAGAGACCAGCTGAGAAGGAGCTCCTTCCTCCTGGAGACACACCGCTTGTGTATGCACAGGCTTCTGGAGGTCTGCGGTGCTTTACTGAGTGTCACTGAGCATCAGAGATACACTCTGAATACACAGCAACAATGGAAGAGATTAAAGACAGAGGAAAAAACAGAAAAAAACAGGCAACATAGAAAGGTGAATTAAATTTCAAAGGGAAATATAAATATTAATCAATTCCAATCATAATAGTGATACATTGCCTTTTTGCAACATGTTTTCTTCATTCTTTCTCTTGTGACAAAGAAACTGTAAGCCTGAGAAACTCATTTCTCAGAAACCTTGCCAGCAGATTCCATGCCAAAGAGAAGCACCCTCGTGAAATTTGGAAAGTAGAACCAAAGATGCCATGGCCTTTCTGAGACTGGAAAGCAAGCACATATCTTTAGCAGACTTCTCAATGCGATAGGTAGCCTGATTGATAGCGCAAGAGATGGTAGAACTGGTACTTCAACACTTGAGTGTGTATATTTGTACACACACAAACATATATATGTATATATACACATATATATTCAAAATTATATATTTTATTTGTGCATTGTAGTCATACATCTCAGTGGGGCACAAGGTGGTAGACGCATACATGAACACATCACTCATTTAGCTCTTTCTCAATTCCCACCCCGTTCCTCCCCCCTCCCTTTTCCTATGTTGGGCTTAATGATTGACTTTGGCATGTTTGTGAATATACATCATTTACATTAGGAAATTTTCTTCTTTTCCTCTCCCATCACCCTCACATAGGCCTCTTTATTTTTTTTTTAATTTGATCCTTCTTCTAGAGTTTCTCCTATGATATATTTTCTCCCTAGCTGTAATATATCAGGGAGAGCATCTCATTTTTTTTTTTTTGGTAACTGACTAATATCTCTTAGCATAATGTTCTCCAGTTCCATCCATTTCCCTGTAAATGACATGATTTTGTTCTTTCTTTATGGCTGAGTAAAATTCCACTGTGGGTCTGGCTTGGTGGTGCACTCTTGAAATCCCAGCACGTGGAAGGCTGAGACAGGAGGATCTCACAGTTTCAAAGCCAGCCTCAGCTACTTAGTGAGGCTCTCAGCAACTTAGTGAGACCTGTTTCCAAATAAAGTATAAAATAGGTATGGGAGTATAGCCCAGAGGTAGAAAAGACCCTGGGTTCCACCCTCAGTACCACCAAAAAAAAAGAATTTAAAATTCCATTGTGTATATATCCCATAGCTTTGTAGTTCATTCATCTGTTGATGGACATTTTGGCTGGTTCCATAGATTGGCAATTATGAAATGTGCAGCTATGAACATAGAGACATATGCATTAGTTTGGTAGTTTTTCTTTCAATACCATCTTCTTTCATTTCCTCCTCTCTGCTTGAGTTTGAAGGCTCTCTGCAGAGATGGCTACAGAATTCACCTCTGCAATCACCCACGGCTTTTCCCTTAAAAAAAAAAGGTACATACATACTTTATTTAATTTCCCAATATAGTTCTATTGAAATCCTTAACTTTTGAACAAAATACCCACATTTTTATTTTGTACCAAACCTTAAATTCTTAGGACTATCCTTTCCTCCATTTTGACTTCTACATAGCCTGCCTCTTGCTTTCTATAAGGATGGGGGTGCATAGCTTCCTTACTGTTGAGAGATGAGAGATAGAAATGAGGAATGGACAGTAGAATTCACATGTTACACATATAGTACCCTCTTTCTCCCAGGAATCAGATACTTCTATTTTTCCTTCCTAAGAATTTATAGGTAGCCCCCACTGTAGTCAACACACCTGACTTGCTCCATAAGTTACTCACTAATTCCACTGGTTCTTATAGCCTGCAGTGAGTACTGTTGATTTCCCCTGGCTCACAAAAGATTAACCTAGAATTTTTATTTCTTTTATGTTTTTTATTATTTTGGGAGTGAAAGTATAAAGCAGAATGGAACAGATAGTTATTTTTTCTTTTTATTGCTGCATTGTAGTCATATATCTTAATAGAATACAAGATGGTAGAGGCATACATGCACACATCACTCAATTAGCATTTCCCCAATTCCCATCCCATTTCTTCCCCCCTCCCTCCATCTTATTGATGTATATTCACAAACATATCAAAGGCAATCACTAAGCCAAACATGAGAAGGAACAGAGAATTCATGGTGCTACACTGAAACCATAAGCTCACAAAATATTTTCATAGTGGTATCTAGAAACAGAAATTTAAGAAGCTTCCTTAACCTGATCCTCTCAGATTGAAGCATATGGTTCTGAAATATAGAGCCAAGGTAAAGATAATTATCATTTTGTAGTATTTAAACTAAATATGTTATTTGATATATATGTTGTAAATATAATTTTCTGGATATTTTTATTTATTGAAATACCTGATACATTGTCACAGAGGAGAGTTATTTCTGTTTCTCCAAGTGACTTTTGCTACCCCTTTGTGATTATTTCTATACTTGTAAACTAATCATTAGTGGCATTTTTTTACTTTTTACATATACCTCTTTTAATTTGGAACATGATTTAAAATATTCAAAATACAAAAAATGGTAAAATAATTAACAAAATAAAATATAAAATTATTGTCATAAAACAATATAAAAGACTTAGTAATTTTATAAACTTTCAGTGATTGGCCATCACATTAAGACCTGAGTCTTCTGAGAATCAGAGCAAAAAGGGACAAAAACAATAAATTCCGTGGCTCTCATTTCTCTAAATTACAGAAAATGATTTGCTCCTTACTTGGAAAACCCATTAGAGCATTTTTGGTAGATACCACTCAATTCCCCATATGGGAAGGACTATATGTTTTCCTCTGTATAAAGTGACAAAGGGATACTTTCCTCCAGGCTCCCTGCTATTCCATAGTCTCTTCACCAGAAACAAGCACCATGATTCATGCGGTTTTCATCATGCTTCAATCTAAATTTTGAGTTGTATCACTTTCATTCCACATATGTATGTACTTAGTTAATTTGAACATCTAATAATCTTTGGGCTAGTAACACATTGTCATCAATAACCCATGCCTTATCATATACTTAATCATACACTTAATTAGCTATTTGTACTATTATAACAAACATTCTTAAACCATTATACAATTGAAATGTAGAATTTTAACAATAATTCTCATCTTAACAGAGTCCAGAGTAACCCCTTTCCTCCTCCTGTCTACCCTTTACCTAAATTCTGCATCCACTATTCTCTCCCTTGCTGCTTTTCATATAACTCATTGAAATATTTATCCTTATTATATTGCTAAACTTAATTCATGTTATTTCATGAAACTGTAGTTTATTCAGTTTTTTAAATAATATTCCATTGTACAAATATACCTCTTCACCCCTTTATATATTCATGTAGTCACTATTTATACTGCTTAGTCTGTCATTTTTTAAGAACTGTGAATTCAATGATAAAGAAAACAACTTTTTTCAGCATTTCAAATTTAATTCACATGACCAATGCTATGGGGTTTCCTTGTTTCTCTTCATTTATATTGGCATTCATTTATATTGGCAGAAAATTACTCAATAAACAGTAAACTATTCACATATTTCTGTATAATAATAAAGCAGTATAAGGTCAAAGGTGAACTCTGAGATGAAAGCACCAGGATGGTTCAGGAACTAGAAATCAGAGAATGTGTTTCCAGCGTCCCTCAGACCTTGCATCTTAGATGGCCACCTATGCCATGGTCTTTTTGTTTAACCCATGGTCCTACCTTGAGGAAATTATTTCATTTAATGATGAACACATAACTACAGATAAATGGTGATTATGTTATGAGACACTGGAAAATATGCAAACCTAAAATAAACTCTCAAAATTAAAAAGGACTTTGAATTTAACATCTTACCTATGGGGTAAAATATACCAGTTTTCAATAAGATATTTCAGATTTCATATAGAGCAAAAGATAAGGAATAATAGCCTGTTCCCTTCAGTTTAAATGGATCTTTCTTTTTCTCACACTATAGGAGCACCCTCTTCACGTTTATTCTGGATAAGTCTACTGAAGGATCATATTTCCCATAAAATGTGGCTATAGGGAAAGTATTTCACTAAAATGGTCCTTGTTTTTCTCCTCCTTCACTAGAGTTGTCTTAACTTTGGATTTTATCTTTCTATATTTGTGTTTTCAGTAACTCTCCTACACAGTTTGCCACCTGGTATCTTCTTTCCCACTTTTCAACAAACTGGATTCCACACAGCAACACCGACTCCACTCTGGAAGTGTTTGTGACAAAATTTCATCCCTGTCCTTAAGATGATAGAAAATATTGGTTATTATACATGTAATTTTAAAATATATCCAGAAACAATAAAAATAATGTTAGATTTCCAGGGTGGTAATGATGTCAGGCTAAGTACATAACCAATTCGCTCACTTACTCTTCCCTACTATTACTGAGGTTTTTTTCTATAGAGATATCACTTTCCTTCCACTATTTTTTTTTTTTTAGTTTTATATAGTGCATTGTAGTCATACATCTTAATGGGATACAAGATGGTAGAGACATACATGCACACATCACTCAATTAGCCCTTACCCAATTATTGCCCCCATTCCCTCTCCCTCCCTCCTTCTCATGCTTGGCTCAGTGACTGAATTTGGGTATGATTTTTAGGGTACATCATGTGCATTAGAGAATTTTCCTCTTTCCCCCTTCCATCCCCTCAGGTTGCCTTATTTGCTCATCTATAGAATCTCCTTCTTCATACAGAGTTCCTCCTATGACCCATTTCTCCCTAGCTTTCACATATTAGAGAAAGCATCCAATTTATTATATTTGTGACTGACTAATCTTACTTAGTATAATATCCTCCAGTTCCATCCATTTCCCGGTAAATGATGTAATTGTGTTTTTCTTTATGGCCTAGTAAAATTTTGTTGTGTACATATCCCACAGATTTGTAATCCATTCATCTGTTGATGGATATCTTGACTGGTTTCATAGTTTGGCTATGATGAATTGTGCAGTTATGAACATAGATACACATGCATTAATTTTGTAGTTTGTTTCCATTTTGGGGGGTAGATACCTAGAAATGGTATCGCTGGATCATATGCTAGGTTCATTCCCATTCTTCTAAGGATCCTCCATACCATTTTCCAAAGTGCTTGCACCAATTTGCAACTCCACCAAAAATAATTTAGAGTTCCCACTTCTCCACATCCTCGCTAGCATATAGCATTTGTTGTTGTTTGTGTTTTGAATGATTGTCATTCTAGTTGGAGTTATGTGAAATATCAGGGTAGTTTTGATTTGCATCTCTGATTATTAATTTGAATTTCTTCTTTCATGAAGTGCCTATTTAGTTCACTTGCCCATTTTTTATTAGGTTATTTGTTTTCTTAGTGCTGAGTTTTTTGAGTTCTCTTTATATTCTGAATATTAGTCCTCTATCGGAGGAGTAGTTGGCAAAAATCTTCTCCCATTCTGTTGGCTCTCAGTTGAGGTTCTTGATAGTTTCCTTTGCTGTACAGAAGTTCTTAAGTTTTGTGAAATCTCATATATTAACTCACCTTCTAGTTTCTTGTGCCTTTGCGGTCATATTGAGAAGGTTTTTATCTGTGTCTATGTGTTGCAGTGTTAGACCTATGCCCTCTTCAAGGAGCCTCAAGGTCTCTGTTTCCAAGTCTTTGATCCATCTGGAATTGACTCTTCTGTGGAGTGAGAAAGTGGTAACACAATACCATTATATTACCAAGATCATTCCTCATAGTCATAGAAAACTCATTCCTTCAATTAATTTGGAACAACAACAACAACAACAACAACAACAACAAAATAATAGCCAAAGTAGTCCTCAGCAACAAAAACCATGCAGGAGGAATCACAATACCTGACTTTAAACTATATTACAAAGTCATAGTAATAAAAAAAAGCATGGTATTGGCACAAAAACAGATACATACACCAGTGGAGCAGAATAGAAGACTCAGAAACAAATCCACACACTTACAGCCTATTTATTTTTTAAAAAAGGGGCCAAAAAACATACACATAAAAAAAATAGCCTGTCCAACAAATGGTACTGGCAAAAATGGTTAACCATACGCAAAAAAAAAAAAAAAAAGGAAAAAGTTCTTGCCCTTTCTTAAGTCCTGCATTTCATGCTGGCTTCTATGCCCTTCCATTTTTCCCCATCATCTCCCTTTTTTTTTCTCTTACCTCTCCTTTTCCTCCTTCCTCTTTTACTGACTACCTATTTTTTCTAGCTTTTCTATTTTTACTATATCAGTAGTGCTTTTTCCATTTTACATTATCTTGCTGTATGAACACTATATAATTTTTCAGAGGTTTAATTAAAAGTATAGATGGAGACAATTAGTACATTCTTTTGAAGACTCACATATAGAAATATTTTTAAATCTCTCAGTCTCTCAAAGCCATAGATACTATTATCATCTGTGAGAGAGCAGTGTTTGAATGATTCAATCAAGGTGAATCCTTCACAAAACTATTTCATATCTTTTAAGATTATTTAAATAAGTAGCATATGCAGTGACAATATTTTCTAATTAGAAAACCAAATGCAAGAATACTTTAAAACTCCATTTTTATTCTGTGAATAAATTTACTTTGAAATAACTGTGAATAAAATATATACTAATTAAAGGTTTAGAGATATTTTGTATGTAAGTACAGATACATTTCACTATACATTTATCCCATCCAAGTATTAACCAGGACCATCCCTGCTTAGCTTCCAAGATCAGAAGAGATCAGGCACATTCGAGATGGTAAGACTTTAGACTAATTTTCATAAGAGCAAAAATAAGGAAGCAAATAAAGTTTCTTCCAAAAGAAGAATGGTTTAACAAACTGAGTTACAGAAATATCATGAAATATTGTCAGTAATAAAATAAACTAAAAACATAGGCAAAATTTTGCATCTATCTCAAGGAAATTATGTGAAGTAAAAAACAAAGCCAATTTAAAGTATCATATATTATTCCATTAATTAGCCATTCTTAAATGGCAAATTTATAGAGATGGAGAACATATTAGTCATTTCCAGGGGTTAGAGGTAAGGGAGAGAGAGAGCTGAAGCTGTGGAGTATAACATGAGAGATTTTGTGATGTAATTTTTCTATATCTGGACTGTGGTTGAATAAATCTACACATGCAACAAAATAGAAATAAGTACTCCCACCAACAGTGTAGAAGAGTTTCTATTTCCCCACATCCTCACCAACGTTTCTGTTATTTGACCTCTTTATGCTTGCTATTCTGATTGGGGTTGGATGGAATCTCAGTGTAGTTTTGATTCGCATCTCCCTGATTGTTAATGTTCTCAAATATTCATTAACAGAAAAATAAAGTGATAGAGTAATACTTATTATAGAAATCAAAATAAATTTCATGTCAATACGGATTAATCTCAAAAAGACAATTTCAAAATCAAAAAGCTAATTGCTTTGCAATACATTTAGTGAATCTTCAAGATGAAACTGTATAACTCTCTATGGGTACAGATTTATTTTTTGGTGGTGGTGGTACTGGGGGTGGAACCCAGGGGTTTTCTACCTCTAGTCTATACTCCCAGACCTATTTTCTATTTTATTTGGAAACAGGGTCTTGCTAACTTGCTGAGACCCTCACTTAGTAGCTGAGGCTGACTTTGAACCTTTGCGATCCTCCTGTCTCAGCCTCCCAAGCGCTGAGATTTTAAACTTGTGCCACCACGCCTGGCTACATTAATATTTACTACTGATGCATGACATGGATGGGATGGTAAATAACAAGTCCAAAATAGCAGCCGCTGCTTGGAGGGAAGGAGTGCCATCTGGGAAGTATGCACAAAGAAGCTCCAGCATTGCCTAGTGTTATGTTTTATGCAAAATGCCAGATCAGAGATCAGATAGGGAGGTAGAATCCAAATAAAAGGCCTTAGCATGAAACTACAAAATAATACAAGAAGGCAGGAAAAATTCACCGAGGTATGGACAAAGTACCACACACTGACGGTTCAAGGTGTACATGGCATCTCCTAAGTGAAGGTTCCTTCACCCTAACATTGACAGATGCAGGAAGCCAGAAGACCTTGCAAGAAGCCCTCCAACATTGTCATTTCCCCCACTTCTTGAGAGTTTCTAGATTATAGCATATTATGACACAGGGGAAATGCTAACAACAAGAAAATTGAGTAGAATGAACAGAGTTGTGAACCAGTCACGACTCTGTTAAGTAACAAAGTCAACCAGCCACATGGTCACTGGGGTTGTCCTAGTCTCAGAATATTAAAATTCATACAAACAGTTTAAGAAATCAGAACATAATTCATAAACTTATTACTGTACTCCTCGTTGCAGCAGTGAGACTTTGCAATTCACTTGCTTCTTTGGGTACAAGGTTTGAAGGTCAGAGGTATCTGTGTAGTGTAGAAAAGCCCACAAATTATTAGATTCCAGCTACCTCTTGTCTTCCTCCAGTGCATTTGGTGAAAGCCTCTCCTGGAGAGATTAATGGGGTTGGGAGAGGAGTTAAGTCATTTATGTTTCCATTCCATCAAGAAAGGGTTCAAGGTTACTGCTTTTAATAAGCAGCCAATTGATCATTTGACTAGTAAGCATTCCTGATTCTCTCAGTCTATCTGAATTTATTCATGAGGGCAGAAAGCATCATAAAAGCCTTGGATGAAGCTGCATGAAATTCAACAGGCCTCATCCCTTCCCTGAAAGCATTCCTATGTATCTAACCAGCATATGTATATCCTATGAAGTAACTTGTAACATATAGGAAAGAAATGTTGGCATTCAAGAAGCAGCATTCCATTTTATCTACAGGAAGGATCTGGCTTCGAGGCTGGAGTTGTGCACAGGGACTGAAAGCATCAAGAACACATTAAGTGGGAGATCACCTTGGCTCTCAAGATGTTTTCAGATGCTTACATAAATACCTCTGATGCATTCTAAGTAGCTGTAACTCAGATTGTTATTTTTTTCAATAAAAAATTATATTTTCATTATGTTTTAGACTTTGATAAATATGAAAGTATTGTAACTCATATATTCAGCCTCAAAATGTTACTGCTGCAAGGGTCAAATATTCCTGAATATCTGATCTGCCTTCCTGATAAAGACTTCTTCAACATCTAATGTAATCTCTATTTCAGAATCAGGCTGTGAAACTCCAATATTTTTCTTCCTTAACTGCCTTTTCTTTTTTTTGAATTCCACCTCTGAGCTACACTCCCTGCCCTATTTTTTTGTATTTTAGTTTGAAACAGGGTCTCATTGAGTTACGAAGGGCCTCACTGAGTAGCTGAGGCTGTCAGCGAACTGCAATCCTCCAATCTCAGCCTCCTGAATGCTGGGATTGTAAGAGTGTGCCACTGTGCCTGGATTACTTTATCTTTTAAATCAAAGATATAAGGGCAAGCTGTGCCAAAACTAAAATGATAGGAATTTGAAACACCTAATTATCCAATTTAATTTGGGTTTCTATTTCTTGATATCCTGAGAATTCTTTCCTCCTCTGCTAAATACAAGGATTGCAAGCAAATCAACTAAAATTTTTCTGAAACCTACTCTCTCATGGTTCCAATGCTCTTCCTGAAAACCTAAAAAAATGGTCCACTGAAAATCTATATTTTAAAAGCCAGAAATCTCTAGACTACTCTCTTAAACATAACTTTCTGTAAACAAAATCCTACCATTGTCCATATCTTCTCTAGTCACCATTTTTTTTCATTATTATGATAAAATACATCTTGGGATTATTTTGGGAAATACATCTTGGGAAATACTGCCCTTTCCCAAAATCTCTTGAAGTCAGATATGGGCATGTCACTGAATTTTTGCCAGTGCAAATTATGATTAAAAGTGAGTCATGTGCCTGGCACATAAAATCTCTCATGGGCTCCTCTAGGCTCTTTCTACATCTTCCAATGAAATACTAATGATTATAGGTCCTAAGTGAATGACAGGTTCACAATATGGAATAGGTCTCTGAACAGCTTTCTAAAGAAAAGCCAACCCAATTTGATATCCTTCCAGGACTATTAATTGAGAAAGAAATGAATTCTATTGCACAAAATCTATCATGTAAAATTTGAAATATGTTAACATAAACATGTCTTCCCTAATTAATATAATTAGAGTTGTTCTGTAGATAAGAAGTTTTTGAGGAGCTTAAAAGATTGACATTGGAGCCGGGTGTGGTGGCCCATGCTTGTAATCCCCGGGCTTGGGAGGCGGAGACAGGAGGATTGCGCAGGTTCGAAGCCAGCCGCGCTGGTTTAAAAGACCCTGTTTCCAAATAAAAATATATTTAAAAAATAGGTCTGGGAGTGTAGCTCGTAATTAGAAGGGTTTCCAGGAACCCCAGTACCACACACACAAAAAAAAAATACTGATATTAGGTCAGCTCTGCTTCTCCTGTCAAGATCTTCATGTTATCTTCAAGAGGTTAATGTCTTTGTCAAATTGTTTATGGACCCTTACTTAAGCTTCAGTTTCAAACTCAGGTAATGAATTATTTTTGGAGTCCTAAATGCTTAACAAATTGGATTTTTTTTTAGATTTATAGATAATGGGAAAAAATCTAGAATGGAAGTTTTCACTTTGCAGTGCAAAATGAGAAGGGTAGCAAATTCACCTTGGAAAATAAATCAAGTTGAGGAGAAAAAGAGACTATGTTCAATAGTTTATGTGAGAACAAAGATTCAATTTTCTAAAATAATTTATCTCTCTAATGTTTATTTTGAAGCTAAAGTAATTTCATCATTGCTTTATATACCTTCATTACAAAATTAGCAAGTTTTTATTCACTCATATTAAGAGTCTAAAAAGAGGGTAACCTCTAATCCCCAGTTGCAAAGATTCCAAATTCACTCATTAAAAATTTGAAAGTAAAGCCAGACATGGTGGTGCACTCTTGTAATCACAGCATTCCGGAGACTGAGACCTGGGGTTCGAGGTTTGCAGACAGCCTCAACTACTAAGCAAGGCCCTTCACAACTGAGTAAGACTCTGTTTTGAAAATAAAAAGAATTTAAAAAAAATAGGGCTGGAGATGTCGCTCAAAGGTAGAATGCCCCTGGGTTCCATCCTCAGTACTGGGAAGAAAAAAAAAAAGAAGCTGAAAGTACATACAAAGAATCAAAAGACTGTTGCAAGAGAGTTCACCCCATCTTCATTCCCCCCAAAAAAATTACCTTTAAAGACTTAAGTATGGGCTCACTAGCATTTTGCAACAAGAGTGCATTATTCTGTGCATTTTAGATTTACAAGACTTAACACCTTTTCTTTCTGGTGAAACATTACTCTCTCAAGGTCAAGAGGAGGACTGGAGAACTAAAGATACATATTCTCCCTGCAGATCATCCCAGCCCACCCTTCTTTCTTCCAAGAATGCAACTCTTCTCATCAGGCTCCTAAAATTGCCACAATTCTGCGTTTTTTATAGAGAGGGTGCTTTACTTTCTTAACAGATGTCATTGATAAAAATGTTTTTACAGCCTGGCGTGGTGGTGCACGCTTGTAATCCCCGCACTTGGGAGGCAGAGACAGGAGGATCCCGCAGGTTCGAAGCCAGTTTCACTGGGTTAAGAAACGCTGTTTCCCAATAAAAAATATAAAATAGGTCTGGGAGTGCAGCCTGGAAGTAGAAGGGCTTCCAGGAACACCAGGACCACCAAAATAAATAAATAAATAAATAAATAAATAAATAAATAAATAAATATATATTAATACAAACTCAAAACCATAGTATGTCTCTATCCTTCTCCCACTATATTCACCTAATAGTCCTTTTCTTTCTTCTTTCTTTCTTTCTTTCTTTCTTTCTTTCTTTCTTTCCTTCCTTCTCTTTCCTTCTCTTTTTCTAATTTTTTTTGAGGGGAGGGTGTCATACTGGGAATTGAACCAGGGACATCCTGCCTCTGAGCTATACCCTCATATATAAGTATAAGCTTTTAAATTTTTTTCTCTTGAAACAAGGTTTCTCTAGGTTTCTGAGAGTCTTTACCAAGTTGTTGAAACTGCTCTTGAACCTGTGTCTCTCCTATCTCAGCCTCCCAAATACTGGGATTGCAAGCATAAGCCTCCATGCCTTGCTCTATTGCCTTCTTAAAAGATTAATTCATACCTTCTTTTTTTGCATACCTTTTACATGACATTCCAATGCTCACTGTCAACTACTGACTTTTATTCCATTTCATGAGAACACATAAGTAATAGGGAAAAAAATCAATAGGCTTCCAGAACCATATTTAACAACCAATCTGTACCTGCATCTGTGTGTTCTGCTTCCTGCCTTTTATTATAAATAAACTATTTAAAATACATCTTTTCATTTCAGAAAATTGGAATCATGTTCAAGAACAAAAGCTGGAGAAAATATCCAGATTGTAGTGTAAGTTTCTTAAAAATAAATATATGTAAGAATCCTTTATACTCATTTGTACACTAGATCCCAAGCCCTTTTAATAAGGCTTACAAGGGGTTATCAGGACTTATCCAAGCTTACAAGAAGAGTATTATTTCAGAAATAGAACAAATTCTACATAACCAGTTTTCCCTTCTCTCTTGGTCATTCCCAGGAGAAGAGAAATGTGCTGAAATCTGTCTCATCTAAAATCACTTTCCACTGATGCATACCCTCTTGATTCTAGTTGCTGCCTTTGGTCTGCTTTTCTGTCTACTCTACAGATCTGTCCATACTTTCTTCCCCCAACCCTTCTCTTGTTTTCTTTTAGAAGTTTTAGGGAATTCAAGCTATCGACCCCACAACTCAACTGCATCTTTTCATGTCAAAATCACCAAAGATTTCCAGGGTTCCAAAGTCAATTCTCAGTCCTCCCAAGAACATCTGTTACTGTTATTATTTTTCATCCCCTATCTCTTATAATTTGTTATCATATTTCCTAGGCACTTCAGAGAATCAGAATAGAGAATTCTGCATTAAAATTTTGTCAAAAAATCCTTCATTAGCAGACCATCAGCCTAATTCTTGTTATTAACTCAAGAGGTCTTATTATCTCTGCAAAGTGCAAATCATCAACCTAAACACCTTTTCAGGAAGCAAATAATGTTTTCATGGGCCTTTATAGGAGTTTTCTTTCATACTCATCCACTTTTGCCAGTACATAGGAACCTGGGATTTTAAGAATTACTCAAATACCCTAATATCAAAACCTCCAGAGAGGGGCAAGATGGTGGCGGCAGCTGCGGTCACAGTGGTGACCATGGCTGCCGAATAGAACATGCATTCCTTGGAGAAGCCCTGAACACCAGATTTTGGTTTAATATCTGATTGAGGCAACTTAAGGGGACATTCCCAGCCATGACTTCCTATCTAGAATACAGGAGAGTGGATAACGGCAGAATTAGAAGCAAGATGACAAGGAGGCGCCCACCACGCAAGAAGAGTGATTTTTGGAAAAACATCCCAGAAGAGATTAGAGAAAAGGCCACTTCACCTGTGCATACTGGGGAACTCTTAACAACACACCTTGTAAGAAAAATGATCTGGGCATGTTAGAGGGAGCCTAGCCTGCCAGAAGGGAACCCCCGTTGCGTGTTCCAAGGAACTCAGCGCACCTGGCCACCATGCTCCTCTATGTTGTGCTGGGGATTGGGAGGTGCTCAGAACAGCAGATCCTACTCTACATGGTGAGGCTGTGGCCTCTGCTCTTGGAGGGGAGATAAATTCATTGCTGCTGAGTGCTTGATCTTACAACCTCTTCAAAGCACACATACTTTCTTCTTTTATTAAAAATATTAGAGAGGGGCCAAGATGGCGGCAGTGGCAGCCAGTAATCAGGAAATGCAAACAAATCTTATCCAATCCACCTTGAACTTTTGGAAAAAAATCTCTGTGAAGTGGGATTCTCCTGCCACACATGCTTAGGAATTCTGGACATAATACCATGTAAGGAAGGTGCTCAGGGTAGAACCAGGAGGACAGCAATGGCAGCAGGGGTGGCAGTGGCAGGGGCAGCAGCAGCGGCCAGTATTTGGGAGAGGCAGAGATCCAATCCAAACCACCTTGAACTTTTGAAGAAATCTCCCCAAATGTAGACTGCTACCACTGTGCATGCTCTGGAATTCTGAACAATATGCTGTGTGGGAAAGTTGTTTGGGAAAATAACCGAGATGGCAGTGTCAGCCAGTTGTTGGGAGAGGCAGAGATCTGATCCAATCCACCTTGAACTTTTGAAGAAATCGCATTCCAGACAACATGCTGTGTGGGAAAACTGTTTGGGAGAGAACTGAGATGGTGATAGTGGCAGTGGCAGTCACCAATATTGAGAGAGACAGAGATCTTATCGAATCTACCAACATCTTTTGAAGAAATCTCCCCAAATATAGACTGCTACCACTGCACATGCTCAGGAATTCTGGACAACATGCTGTGTGGGAAAAGTGTTTGGAAGAGAACTAGATGGTAGTGGCAACGGAGGTGACGGCCAGTATTTGGGAGAGGCAGAGATCTGATCCAATCCACCTGAATCTTTTGAAGAAATCACCCCAAAGGTAGACTGCTACCACCGCACATACTTGGGAATTTGGGACATGTGGTGTGATAAAGGTGCTCAGAAGAGAACCCAGACGGCAGTGGCAGCAGCAGTGGTGGCCAGTATTTGGGAGAGGCAGAGATCCAATCCAATCCACCTTAAACTTTTGAAGAAATCTCCCCAAAAGTAGACTGCTAGTCCTGCACGTGTTTGGGAATTCTGGAAAATATGCTGTGTGGGTGAGGTGTTCAGGAGAGAACAAGAATGGTGATGGTGGTGTTGGTGGTAGTGGCAGTGACCAGTGTTTGGAAGGAAAACAGATCCAGTCCAATCCACCTTGAACTTTTGAGGAAATCTTCCCAAGAGTGTACTGCTTTACCCCACATGCTCAGGAATTCTGGACAACATGGTAAGTAGTAAAAGTGTTTGGGGCATATCAGATGAAGCCCCGTATAACCAGGTTGTGCCACCATTCTGTGTGTTCTGGGAGACATCAGACCACTGCACTCCTCTGCACAGTGTGGGAAGCCAGGGTGCATGAGGAGAAGCAGAACCTGCTCTCTGTAGTAAAGCTGTGGACCTCTGCCTTTGGAAAGGACACAAAATTCATTGCCACCAGGTATTTGGGCTCAAAGCTTTTGCAAAAGACATGTATTACATTCTTATCTTTAAAAAAAATGGAAGAAAAAAGGGAACATTTGAAGACGACCTGCTCACAGACACAGAGACCAGAGCCTGCAGCACAGTGAGGCTGGTGCCGGGGCCTCTGAGGCCAGAAAAGGAGCCTGCCAGGAGGCAAAGCAGATGCCAGGGCCAGCGAGGCCAGGATAGGAGCCTGCTGTGCAATGAGGCCAGTGCCAGGGCCTGTGAGGCTGGGATCAGAGCCTGTATTGTGGTGAGGCCAGTGCCGGGGCCAGCAAGGTCAGGATAGGATCCTGCCCTAAGGCAAGGCTGGTGCTGGGGCCTTCAAGGCCAGGATAGGAGACTACACTGTGGTGAGGTCAGTGCTGGGGCCAGCGAGGCCAGGATCAAAGCCTGTCATGTGGCAAGGCAGGTGCCAGGGCCAGTGAGGCTAGGATCAAAGCCTGCCTTGAGGCAAGGCCAGTGCTGGGGCCAGCAAGGCTAGAATTGGAGCCTGCTGTGAGATGAGGCCAGTGCTGGGGCCTTCAATAGTGTGATGGGAGCCTGCAATGCCGCATCCACAGGGAAATATCACAGAAAAGAAAAAAATCAGATGCTTTCCCCAATATGCAAAAATTAGGAAGAAGTGGGTAATAGGAGGAAATCTAGTTGAAGAAAGGGCCCTATAGAGGAGCAATTAAGGTGACCAATCAGAGGGGACAGGAGGGGGGAAGATGGAATCTCTTTAAAGCACATGATGTACTTAAACAAATATATCAAAGTCAATCATGAAATCAAGCATGGGATTGAGGGAGGGGCAGGGAATGGGATGGGGATTGGATAAAGGCTAATTGGGTGAGGTATGCTTTTATATCCTCACAAATCTTATATTCCATGGAGATGTTTGACGACAGTGCACTAATAAAAATATGTTAAAAAAAAGCCTCCAGGATCATCATCACATAAGGTAGACGTCAGTACCCCACATGGTAAATGGTACAAAGCTAATTTATATTAGTAGATGTCACACCATATAGTCTACATCTATTTGCCAATAATGCAAATTCTTAAAATGTATAAAAGAAAAAAATTAATTTTAAAAAATATAATTCATAGGTGAAATATACTTACAAAATGAAAACGATGTTATTTTCAAATGCTTGAGCTATATTCTAATGTTATTAACAATAAAAATTACAAAAATTTATTATATTTCAAATTGGATATTATATCAGTCACAATTTTCTGATCCAAATTTAATACAAAATATTAATTAATAAAAGAATTACACATATGTGATCACACACACACACACACACACACACACACACACACACCAGGCATATTGGAAAGCTGAAAAAAAATAACAACAAAAAATACCTTTCACCCTGGCATAGTGACACACTCTATAATCCTGATACTTGGGAAAAAGAGACCAGAGGATTGCAGATGTAAGGCTAGTCTCAGCAATTTTCAGAAACCTTCACTAATCTAGAAAAACATTGTTTTAAAATATAGACAACTTAGTATATAAATAAAACAGTATGCATAAATTTATCAACTATTCAACGGTATTCTCTGAGGAAAATTTAAAATTCTCTTTATAGAATTAAAAATAAAAGTTATGAAGGAAATTTATTAACCATTCTATTCAAAATGAGACAAAATAATAGTGTAAGAATAAATTAACATATCCAAAAAAACAATATATTGGATAAATAAATACATGGACTAGTTCTTTGAACTAGACTAACACAGACAGACTTCTGATAATCTCATCAATCATTACAATTGATCCTCAAGCCCCTGGTCCCTGTTCAGAAGCTTAAATTAACTAAGAATATTGGCAGAAGGAGAGAAAATTATGGCAATGGGTGAATCTTCAAGTTTCCTCTGAAGGAGAGGCTTTGTTTTGCCCCTGGTCCCTGTTCAGAAGCTTAAATTAACTAAGAATATTGGCAGAAGGAGAGAAAATGATGGCAATGGGTGAATCTTCAAGTTTCCTCTGAAGGAGAGGCTTTGTTTTCCCAAAACTGAGTGGGGTAGGTCGGTGTGTGTGGTCTCTAATCAAATACAAATCAAACTACCTTTGTAGTTTTAAAAGCTCTCATTATTTGGGTGAAGTCATATTTCTGACTATCCATTCATTCTGGGGTAAAAAATAGACACATCCTGTAGAACTAGAAAAAAAATGTTTCTGGCTGAATTTTAAAATCCCTTGTACAAATAGTTTGTCCAATCTTAACAAAACACTTCATATTGAAAGAGACACGACCATTGGTATAAGAGTATGACATATAACTCCATCTTGATCATTTGAAGAAAAATAATTGAAGAAAATGTAAAGAAAGATCATTAACTCAAAAAAGCACCCATATTTTGGCTAAGCAAATAAAATTGTAACCAGAATAAAGTTATTTACAAAACTCACATTCTTCCAACTTTTAAATTACTGTATTCTTTCCCAGTCCTTATTGCTATCCCCACTGCTCAAGACTTTAAAAGTATATCCTATTATTTTTAAATTAAAAATCTTATAAGCAGTACAAATCCCAAACGTAGTCATACACAAATAGTGAAAAGAAAGTATCTCTACTATGATTGTCACCAAGCTACCCAGATTCTCCGCACAGAGAAACCATTATTTCTGGCATCTATGTCTTTCCATACATATTTTATGCATACACATTTATAGTCCTTCCACATACAAGTGATGTTATAATTACCTAGTAGGCACCAGACATTTTCTATGTTTTAAAACATAGTTATCTTATTTAGAGCTTCATTGGGTAGAATTTCTATGTGTGGTGATTGTACCATAAAGTATTTTAACTAGACATTATGAGGAATAGCTTACAGTTTTTGCTATTTCAAGATGGTAATTATGTTTCTATGACTCAGAACCTCATTTTGATGTATAATTACAATGCACCAATAAATGTATGGTAAAAGAAAATGAATGAGTCAAAAATATTGTATTTAATTGAGAACATATACAGTACAAATTCCTAGAACCAAAATTGCTGCTTTTGGGTAGAGAGATCATTTCATCATGCCTACAGATTGATGCTTATGTTGTGAGTTTGCATGTACATGAGTGTCTGTTGTTCAATGCTTCTGTTTTTTTTTTTTTAATATTTGAAAATAACTTAAGTAAAATATATTATTTCTTTTTTAAAATTTTTGTCTGTTTACATATCAAATTAGTTTTAGAAATTTCCAAGAACAGTGATGAAAAAGAGAAAATTATTATGCACCAATAACAATATAGAAAACAAAATCAAAATTATTTCTCATTATTTTTAATTTTTATTTCTCTTGTTATGTATATGGATTCATTAAGTTTATATAATATATGAATTAGCTTTTCTGTGAACTCTGTGTCATTATTTTATTGGGTTTTGTCCTATGCTGACTCACAGAATCTCATGTACTAATTTGTTTGTGATAAAAGTTGGTGATATGTTTAGTCTTTTGTTATGTGTCTGCCTTTTTATGATGGTTTTTCTTCCCACACAGATTTTTTAAAATATTCTGTGTAATTTAAATTTTAATATTTCTTTCTATGACTTCTGTATTTGATATTATACTTAAAAGTTCTCTCTACACAGTATATAGAGATGTTGTAAATATTCACTCTTAATGCTTAATGGCCTCATTTTTATCCTCTCATCTCTGACTCATGTGAGATTTATTTTGTATAATGGTGAGATGGGAAAACAATTTTATTTTTATTTTCTGGAGAGCCACTCAGTTGTCTTAAAAGCAGAGAATACATAATCCCACTTTTTTACATGGATTTTTTTAAAAGCTTCTTATATATCAAATTGTCATATATTTGGTGGTCTACTTCAGAGTTTCATGTTCTGTACCAATAAAATTATGCTCAGTATAATCGTGTCATTTATACTCTTCAAAACTTATTGAACTATAAAAAGTTTAATCATGTTATAAGGATAATCTTCATTACTTTATTTTTCAGAATCTCTCTACTATTGCTCAATTATTTTATGCATATTTTACTTAGTTTAAGTTTGTTGGTATCTTTATTGTGTTTCTTGACTCTAAACATTATCTAAACATTCTTCCTTGTCAGTTCAAGTGCTACCATCCTTCTTAATATTGATGGGCCCACTGATATCCACAATAATCTTTTCTAATCTTTTCATAAACAATGCATTATTTTTCTCAGCTACTTAAAAAACATATTTCTCAAGAATTTTTGTTGTCACAATAGAAAAGCAAACAAAATACTGTTAAATTATTTATGAAGAAATACCAAGTGGTAATACACATCTGATAAAAATTAATCTCACTGGCAATCAAATAGTATTACTACTACATTGTATTTTTATATTATACAATTGTCTAAGTATGGATGTTGTTCATGCATTGTTATGCAAGTATAAGCCTTTAACTCTCTAGAAGAGTCTCATTTCAATTGCCTAAAAGACACCATGACCTTGGACTCATGATTCTAATTCCATTAATTTATTGTGCAAAAAGCATGAGATGTACAAAGCTCTATGTACATAGATTGCATTGTCTTTAACTGTACTCAGAACACAATAGATCTTAGAACATTCTAGGTGAATAAATGTTTATCAGTGTGAGTGAAATGGATAATTAGAAATGACTTAAATGTCTAAATAAACCGTCATATATCCATGAGATGGAATATTATCCATTCAACAAATTCTTTTATTTTATTTTCTTTTTTATACTAGGGACTGAACTCAGAAATGAGGCATTCTAAGCTGGGAGTGGGCACGTTTGTAATCCCCGTGCTTGGGAGGTGGAGACAGGAGGATGGAGCAGGTTCGAAGACAGCTGCGCTGGCTTAGGAGACCCTGTTTCCAAATAAAAATATAAAAATAGGTCTGGGAGTGTAGCCCAGAGGTAGAAGGGCTTCCAGGAACCCCAGTACCACCAAAAAGAAAAGAAAAGAAAAGAAATGAAGCATTCTACCTCTAAGCTACACTCTCAGCTCTTTTTATTTTTGTTATTCTTTATTTTGAAACAAGGTCTCACTAAGTTGTCAAGGATCTTGCTAAATTGCTCAGATTGACCTCAAACCTCCTGTTTAAGCCTCCCAAGAACTGAGATTACAGACATGTGCTACCACACCTGGCTCATTCAAATTCTTTTTAGCTTCTAAATATATTTAGTGGCTTTAAATATTTAGTGAACCTGAAAGTGCCAAAATTTGAGAGCATAAAACTATATGGACAAAATAATCACATTAGTCTGGGTATGGCACATACGTAAAAATTTGAGTAGATATATAAATCTACTGGTATAGCACACACATAAAAAATGAGTATATTTAAATAGTAATTCTGTCTCTATTATGCAATTGTTGGTGAGTTTTTTTTACTTCATTTATCTTTCAAAGATAAATTCATTTTCAACATCTTTTGGCACAGAAAGCTATCATCATAAATAAGCAATACATATCATTAAGATTAAATAAAAAATATTTTATGATATACATAATCAGGTGTAATTGCTCAATTACATTATATTGTATATGTAGTGCTTTTATTTAGTATTTAATTAGCCATGTTTGGAAATGTTCATTTATTTTGAATATTTTTCTGTTAATTCAACTATTAATTTAACTATAATCAAAGATTATATCTATTTCTGCAGCTAATCCTACGTATCTCTCTGGGGATAGGCATAGCTGTGTATAATCCTCCTAGGATCTCATTTCATTTGTATGCAGAGGGAGACTTACTGTGAACTCAAGGAGCCTTAAGCTTCACGGCCTCTATACTTGCATGAAACTTTCCAAGGGCACAGAATGTGGCTACAAGAGTATATTCACAAATTGACACAGTCATCAAATCTTCTAGAGGAAGGCACTCTATGTTTAATTTAACCATTATCACTTTCCACTCAGACATTCCTTTATTATACCTGAAGTGAATTCAGGCACTTTGGAAACTTGGCCAACTGAAAATTGATTTAGATATATATCTGGTTTGGGTTTAGTAGAATATATTTATATGGTTTACAGTTCCATATATAATTTAGTCACTAACAGTAGCATGATGTAGAAAAAAAGTTTCCAGGGTTGAGATACAATGGTACAGATAATTAATACTACAATGTTAATTGTTCCATGGCACCTGGTACTGAAAATAGTGACTAATTAAGAATAAAAATACAATATATGACTTATAGAATCAGAATCTAGTTTTGGAAAAATTCATGCAGATCTTGCAGCACATATATAAGAGATTATAAAGATCTTTTCCTCGTAACTTGACAATAGTAATAAAGGTTTACATGACATTGTATAACAAGTTGTGAAGTAGAAGTAAGGTTTTATGAAATATCAATCAAAAATTGTAAAATTGTAACTACATGACAGAGAAAAAATTAAACTATTTTTCTATCATATCTATAGAAATCAATGTTAGCAAGTGCTCTCATATAAAAATATCATCTTCAAATTCTATAAAATATAAGAATAAATATGGAGATGTACAAAGAACTTAAAAGATGATATATTTTGACAATTATGACTTTTCAACATTATTATATTAAATATTTTCAAATTTACTATGATTTCCTTCATATTTTATAAACCAAAAATCCTTTAAAATATTTATTGTACCTAATTTTTAATCTAAGATTGATGTTTTTAAAGGAACCTCAAATTTATATAAGCTTTAAGTCAAAACACAACTGCACCGTGTGTGTGTGTGTGTGTGTGTGTGTGTGTGTGTGTGTGTGTGTGTAAAATATTAAGGTAGAAAAGATATGGAAGGATACATGTCAAATTTTTATAAGTTATCACCAATTTGAGATTTTGATTTTCAGTGGACTAAAATTCTAAGGTATGTGATGGAAGGCTTTCAGTTCCTATTTCATATAACTCTTTTTATGCTATGTCCATAGATCATTTATTTCTAATTGTAAATTAAATATTACTACATTAAATATAACATACTGTATTTCTATGGTTAGTTTTTGTTTCCTGTTTTTCATACTAAGTATGATACTTTTCTCTTTTACTTTCTTCTCATAAATATAATCTTCTCATTTAATAAGTCTGTTATTAGTTTTATTGCTTTTACTTCATCCTTTCTCACTACTGTGCTTTTTAGTTCAAACATAGATTTATTATCTAAAAATTTCTTCAACAGTTTACATTATATTTTATAAGAAAAAGTTGATTTGGGATCTAGCTGAGTCAAGAGAAAAGAAGCCAATTCTGTAACAGACTAGTGATATTAAAAAAATTAAAAAATACAGTTTTAGTGTTGGGGGTGCAGCTCAGTTTTAGACATTTACTTGCTCATTATATAGAAGAACCTGGATTCAATCCCCAGTGCTGCAAATAAACAAAAAAAAAAATAAAATAAAACCTGCAGACAATTGAAGAGAAGCGCTAACATACTTTGTATCTATACTAAATAGATATAGTGGAGCCACAATGATACCTCCCCCTGATGTCCCTAGGTAAAGCCATTCTAGGACTCAATACTAATTTATTGCACAGGAATGTCTCAGTGATAGTAGTGGTGACAGTATGTTGAATCTATACAACTGTGGAGGAGTTTGCTATAGTACATCCTTCAAACAAACACCCATATCTCATAAGCAAATCTCAGGAATTCTGCCAAAATTTATCTCAAATTGATATCCTAGTTATAGACCTCTACTGACAACACCTCTAGCAATGAACTAGAATTTGGGATCTCTTTGCACTATTTTCCAACAATTTAGAGTTCAAGGAATACTTCGGTCCTTAGGAAAACCTACAATTTCAAATATTATTCAAGCCTCTTCAGTCTAAGTAAGATTGAAAAAGCCAGAATTTTGAGAAGAAACTGTTGAAAATATGTGTCCAGACACCTACTTCAAAAGTACTTTGGATGAATTAAGGTTCTGAAACCATCACCTAAAGTATAAGAAGCTATGCTAAAGATAAAGCTAAATTGCAAAAACAAAAACAAAAACAAAGTCCCTCTCCCAGTTGTGGTAGTTTTGTTTGTTTTCTTGGTGGAATGTTGTTAGGTTTTATAGACAGTCGTTTATCTAGATCGTAATTGTTTTGATGAGGCTCATTCTTTCTTACCAGTTCCTCTAAGAGTTCAAAGTTTCTCCCACACAGTCCCATTCCATTCTCAAGGAGTCATTGAAAGACATTCTTATTCAGAAGATTTCAAGGCATAGACTGGAACAAATATGGACTTTGAGTTTGGCTCATTTATTAATTTGTATATTCACTCATTGAAGGAACAATTACTGAGTACCTACTGTTTATCAAGCATTTTGTAAATGCTGAGAAAGTAATTGGAATTCAGTTCCTTCCCTTATGGATTTACTTTCTAAAGAGGATAATAGATGTATAAATAGAAAATGAAAATAAAATATCCTCTGCCCTATATTATAAAAATTAGCAGTCAGGCATCGTGGCACACGCTTGTAATCCCAGTATTTGGGAGGCTGAGACAGGAGGATCACAGGTCCACAGCCAGCCTCACCTACTTAGTGAGACATTGTAGTGTCACAATGAAATGATACTATTTCAAAATAAAAAATAAAATAAGGCTATGGGTGTAGCTCAGAGGTAGAAGGGCCCTGGACTCAACCCCCAGTACCACAAAAGAAAAAAGAATAGCAAAATACTTTCAGAACATACAAGAAAAAGTAACCTACTATAAGTGATATTCATTAAGCAAAGAGAGTAATACTGGAGCAGCAGAGTCCAAGTATCTATTTTCTGACCACAAAGAAAAAAATTTTAAAGTGGGTTTAAATAATACTTAAGCAGATGTTTGCCTGGAGGTTGAAATGATTTGTTAATGAGTATTTCAATAAAGATCAAACCTATAATTTAAAAAGTAGTAATTGTGAAGTAAAACTAGCATTAAGCATTAAGAGGAGCTAGAAAAAAAAGCAGAGATATGTACTCTACAAAGCCACATAAAACCAATTCTGAGACCATTATCTCCCCATTCAAATGTTCATTCCCACTAATCTAAGTTGCCATAGTACTTTATTTCTTTCAAGTGTCATTTATATTTAGTCTTAAATGAAATAAACCATTGTGAGATAAACTTTGAATTTAAGTTTTAGGCTTTATGTCTCTGTTTCTTTTTTTTTTTTTTTTAATCTTTTGAAGCACTTACCAGAACCTTGCATAAAAAAGAGTTCAATATATATTGCTGGAATGAGTAATTAACATAGGAGGTAATTCTGGGACCTGTAAATAATATTATTCACTAGATTTATTGTCTTCTTTTTCTGAATTGAGAGGTTGACTGAAGAAATAATGACAAGGTGACAAATGAGACAATCAAGAGGGAAGGGGTGGAACAGATGGCAACTGGGAAGTGAGATGGCCATGCTGAACGCGTTGACAGTTGCAGTAGAAAAATCTCGATTCAGTTCCATGATTCCCTTGGAGCAACTCCAAGACCACCAAGACTTCAGCTTTAAATATATTCTTATATCAAGTTTCACTCAAAATTTATTGTGTATGTGTGTGTGCACAATTACTTGCAAGGATCTTTAGAGAACAAGCTCCTTTTTCACTAGTCCCCCAGGCACCGTGACAAAGAGAATATTAAAAGACTCAACTGGCCAAGATCCAGGAGAAAGGAGACAGCCTGAAAAGATAAGGCAGGTAGTTAATCTTCTGGAGGTACTGCAGTTGAAGACAAGTTTGTTCACCCAGTTCCATGACTCAAGTCTACTTCTCTGTTATTTGTCTTCTGACCCAATGGGAAATCTATGCAATGACACTGAATCAAAACGCAAGGAAACCTGGGTCACTAAATAAGGTCAATAAAAAATCTTTAGACAAGCTTCATGCAAGAACTGAAATCTGAGGAAAAAATTTTCCCCAGGTATAAATGGCCGTAAGCACATTTATTATGACTTGAGGAAAAGAAAAACCAATGAATTGGCAATGAGCCTTATTGCAAAGCAATTTTTTGTCATCATTCAATAGTGACTCTAGGTGGATATTTTAGCCAGAAAATTGCACTTACTGAAGAAAGTTATAATATATATATATTACTATAAAGATGACATCTCAATTGTCAAAAGCATTAAGTGCTTTTAGATAGAAAGTACAGATTCTACAGAATGCACAGCTGGTTGAATGCTTCACTTTATTCTCTAATGTGTCATTATTTACCTTGATATAAGCAAATATAATATTTTGATAGAAGTAATAATATATAAGCTTGTAGTACAAGCTCAAGCATTTTTGTCATCTTCTAAAGTGTAGCTTTTTTGTTTAGTATGATGATATGAAATACTCCAAAAATGTTCATGAGGAAAAAAAATTACCTGTTGTATAGCATATGTGTGATTTTCTTCTTAACCTCTATTTCAACTCTGCCCACTGTTTTTAAATATACAGTGTATGGGATTAGTCTGTGGAAGTCAGAATAATCTTGTGGCCCATGTTAAAATGTTTGGTTTAGGAAGCAGAGACTTAGAATTTTCCTGTATAAAGACACTGGTTGAGATATGGTATTGTGACTTATTCCAAGACAGTGAAACCCAAAAAGTTTTTTGGATTCCTCTAGAAAAGATGCTATTTCATTCTTGTGAAAGTTTATTTAAATTATTTTTCATCTCATCTCTTTATTCAGCATTGTGATGTATGATTATAAAGTGTAAGGAAATGGCCAAGAATGAATTCCAAAACAGAGAGATGAAGAGAGAGAGAGAGAGAGAGAGAGAGAGAGAGAGAGAGAGAGAGAGAGAGAGAGAGAGAGAGAGAGAAAGAAGAGAAGAGAAGGAGAGAGAGAGAGAGAGAGAGAGAGAGAGAGAGAGAGAGAGAGAAGAGAGAGAGAGAGAGAGAGAGAGAGAGAGAACACCAACCAAAGCTCCACAAATAAATAGAAATGAAGCCATTGACTTTTGCTAACTCTAAATCTTGGCCACCATTTCAACTTGTGGTAATACAAGTAAATAATTTTGGTACTTATAGCTAACATCTTTCTTATATATGCTTAATAGATGCCTACTTAAAATAACTGAAATAACATATATTAGCCTAAGACATAGTACCCAAAATGAAATCACTGGTTAGTTTCTTAATCCTGGGGAGAACAGATGAGAAGGAAGTGCTGGGTCATATGTTACATGTATGGTTAACATTGAAAGAAACTGTCTTATCATTCTGCAGGATAGTTGGCCATTTTATACTTTTATTAGCAATGTATGAGAGATCCAGCTCCACTATATCTTTATCAGTATTTGGTACTATGAGTATTTGTTTTCATTTAGCCATCCTGATAGGATGATGACATGGTGGATTTAATTTGCAAATCTTCAAACATAAGACATGTTGAACATCTTTTTTATGTGTTTATTATCTTTTTCTTAAGTGTCTGTTCAAATATTTTTTCTTTTTTTCTGAATGGATTATATGTTTTCTTACTATTGAATCTAGAGAACTCTTTATATTATTGAATACAAGCCCTTTGTCATGTAGATGATTTGCAGTAACCTTCTCTTATTGGTGAGAAAGCTTTGGCCTACTTTATCTCTTCTTTTTCTGAACAGGATTTTTTGAAAGACAATATCAAAAATTGTTATGAAGTCCAAATTATCTAGTTTAATTGTTTTATTAATCATGTATTTGGCATTATTTTAAAGGCCTCTTTGTATAATCCTAGATCCTGAATAATTGATTTTTCATATTATTATTCTTATTTCCAACTCTTCTGGTAATTTTGCCTATTCGTCATTTCCTTTACTTTTTTTGTGGTACTGGGGATTGGACCCAGAGTCATTCTACCTCCAAGCTACACCCCCAGCCATATTTTTTTATTCTTTATTTTGAAATAAGGTCTCACTAAGCTGCAGAGGGCCTCACTAAGTAGCTGAGCTGGCAGCAAATCTGTGATCCTCCTCAGCTGCCCTACTACTGGGATTACAAGCTTGCACCACCATGCCCAGCTTCCTGCCTTCATTTCTAACCCAACTGCCCCTACCCTAACCCTTCCTCAGGAAATAAAAATAACACATAAGTCCAGGGCATAATATTGGTCTACATTTGGTCTTCCTTTGAGTCTAATCTGTTTTAATTCTTTTATTTTGGTGACTTATGCAGAATGGCTATTTGGTTATAGTTTTCTTTCCTAGCTGGTGAATGTTGGGCCTAGTAGATACTGAGGGTAGTATAATGAAGTAAAAAAGCAAATTTCTTCTCACCTATTTGTCACACTGAGTAAAAATGAGATGTTACATTCCAAAGAAAGTAAAAGACCAAGTAAGGATAACTCAAAATAAAATGTGTAATTTCTAATTTAACAAATAAGACAACCAAACAGAGGAAGAGGGAAATTCCCTAATGTAGAAAATTACCTACATTCATAAATCTATTAAAGTCAATCAGCAAGCCAAACATAAGAAGGAAGATGGGGAAGGAAATGTTCTTAGATAGGCAGAATAAATATGATCAAATGGCCATTCTTCCAAAAGTGATATACAGATTCAACACAATACCCATTAATTTACCAAGATCATTTCTCACAGACAGAAAAATCAGTTTGTAAGTTCATTTGGAACAATAATGACAACAAAAACAAAAAAAAAGCAGAATAGCCAAAGTAGTTCACAGAAACAAAAATCATAATACCTGACTTCAAACTATATTACAAAGCCATATTAATTAAAACAGCATAGTACAGACACAAAAACACATACATAGACCAATGGAGCAGAATATAAGACTCAGAAACAAATTAACACACTTAGTCAATTGATTTTTGACAAAGACATCAAAAATATACACTGGGAAAAAAATAGTCTCTTCAACAAATGGTGTTGGAAAAACTGGCTATCAATATGGAGAAAAATATAAATAAACCCTACTTTCTCCCCCTGCATGAGTCAATTCAAGATAGATCAAAGACATGGAAATTAGACCAGAGACTTAAGGCTCCTTAAAGTGGGCTTAGGTCCAACATTGCAACACATAGGCACAGGTAAAAGACTTTCTCAACTAGATCCCAAAGGCACAAGAAACTAAAAGGCAGACTAACATGTGGAATTGCATTAAACTGAAAAGCTTCTGTACAGCAAAGGAAACTATCAAGAACCTCCACAGATCGCCAACAGATTGTGAGATAAATTTTGCCAACTATTCCTCCAATAGAAGACTAATATCTAGACTATGCACTCAGCACTAAGAAAACAAATAACTCAATTAAAAAATGGGCAAGGGAACTAAATAGACACTTCACAAAAGAAGAAATTCAAATGACCAATAAATGTATGAAAAATGCTCAACATCATTATTGATCAGAGATAAAAATCAAAACTACTCTGAGATTTCACCTAAATCCAACTAGAATGGCAATCATTCAAAACACAACAACAAATGCTGGCAAGGATGTGGAGAAGTGGGAACTCTAATACATTGTTGATAGGATTGCAAATTAGTGCAAGCACTTTGGAAAACAGTATGGAGGATCCTCAGAATAATGGAAACAAACCTACTGTATGATCCAGAAATACCACTTCTGGGTATCTACCCAAAAGAATGGAATTAAACTACCAAACTAATGCATGAGTATCTATGTCTTAGCTGCACAATTCACCATTTTCAAACTATGGAACCAGCCAAGATGTCCACCAACAGATGAATGGATTACAAAACTATGGGCATATACACAATGAAATTTTACTCAGCCATACAGAAGAATAAAAATTATGTTATTTACAGGGAAATGGATGGAACTGGAGAACATTATACTAAGTGAGATTATTCAATTACAAAAAGTAAGTTATTGGATGTTCTCCCTAATATGTGGAAGGTAGGGAGAAAATGGGTTATAGAATAAACTCTAGATGAAGAAGGAAAAAGCATAGATGACCAAAAAAGATGACCTAACAAATGGGGATAGGAGGGAGAAAGAAGAAAATTTTCTAATGTACATGATGTATATTCACAACCATCAAAGTCAATCACTCAGCCAAATATGAGATGGAGGGAAGGGGGAGGAATGGGAAGAGAATTGGGGAAGGACTAAATGAGTGATAGGTGCATGTATGCCTCTACTCTCTTATACCCCATTAAGATGTATGACTACAATGCATTCATAATATTTTTTTTAAGTTGAAGGAGGAAAACATAATAAATCAGAAAAGCAAATTAAATATAAAAATTGATATAGGTAGGAAGTGATATAAACTAAGTTTTCCATTTTTATTCCAGGAGAAAAATAACATTAATAGTAATTACTAATTTTTACAATTAGATTTATGCTCTTCCAGGTACTATTTTAAATACTCTATCAGTAGTTCTAAAAATGTAGTCAAGTAAACCTGGGGAAATCCACAAAACTCTTTTAGAGATCTGGAAGCTCAAATCTATTTCCATAATAATGATACAGCATTATTTTACTTTAACTCTTACTTTCTCAGAGTAAAACAAACAGGTTGAAAGCAAAAGCAGAGACAGGAGAACACAGTTGTTTTCTATTAACCTAGAGAATAGAATTGGAAAAACTACATAAAATGATGCCACTCTTCTCATATTTATTTTTTTCTCTTTTTAGCAGAGGAAGCTGGGAGGAACTGGAGAAATAAAAACCAATTGTCAACTAGGCATGGTGGTTCATGCCTGTAATCCCAGTACTTGAGAGGCTAAAACAGGAGGATCTAAGGTTCAAGGACAGCCTCAGCAATGGTGAGACTCTAATCAACCTAATGAGTCCCTGTTTTAAAAGAAAATACATCTAGGGGTGCAGCTCAGAGGTAGAATTTCCCTGGGCTCAATCCCCAATACCAACACACACACACACACACACACACACACACACACACACACACACACATGGCTTCAACGAAAGAACTATTTAATATTTAATTTTTCCTCTTTAAATGAAAAGTTGTATAAAAATAAATCAAAAAACAGTGTCAAAATTTAGACTATAAATTGGAGAATTTACATTTAATATTCTATTTAAAACTAAAAAGACAACACACATGAATTGCAAATAATATAAATGACAAAGTTAGAATGTAGGAGAAGAGATACAATAATTTCCTCCGGCTCAATTTTCATAAGTAAGCAAGATATATAAGTGTATTACTTAGTATTTGAAATTTAATCTTTAAATGTTGTAAGTGAAACTTTAATAGTGTGCAATAGAATGAATGTCTGTATTACTCAAATATTCATATATTGGAAATCTACCCTCCATTGTGATGGGTACTAGGAGATGAAGCCACTGGAAGATGATTAAATCATGAGGTTAGAGACTTCATGAATCGGATAAGTGTCTTTATATAAGGGACCTCAAAGAGTTTTTCACTCTGTTTCTCATATCTGATAAAAAGGGAAGATGGCAGCCTGCAATCCATCTCACAACCTTCCAATTATGCAGGTACCCTGATCTCATGACTTTCTGAGGGTCTCAGACTTACTGTGGGGTAGGTATGGCCTCTTGAACTGTGAGAAATGAGTTCCTAATTTTATAAGCCATGAAGACAATAACACTTTGTTACAATAGTCCTAACTAAGACACAATGCATATTTTACATATTTTCATAAATATTTTATATCTCTTCCCCTCACTCTACCTGCTTCTTGCTATCGTGCCCAGAGTTCTACAGATATGACTTGACTTAATATGGACTAAAACCTCTGAAACCTTAAAAACTGTGAGAAAATAAATCTTCCTTCCTTTAAGCAATGGTCTTTAGGTATTTAGGGTCACAGTGGCTAGAGTAGTGACTGAAACATATATCCTTACATGACAAATTAATGTCCCATTCAATTTTAAGTACAATGTTTTCTCTTTTATTTGTTCTTATTTTTTGTAATGACTGGAGGGAAGATATTCTTACAAAAATATAGTTTAGCAAACCCCTTTTCCAAACACAAAGTATGTATTGGATTAATAAATTTAATTTACAGCACATTTTTAATTTCATTGTCTGAATTTAAGTGTCTGAAGAAAAACACAATTTTAGAAGTTGTCTTTTATTCTTTACTTCCCTTACCAAATTAGCATTTCTTGTTTTTTTACTTCAATATAAATTATTTGGACAGGTTATAGGTAGAGTAACTTTGTTATTTTTTCCAAATGTCATATATAAACTATTTTAGAGAAGTTTAGGTAGACAGAAAATTCAAGTGGAAAGCATAAAGAATTCCCTTTGATTTCCTCACCCTGCCACAGAGGCACTATGTACACTATTATCAACATCTTGCATTGGTATATTATATTCATCATGATTGATGAGCCAATGTTGAAGCATTATTAACTTAATTTTATAGTTCACATTTGGGCTCATTCTTTGTATTGTATATTCTATCTGTGATTATAATTATACAATAATATTTATTCATTATTACAGCATCATACAAAATAGTTGCACTGTCTAGAAAACCACCTGTGCTCCACCTATATTTCCTATTCAATACAAGTAGGTTGACTGTTAGTATGCATATTGATAAGTCCATGGCATTATACGTGCTATCTATTGGGATTTTACTATCTCTTGTTAACTTTATATATCTTTATCATTGATATTTATCAAATGCACTAAAGTATCATTCAATTAAAAATAACATTACAATGATCCAACTGCTACTTTTTTCTTTTTAATTTGTGACTAACTTTTCACTGTTCAAATAAATAAAAAATACACTGAAGACTTACAGCAGTTTATGTGCAAATAAGGTAAAAATACGAAGCTAGAGTAATAAACAGCATCAACATGATAAAAAATAAATAAGCGACAAAGATTAGCACAGTGAGCTAAAAATTAGAAACTAAAGTTTCTAGAATAGTTTTATATCTATATGGCCTTCATTGCCTTTTCCTAGAAAACTCAAAGTATATATTTTGTTCCTTTTTACTTTTCTTATACTTTATTTTATAAACTCATGAACTTAAATACTTATTTTTATGTTCATATTCTGTAACTGGATGCTATATTACTTACAAAAGTCAAAGTTATGCTTAAGAAACAAAATATTTCTGCTAATCTTTTGCCTTCAGATAATGTTTACTCCATATTTATACTACGTACTTAGTGTCCAGCTCGGCTCCACACATTCAGGGCCATTGTATGAGGGAGGTTTCATTATTTGGGAAGTATTTTTATTTAAACCTTGCTGTTCTGAGTGTGGTGTACAGCTTAATATCTTAGGTATCATAAGGCACTTTTTTGGAATACAGTCTCAGACCCCAGCTCAGACTCAAATTAAAACTGAATATTAACATAATCACCAGATGATCTATATGCATACTCAAATTTGAAAAGTACTGGCCTATAAGACATAGTCTCTTGAATTCCCATGCCAGGGGAAGGCACAAGCGAAACGCAGTATCTAACAGGGACACATGTTATTGCCTTAGCCCAGAAGAGTTAACATCATTGCCCTTCCAAGATCATTGAACAGAGCCAGATTAACCTCATCTAATTACAGAAAGACTGGGACTTTGGGTGAACACATGGGCATCATTACCCTCATACTGCTTCAACATCCTCAGGTGATAAGAAACTTTTTGAATGATTAGGAGCAAAAACTTTCAGAACCTTATGTGTAAAAGCTATTCACTTTTACTTAACAATTGAAGATTTACCTTTTCATTTTTTAACTTTAAAAACTAATATAATTGTTCCATAATAAACAATGCAGTAAATTTCATTAATCCATATACTCAATTCAGATATTCCAGGAAAAATTCCAATTCTACTTAGTACCTTTTGCATCATTAATATTGATGTTCAGAGTCAAAATTGATGTGTATGTGACAATATTTACATAGCCCCAGAAGTTCCGGGATCATTTATACCCTTCAACTTCTTTGAACAAACTGTCACAAAATCAATTATAGTCTTCAGGAAATAAACTCAACATTGACAATCATTTTTATTCAAAGCTAATTTTACAGCTCAATATTTTCTCCTGAGGTTAACAGAATCTTTATGTGTCATGAATTGGCTGCAACACAGTACCACACATGAGCTGATAAGACTTAAGTAATATATAAGGGACATTGTATAAGAGTAAATAAATATCAACTAGTACTTAAGAGAACACATGATTCTAAGAATTTTCATATAGTATGTCATAGTCAGAAACCAAAGTGAAAGACAGGTTAATAATATGATAAGAAATGGAGATTTAGGAAAAAATGATAGGTCAGTACAACTTAGAATATGAAACCATATGGATAATTTGAGCATATTTTTAAAGAATTAACATGAAATATCAAATTCATTCATTCACTAGAAAATATTTATAATTTTTGTGTTGTAAGGGGCTTTAAAACCACTGCATAGTTTCTTTCATCTAATTATCCTTACATCTTGTATCCTTTACATCTTTTGAAATAAAGGAAGTTAATATCAACCAGACTAAGTATATTAGATATTTAAAATCCTTAAAATAGGCTGGTTCCATACTTTGGCTATTATAAATTGTGTGGCAATGAACATGGATTTGCAAGTATCATTATAATATTCTGATTTTATTTCTTTGGGGAAGATGTCCAGGAGTGCTATCATTGGGTCATATGTTCATTTCATTTCCAATCCTCTGAAAAACTTCCTCACTGATTTCCATGTGACTATAATAGTTTGCATCTTCATCAACAGTGTAATAGGGTTTCTATTTCCCTGCATCTTCTGAATGGATCACAAAACTTTGGTCTATATACACACAATGGAATTTTACTCATAATTAAAGAACAAAATCACGCCATTTGAAGAAAAATGAATCAAACTCAAAACTATTATACCAAGGAAGTATAGCCAGTCTCAAAAGATAAGTACATGTGTGTTCTCTCTTATATGTGGAATCTAGAGAGATATTCAGAAATAAGGGAAATATCATATAGATGAGCAGAGACTCCAGGGAAGTGAATGAGAGGCATTAGTAAAGGGGGCGGGGTCATTAAGAATGCAATATTTGAAACAATTCTATAAAAATAAACAAAATTAGCAATTCCAATCTCAAAGGCATGTGGGGATAGAAGCGAAGGAGAAGACCTTATTGGGGGGGGGGACCAAGAGGTGTGTGCATATATTTTTCTGACACTCTGTACCTCAATATGATGTAAAATTACAATGCACCAAATAAATAAATAAAATCCTTATAATAGGTGAACAATATGGAACATTCATATTTCACCTCCAAATCAGTAGTATCATGTTTTTTTGGGGGGTTTTGAGGTTTTTGTTTTTGGTGGTACTAGGGTTCCCGGAAGTCCTTCTACCTTTGGGCTACACTCCCATACCTATTTTATACTTTTTTTTATTTTTTGAAATAGGGTCTCCTAAGCCAGCACAGCTGGCTTAGAACCTGCGAAATTCTCCTGTCTCTGCCTCCCAAGCACAGGAATTACAAGCGTGCGCCACCACACCCGGCTATCATGTTTTCTTTAAGCTAAGGATGGATATTATAGTGCACTTAAAGTCCCACTGATTGGAAGTCAAGTCCTGCCTCTGTATTACTCTAAGCCTCGTTTTTTCCTCATCCTTTACATAGAAAGTAGTGTAAAAATATTAGTTCCGGGCCCAATACCTGATCAACACTTAAGAAATGACAGTTACTATTTTAGAAATAACATCTTATTACATCCAACATCCAACATCTCAAATAGTATAAGTATCACCAGTGTGATGCTTCTGAATGAGTTTCATCTATCCTCCATGAGAACATGTCCTTTGACTAGAAGTTCACTAGTATATAAGGTTGAACAATCCATTTGTGGACGATTATAATTTTTAAAGCATTTTCCTATATGGATCCCATTGTCTGTGGATCTACCATCTTATTACTTAAATATTTGGTCTTATTAATGCCTTTTTTGAAAATTTAATAAAAACATACTTGTTTAAATTTGATGTGAATAGTGGTTATCAGAAGCTTAGTGTGGTGGTATATGTCAGTAATCACAGTATTTGGGAGGCTGAGACAGAAGAAACACAGTTTCAAAGCCCAACTCAACAACTTAGACATTCAGCAACTTAGCAAGATCCTGTTTCAGAATAATTTAAACAAGTGGGTGCAACTAGAAGGTAGAATGTCCCTGGGTTCAATATCTAGTATGAAAGAGGGGAAAAGTAATGGCAACAGAAATGTTCTTTGTGCAAAGTTAGATTTTGTTGACTCTGAGTACAAAGTCTGCCTTTAAGGTACTTTTCCTCAGTCTAACCAAATAGATATTCAAATAAGTGTTTAAAGTACTGGTTGCTGTATAGAGAAGTAGCTACAGGTCATGCACACAAGTTTCAAGTACCTTCTACAAAAAGAAAAATTGTGCTCTTCTGAGAAGTGCTCATTCATTGCTTAAACCTACCTTCATGTAATACAGGCTTGCCTTGAACAATCTCACATCCTACAAAATTGAGCACTAAAAGTAGCAGGATTCATGGGAAAAAGAGAATTGGGTCTATCTTGAAACTGTGTCACCAGAGTAGTAAGAACAACAATAATAGCCCCAATAAAGAAGCCTCATAAAGTTAAATTTCTACTAGCATGACTGTCAGAGAAAAACTTTGCAATATAATATACCCTGTGCCTGCTGCTTCCAAACATAGGTTCTGGTAGGCTTACTTTTGATGGAAATTTTTCATCAAAAATCTTCTTTAATGCATTATTTTAATTCAAGGTGAAACATCTCCATGTCTGCCTCACCTGCCTTTCCCCAGGTAACTGCACAAGGGTGGAAAGCCTGGAGTTCTTGAAGTACGTAAACAGCCACTTCTTGCACTAAAAGAATTCACTTCTAATGTTTCCTCTCTTTTCTTTAGCTCTTTATTTTACTTTTTCTCTGAAGATGCTTCTCCCTGATTATTTCAAAACATCAATAGGATAGGGATAATTGTGCATGAACCAACAAAACCTCCACATTAATCTTACACACTCGAGGTTACTACCAGTGCATAAGGTGGTTCAAATTGAAATATATTATAGAAAACCTGACTGTAATAACCAGCTCTTTCTAACCCTGAGATGTGATGCCTGAGGTACTTTTCAATAGTCACAGCACAGAGAACTTCAAGGATATCCAGTGCCTTGTTCCTTGAGCCTGAGAACCAGGGGCTCATGGCATTTACTTCTCTGTAAAACAGAAAGTACTTAAGAAGTCTTCAGGGTGAGCAGGGGGCATTTTAAATTTTAATTTATTAAAAATTTACACACCACTTACTTGTAAAAACGACTTCAGGGTAACTGCCAGAGAGGAAGGGCCACATGCCAAAAAGAATTTCATATCCTTTTTGTTTGTCATAGCATATAAAAGAGACATAATTTCTACCTACATTTTAGTGGGTCCAAATGGAGAGAGAGCTTAGTGATTAAGAAAGTAGATGTTGGCCTCAAACAAATCTAGGTTTGAATCTTGGCTTGTCATTCATTAGCTATGTGACATTGAGTCTGTTCCCTTCTCCAAGCCTCCATTCCATCTTCGAGAAATGAGGATAACAATCTCCTCACAAAGTTTTCCTGGGTAAGATAATAGATGGGAAACAATACAACAAGTTATAGCTACAAGAGTGTTATTTTTAATTTTTATTCGTGTTTTGTCTTTTGCCAGGAATGGAACTCATTCAGTACAATCATACAGCCATGCAAGTCTATCTGTGTTAAATGGCTTTACAGGTTATTTTAGAATGTAATAGGAATATATTTTAGCTTACAGAGACCTTGGTTTGTTTTTAAAATATTAGCCCAAATGTACAATGCATTCTCTTGTCCTTTAGCAGTGCTGAAGGTCATTGAAATCACACCATAGTTATTGTGAAGCCAGACAAATAAAAGAGAAATGTCAAGAGCTAAAAGGAAAGCAGAGAACTCACTTTGTTTAGTCAATAAAAGTGATTGGGCTTGGTTATCTTTCCTGCCTCTTTCATTAGCCCTGGAGACATTCGTAGGTTATAAACTTAAGCTGTTTCTAACTGCAAGATCAAGGAAAGAATCTCTTACTGAATATTAATATCTTAACAACAACTTGATAAACTAAGCTTCCTAAGTGCTGTGAGAGAAAAAGAAGAGAAACACGGAACGTGGCCAAGCATTTGCTTTTATTTTTGATTAGTTTCAAATTGAAGCTTTTAATAGTGACCCCAGTCTGTTTGGGCATTAGGAGAACACATCGCAGTTTGAAACAGCACTGTCCATTCCTTGATGGTACCACTACCACCTGTCCTTCAGGCTCTTGCTACTCAAATCATCATTCCTGGACCATTGATGTCAGCATCACCTGGAAGTGTGGCACACAAAGGCAAAAATCTCATATCCTGTGCACACCCACTGAATCTGTCTGCATCTGAACAAGACACCAGAGTGGTGTAAGGGCACAGCTGCACAGGTGTCTCTAAATGTAGCACCTTCCCCTTCCCTTTACTCCACTCCAAACAACACCCAAGACTTTCACATGAACACCTTGGTAATACCGAGTGTAACCTCTACTATAACCTTATGTATGTATTCCAAAATGGTATGTGTTCTTCAGAATTACACCACTATAACAAGGTCAGTGGCAAAAATAAAGTGTGGGAGGATCACTCAAATTCTAAGACACTTAATTACCAGAGGTACTGACCAAGAGTATAATTGGTAGATCCAGAGATGACTTTCAGACTGGGCAGATGCTCAACATGACAAGAGGCTGCTTCTAAGACATTGCAATTTATAGTAAAGGAGCTTTTCTGGCCTCCAGGTACTGAGGCAACACAGATAAAAGTGGTGGTCTGGATATAGGAAGGTGAACATCCTGCTAGATGTGAAATGCTGGGGTTGAGCTGGAGATGGATCTCACAGATGCAAATGCTCATTTATCATTGCCCTAATATGTAACCTAGAGGACTTCTATCAGTATAACCTCTAAACTAATATATTTTGCTTTACCTGCAGAAGTTTCTAATTATACTCTTGCTACACTGCCTCTCTTTACCTCAGACACATATGGACTAACATAACTGCCTTTATCTTAGCATCACTCTTGTTTATATAGTTATAAATGACAATTCACACATGTTAAAGAAGCAGGTATTTAAATATTATGTTAGTGTGTTCTCTAAGGTTAAAATCAAAATGTCGCCACAGACTAATTCTTACTGAGGTATTAGGAACTCATTCTAGAAGTACTCAAAAAGCACCACGTATAATATTCAGCAATCAGTCTTAGTGGTGAAATTTAAGATATTACACAGAAGGTGTATTTTATCAGAGGCCTCTTTCAAAACCCTTTATGCCCCACAACATGAGCAAACACTTATGCCCTGCTGTCACCTTTCTTCCTTCCCTCCTTTATTCTTTTCTGCCTACCTTGCTGCAGCTATTATTTATGGAGCATCCACTATGTACATGGCATTGTGCTGGAGGCTAGAGATAAAATACAACTTATAACAGGGACACCATTTTAAGAAAACTATTTACAGATCAAGGGAAAAGCCACAAAATGGCCAAAAATATATATAATCTATACAGGAACATTAGAGGAAAAACGAGCTATTTATCCTGAAGAGATCGTCAAGGGGTCACCTCATGTGTGACTGCAAGTATTGGAAACGCTGTTTGATCAAGTAGGTTGTCCAGTCATTCTCAGAGCCAGTCCAGTCAGAATAAAGAAAGTACCTGGAAATTGAGGAAGGGGCTTTTGATTAACCATTTTAAAGACTGTTTTAAAAGAGAGGTAGTCAATGTAGTAAGGGGAATAAGACCTGAAATTAAGAAATGTCGAAGTCAGCAGGCTTATAGAAGAAAGATTATTACCCCCAAAAAAATCTTAACCCTATTTTCCCCAAATATATTTTATCTTGCACCTCCACGGCTTTTGCCAGTAAGCAATAATCATTTAGGCCAAACACAAACTATACCAGTGTTCTGTCCATGTCGTAACTTCCATTCAGGTGAAGAACTTGCTGGCAGAACCTTCTCCTGTGTGTGACACCATCTATCATTTGTGTCTATATTAATTGTGTCTATTATTACTTTATGTATATCATTACTTTATCATCATTGGCATCACCAGTGCAAAGCTAGTGTGTGTGTGTGTGTGTGTGTGTGTGTGTGTGTGTGTGCGTGTATACTAGGAATTGAACCCAGGGGTGCTTTGCTAGTGAATTATAACCCAGATCTTTTTATTTTATATATGGAGACAGGGTCTTAGTTTCCAGAATAGCTGGGATTACAGGTATGCCCCACTAAGCCCAAATGATACTTATTAAGTTTTTTGTTATGTGTCTGACAGTCACCACAGGTAAGAGCTGCAAATGAATCCTTTTGTCAAAAACTCTCAGCACAATACACATTCAGTATTTGCCACTCAGGCAACTATCTAAGCCAAACACTATCTAAACCTCCATGGTTGTCTCAAACAGCCTGAAATAACCTCGGCTCTGGCCTTTTGTTAGTCATTTTAGGTATTTTTAAATCAGTTGGTATAACAATATCTGTAACTTAATTTTTAATTTGTCATAGATACACATCAAATTTATAATATCTTGTTGCCAGGAAAATAATTTTGGACCTTTGTCAAGGAAATTAGCTTGGTTATACTGTTCATATAGCAGGTAAGACATCATTTTGCTGCTGTGGAATAGCAGAACTCAGAATGTGCCTATATCTGTCAGAAGTCCAAGTTCCATGTGTGGCTTCTCTGCATATTAGCTATTTCACATCAAACAACAGCCTCTCCTCCTTGACAATGAATTCACATATTTGCTCTTAAGTAGTATAATACTTCTTTTTCTGGAGTACTAATGCTACTTACATATTTCCTATTCATTATATTTTCTAAACTAGCACTTGATTATTTTTGCCAAAATTGGGGAATATACAAAATATATGTGGTGTACTCTGGTAATCCCAATACTTGGGAAGCTGAGACTGGAGGATCTAGGGCTCAAAGTCAGCCTGGGCAATGTAACAAGGCTCTCAGAAACCTAGTGAGACTGTTTCCAAAAAAAAGAAATAAAATCTGTCTGGGGACAAAGCTTGGAGTTAGAATGCCTCTAGGTTCCATCTCCAGTACCAAATAGAAAATACATAGCTAACTTAATCATCACACATGAATGCATACACATACATGTATTCTTCATTTGTGTCTATGTATGTGTGTTTGTCTACACATGTATATAGTATGAGGTGAAAAGAGAAAGAAAGAGAAAAAGAATAAATAAGTAAAAAAAAACAATTTCTAAGAACTATATATTCAGTACAGTATTACTACTAGCCTATATGATGTTGAGTAGCTTTGCAAAACAGTTTTTCATGATTTCACTGTCTTAATAACCAAAAATAATATCTTTATAATTTTACAACTAATCTCCTTTCAACATTGAACCAGAATAACTATGTCTAAAAGTTACCAGCAAATGCAGAATTCATTTTATTCAGTGGAAGTTTTAGTTTATGTGTCAATATTTTATATTTCATTAAAATACTATCTAGTTTTATATTTTATGTGTTGTTTAACATTTTTAAGTATGGTTCCCTGGTGATTTTTTTTTTTACTTACTAGGAATAGAAAGACAGCCAGGTGTGGTAGCGCATGCTTGTAATCCCAGTGCTTGGGAGGCTGAGGCAGGAGGATCATATAGGTTCAAAGCCAGCCTCAGCTACTTAGTGAGGCTCTCAGCAACTTAGTGAGACCCTGTTTCCAAATAAAATATAAAATAGGTCTGGGAGTGTAGCCTGGAGGTAGAAAACCCCTGGGTTCCACCCCCAGTATCACCAAAACAAACAAACAAACAAAAAAACATAATAGAAAGATGAGATTAGATTCATGAACTACCTAAAAGGAGTACTTAATTACAAAATAAGTTTCATCCTGTTCTTTAAAAAGCTTTTAAAAACATTTGTGCTTGTATAAGTTTAGCACAAAGTTTTAGTTTTAGAAGTTATTAATCTGATTTTCTAATAACAAAATATAGCCAATACTATTTAGATCATATATGACTTCCAAATTACCAAGTTTTATTTTATTTAGCCTTTATATTCTTTGGGAAAAAATTATTTTATTACATTTATTTAATGAAAATGTTTCCAAAACACTGAAATTAATAATTGTGAGAAAGAAAATAGAGTAACATATCTAGTTATATATTCTCTAATTACTGTGTGTAAAGTAAAAGGACTGAACTGAGTAATAATTTACTTAATTTTAATATGTAAGGCTTTTAAGATAGGACAAAGAAAAAATGATTTTCTCCTTTAATATTTTTACCAACTTGTTTCGCTGAAACATAGGGCCAGAGAGTAGGAAAATTTTAAGAGGTCAATTAATCCTGGCTCTAGTTAATACTTGATGAATATCTCCACTGAATGCCTTCAAGCAGCAGCATCTGCTTAAAGATGTTCAGTGAAAGAAAAATCATTACTTTCATGATCCTTTTGGGTTCAAAGGTTCTGTGGGATATTTTTCCCCAAAAACAGCATTCAAATTTATGTGGCTCCTACTCTGAGTCTATATCTTTTTCCTAAACGACTGCTTTAGAGGTGACAAAAATAATTTAAAGTACAGATTTTAAGTTTGAGTACAAATGTTTTCTAGACATCTTTGTTGGAAAGATAGCAAGTCTGATTAGGAAAATTTGGTCTGGCTTGGTCATGTGCAGAAGTACCCACACCTTGTGTATTCAATGTTTCTCATCTTTAAAAATAGTATCACTGTTGTTTCCAAGTCATGCAGACCAAACTACAGACTTCTCATGTGTTTTCTCAGAGATTTAATCTGTTTCCCTCAAGGCAATGATCTCAGTGATCAGCACAACATGCAGATGTTTCTCTTTCTATTCTCTTATTTAAAACCTCATTTCCTCCATATAAAAAATTAATTGATATGCCGGGCATGGTGGCGCACACTTGTAATCCCCGAGCTTGGGAGGCGGAGACAGGAGGATCATGCAGGTTCGAAGCCAGCTGCGCTGGCTTAAGAGACCCAAATAAAAATTAAAAAAAATAGGTCTGGGAGTGTAGCTTGGAGGTAGAAGGGCTCCCAGGAACCCCAGTACCACACACACACACACACACACACACACACACACACACAAAGTCAATTGACTTGAATAGACACTTTGAAAAATAAAATACAAGTGTCCAATATATATATAAAAGTTCATTATCATTAGCAGTCAAGAAAATGAAAATCAAAAGTACACTTAGATTTCATCTAACTCTAATTAGAGTGACAGACATAAAGAATAAAGACAATAATAAATGCTGGTGAAGTTGTGGGGAAATAGAAATCCTTATACACTGTTGGTAGGATTGTAAATTAGCACAATTGCTATAAAGATCAGTGTAGCGGTTTCTCAGAAGACTGGGAAAGAAACCACCATATGACCCAACTATAAAACATTTTTGTATCTTTCCAAAAGGAGTTGAAATCAGAGTATTTCAGTGATATATGCATGTCCATGTATAGAGTAGTATGATTCACGCTAGCCAAATTATGGAACCAGCTTAGGTGACTATAAAGAGAAAAATGTATAATGAAAGTCTGGTATATTCACACAATAGTATTTTATTCAGCCATAAAAAAAGAATAAAATTCTGTCATTTGCAGGGAAACTAACTTATGGAAGTGGAGTGTATTATGCTAAGTAAGATTAGTCAGTCTCAGAAAGGGAGGATCATATGCTCTTTCTCATATGTGGAAGCTAGAGAGAAATTGTAAAACAAAGGAGATTTTAGATAAAGGAAGAGAGATTCCAGTGAAATAGTGAAAGGGGATTAAGTGACGGAGGTGATGGGGAGGAGAATGGATGAAAGAAACAGTTCAAATAATAATATGTACATATACAAAGTTATCAACACAAATTGCAATAACAAATGCAAAGAAAAGAGGGACGTGTGGCAGGATCCGAAGGGAAACACACCAACCACTGTGTAGGTATAATTTTTCTATCACTGTGAGCCTCATTATAATGCTTAATTATAGTCAAACAATAAAAATACATTAAAACCTTACAGTTCCTCCAATGCCATTTCAACAAGAGACCACATTTGCATTCCCTTAGGTCCTGTTCCTTTCGTAGGATTTTAACAATGATCCTCACCACAAGGAATAGTCACTGTTTCAAGGCCTTCCTCCTTCCATAACATAAATCACAGATTTGACTGACTGATCCATCTTATGAAATGAAAATCCTTCTTTCTTTTTATTCCAGTCTGGTATGGCCCCAAGGCTGTGTCTCTCTCTTTTTAAATTTTTATTATTTTATTAGTCCCTTGCAAGTATATATCATAGTGAGATTCAATGCAAAAAAAAAAAAAACATGCACACAGATCTTGGCGTGTTTAACTCCACATCCCACACCTTTCCTCCCTCCCTGCATATGCTACTAAAATTCTTGTAATACCTTCACATATTGCCATATTATTTGAATTGTTTCTTTCCTCAAGCCTCCTTCTTCCCCTTTCCAGCGTATTCCCTCAATCCCTTCCAATATTCTACTACTCTTTCTCCTCATTTATCTAAAGTCCCTGATGTTTCCTATTTTTTCTCTGGCTTTCACATATGAGAGAAAACATATGACTCTTGGATTTCTGAGACTATCTAATCTCACTTTGCATACTATTTTCTAGTTTTATCAAGTTTCCTGAAAATGACATAATTTTGTTCTTCTCTATGGCTGGGTAAATATCCACTGTGTGTTTTTATCACATTTTTATTATACATTCATCTGTTGGCTCCCTAATATGGCTATTGTGAATTATGCTGCTACAAATATGGATATGCAAGTATCACTATAGTATTCTGAGTCTTAACTTCTGATAAACAAATGTGTATTTAGGAAGGCCTCTCGTTCCCATCCTTAAGGGTCAGGGAGAAATACTAATGACTTTCTTCTATTTCCATATTTTCTGTTTAAACTCCCCAAAAGAGAGAACCCAAGTGGCTTGAACCATGACCAATCATGAGATCAGTCTCTAAAGAAGCATATTCCTCTTCTAACCACCTCAGAAGCCATCTTTAAGATGGACCAATCTCTGCTCAGGCATCCAGCCTGGCTCCAGCAAAATAATATTTATTTGCTATCACATGACTTGCTATGTGAATGTAACAAACCTCTCAACATAAGAGGAGCAGCAAAGTGAGCATGGTCAGTGAGCTAAGTCAGCATGACTCATTGGGTCACGTGACATATACTATCTTCATATATTATACATCTAAACCTGTGTATTGCTTGACACAGACTAGGCATCCAAAATTTGAATATAACCAAGTTGGGGGCAACATATAAAAAATATAAGAAATTTAACTTTGCTGAGATGATGTGAAACATCAGCCACGTTTCTTGATTGAGAGGTACTCAAAAGTGCCGCTATATTGATTTCTAGGCAGAGTATTGATGAGACTCAGGTCATGATACCCCAAAATATTTTAAGCTAAAGAAATTCGAGAATGTCTTAGAAACAGGAAGGTCACTTTTTAACTTCTCTCATCCATCTCCCTGATGAAGGTGACAAATCCTATTTCGAGAGGCAGCTTTTCTATATCTAGAGAAAAGGAACATCCTTATCTCAGAAAATAAAGGGACACAGGAAAATATGAACAAACAAACTTTAAGGAGTGCTCCCAACTTTATTACCATCAGGTCATACATTTTATCCAATCATACTTCTCCACAAGGCTCAACTTCTCCATCAAAACAAGCATTAAATATACACCAGTTTCCATGTTTCTTTCATGGTCTTTATTTCCTTATAAAGGCTCCTGTGTCACATAAAACTTTTATAAATTTGTATACTTTACTCTTGTTAATCTGTCTTTTGTTTCACAGGCCTCTGCCATAACCCTAAGATAGTAATAAAAGACATTTATTTTCCCCAACAGTGTCATACTAAGAGCTGCTTCCAAGAACTAAAAGAAAATGTGAAGGGAAGGTTAAACATGCTAAAATCTGGATTTTCCCAAAGAAGAATATCAAACTAAATAATTTTTATAATATTTATCATAAATACGAAGTAGAGTATTAGTAGAATAATTAAAACAACACTTCTTTCTGGCCCTTTCCACCCACAAGTTTCTATTTTCTTTTTTTTTTTTATTGGTGCATTATAGTCATATATCTTAATGGGGTACAAGATGGTAGCATCATACATGCACACATCACCCAATTAGCCCTTACCCAATTCTCTCCCTATTCCCTCCACCTCCTTCCTTCTCATGTTTGGCCTACTAATTAATATTAATATGTTTGTGAATGTAGATTCATGTACATTAGAGAATTTCCCTTTTCCCCCCTCCCATCCCCTCACTTAGGTCACCTTATTTGCTTATCTATAGTATCTCCTTCTTCATTTAGAGTTCTTCCTATGACTTGTTTTCTCCTTAGCTTCCACATATTAGAGAGAGCATTCAATTAACTTTGTATTTTCTAAAAGGTTGGCATTCACTTTTTCTCTATTTCAAATTATAAATTCTTAATACCTCAATTCTAAAACATTCCAGTATTAACAATTATGATAATTCAAAAACATATAGTTAAAATTATTTTACTATTTTGAAGAACCAAAAATTAGTTAAAACTAGAGATTATAGAGTTACATATTTTAAAATATTTTGTTTCTTTGATTAATGAAGTAACAATGATATCTAATAAAGGTCTTAGGGGATTCTTCAGAGATAGGAAAGATCTGAAATTTTTAAATCATGGTGATATAAAATTAACTTAAGAATCTTGAAATATGTAAAAAAATTTTTAAAACTTAAAAAGATTCTACAATATTTAGCTTCAACTATTCAGTCATTCCAAATATTTTAGGATGAACACAGATTTTCAAATTGGTTGTTTGAGAAGCAATGAGAATTTATAGTTGGTGTAATAAGAACAGAAATTGTGTTTACTGTTGACTGAGACACCCTGGACAGTCCCCTCAGCTTGTCTGGACTTTAAATAAGCTTCTCCTGATTTTAACCCCAATCCTTTTCTTACAGTATTACTTTAACAAACTTGTACATTTTTCCTCTGTTCCTTTGATATAGGAACCTTTTAAAAAGTTTCTTGCTGACTTTATAGCCAGTGATGTCTTTCTCCAACACCTTAGAACCATGTCTTTGAAATGCAATCCTCAAGATAACAGCCCTTCTTTCTTTCAGTTTCTAAGAAAAGGTAGAAGTCTAATTTCATGAGCACTGATTAACAAGCCCAGTTAACTTAAAATCAAAGAAAAACATTTACAAAGTCAGAAATAATTCAGTGTTCTGGTCAACTTCATCCCTCACACCCCTCAGTGCTTTACCACTGGCTCACTCAATCCCCAAATCCCCCACTTCCATTTTAGCAGAGTTGAGTTCAATCTCTCTTTCCTATTGCAGTAGCCAAAAAAAAAAAAAAAAAGTTTCCATTGCTTGTTTGTCCAGTACAATTTCTGCATTGACACCATGGAAGACATGGTTCCAATCAGACAAAAATGTGCTATCCGAACTGCTGTTATTACTATTATCTTCAGTGCCCAGCTGGGGCCTACCTAGGCTGTGCAGGGGGCCCTGCCAAGTCTCTGATTAGTGAAAGCTAATTTAAATAGGCCAATTTCATTCCAACTTCTCAGAGCTAAGAGACTTGGTTGAACAGAAAGAAGAAAGAAAAAAAAAAAAAAAAAAAACTCCATACCACTTCTGGATCTCAGTCTGGGTTCTAGTAAGAAGGAAGGGAAGTAGCTCTCCTCCTAGAGCCCAGAGCCCAGAATAAAAAGGAAGCTCAGTGGGTCAGAGACCATAATTTTACACTTTAGTCCAACACATTTTCAGATGAACAAAAATTCAAAGAATGGTGGAGTAGACTGAACTACTTCCTGCAGGAAAGAGAGAAAAAAAGAAATCTTTACTGGCCAAGAAATAAATAATCTTTATACAAAACTTGAATCTTCAAAGGCAAGTGCTATTATACAGAGCTGTATTTTTTAAGCAAAAGCCTTTTGTAGTTACTCATCCCTTTGTATGTGGGCAATAATTTACTGAAATTTAATGAATAAAATGGATAAAAGAATATCAAAAGAAAATCGGGCTCTATGTGCTGATAACAAAGACCAGTCTGCCTTTCATTCATTCTTATTCCACAGTAGGCCATTAATTTGCTAAAGTTACAGAAGAGCCCTTGTTCTAGGAACTCCACCAGCAGTAAAGTTGTGAATATATATATATATATATATATTCATATATATATTCATATATATATTCATATATATTCATATATATATTCATATATATATTCATATATATATATATATATATATATATATATATATATATAGAGAGAGAGAGAGAGAGAGAGAAAGAGAGACAGAGACAGAGAGACAGAGAGACAGAGATTGGCAAGGCAAATGACATAAAGTTGTAAGCCTCCCCAAGTATTTCTGCCCTAAATAAGCCATCACTGTTAAAACTAGATGACCAAAAAAATCTTATTAAAAATGAAACTATTGCTGTCCTATTATTAACTCAAGGTAGAAATAACCCAAAGGTAAATAAGTGAAATTCAAGAGAAATATTATGAAAAATTAAGTTTCAATTCCTTGATGTGAAAGAAAGTGTGGTATGATTAAGCCAAAAATATCAAAGTACACTGAAAATTTTCAACACAAGCTAGAGGCAAAATTTTGTGGCAAAACACTTTAGCATTTACAGAATCCTTTTCTCTCTCTATTGATTGTCTTTTCTCCCTTTGTTGGGTGTGGGAATAATGCAGCCCAGAACCCAATGTCTGGATACTTGCACTTCACTCTGAGCTTTACTGACGGAAAACTTTCAAAAGAATAAAACAGTTAAACACTTAAGGTTAATCTTTCAGGACTTGGAAGGAGAATGTTCGTTTTATTTAGAGGACACACTCCCTGTGCAACTTAAATTTCAATAATTAGATCAGAGCTGACTTCCCATATTGGTTAATGAGTTTTTATAGAAAAATAAACAGCTTACATGATTAATCCTAAAACTTTCAATTCTAAAGTCATAATGATTACCAATAATTAACTCCAGAACTCTGAGATGGTTATAACAATTAAAATGAGAAGTAAAAAATTTATACATGAAGCTTTGACATCACATAAACTTTTAATATGTTCCAAGTTAAAAATTTAAAGAGCTAACTTTCTCTTATGCTTAATCTACTTTTATTTCCAAAAATGTGTAAGTATAAAGAAATTTTCCTTGAGCTTTAAAGACTTAAGAAAGACCTGAAGATATAATTATAAAATAAGGCAGGAATGTGGCCTTGGTTAATCACAGGAGGAAATACTGTGGTCAGTGTTCTACAATTTGAAGATGAAGTAACAATGGAATTCTAGTGAGATCTTCTTCTTAAAAAGGGTGACAGATGTAAAGCAAGGGCCAGTGTCCTCCCACATTGCCATTTATTCATATTATGTTCTATTTTCATTGTTGGGAAAGGTATGTTGTTTGGGAAATTGAAAAAGAAAAGGGAGGGAAGGTACATATACTATCAAAACTGTTTATCAGTTAATCTGGTGGAAATTTTAAATAAAGTAAACATTTACAAATTAGCTGAGCAGTAATTTGTTCACTGCCTACCAAAAATATCGCAGGAAAAGCTTTTAAACAATAATTCATCATTACAGAATTGCCTGTCAGTGAATACAGTAATCTCTTCCAGACAAACAATGAGCTCGTGAGAAAGTAAAATATGCTGTTTCATCATACCTTTCTACACACTCTGGATCTGAAATGCTAATCATTCATTGTTTGCTGCTGTTGTTTTAGCACCTTTAAAATTCATTGCAAATTATACCAATATTGTAAACACCTGTATATTTCTGCATACATATGTATAGAAAATCAATACCGCTACGCTAAAGTGTTTGAAAAAATATTACAACTATCTCAGCAGTTCTGCTAATCCATTACTATTGTGATTTCTCTTTATGGTATTTTTATATGTTTGTAATACAAAAAATATATTGTCCCAGTTTACTTACCCTTCATTTGGGCAGAAAAACAGTTCACCAAGTCAATTAAAGTTTTTCTTCTTCAGATGTATCTTCCAAAGTGTGAAAAAGTCTTTATCCAGATGCTAAAGTGAGCAAATGAATATTTAACATAATTTAACAGGCTCTTTCATAGAATCCCTCCTACCCAGTCATTCCGGGTTTCAAGAAGGGAAAAAAAGAATTTTCTTGGAGACAATACTGAGCAAAGCAACCAGCAATGTTAAGACTTTACTGGAGTATTTTTAAAAGTATTTTTACATCATCCTAAGAGTCTACACATCCTTTCTTTTGAGAGCAAAAGACTGACCAGCTATCAAATAATTCTGGCAATTTATAGTATCCTAAAAGGACCATTCATTCATTTATACATTTTGTTCATGTTAATCTAGAACTTTAAGACAGTATGAAAAGGTGATGAATATAGGCCCATTTTATTGGATAAGAGCAGAAACCAAACCATTATGAAGGTCTGCTCCATTTCTTACAGGAGGATTTTAACTACACATGGTTGAATACTGTTCTTCCACTGAAACAAATTCCAGTCACACTGTAATTTTTCCTACATGGTTTTAAAGAAAAAGAATAGGATATTTTATCAAATGACTTCATTTTTTGTCCCTGAAATGTTTATTACCATTTACCCTCTCACTGTTAGTTTCTTCATCTGTAACATAAGGATAGTATTGCCTACATTGGAAAATTTTTGACACATGGTTGTCTCTCATTAAAATTATTCTACTCTAAATTTAAGAAAAATATGAATTCATAATTCTATGGTACATTTCTATTGAAACCTCACTGCCTCCTAGAAGTTGGGCACAGCCGTTATTCCTCTTCAGGTTTATTAGGAATGAACTCAGGTGTCAAAAACATAATTTGTGCAAGGTCATGCAAGAAGTATAGCTAATGGTAAAGCCCAGATTTGAAGCCATATTTTCTGAAGGGAACTCAAAGCACTGTTGTGCCTCTTCTTCCTAGTGAAATGGCCATACAGTGCTGCTGGGAGTTTTCATAAATCATCCCAAATCTAAATAGCTTTCCTAATTTCATATTATTATAGTCTGTATAAAGTAAGTGGAATATTCACCATTTTGGTGTAGAGGTATTTTCTCAACATAAGAGACACTACCAGAGTACCATAGTGACTCGGTTTTTATTAATAGCCAGCTGAATATTCATTTATGTTCTCAAGAAAAATGAGACAATTAAAGTTATCTATCTCAACAGTGAAAATGCAAAAAGAAAATAAATAATGCCTTCCAAATACAAATATTTCTGCCTGGGCACTTAGTATTCTTTTCATTGATAGAAAAATAACTGTATATCACATAACAGTGTAAGGAAGAGTGGCCTATCCTGCCTAGCATGGGCTGGATCTACAGAACAGAGAATTTTGGAAGATCCTGGAACATCTAGCCATGTTCAGGAACACTGTGACCTGCAAGCTTATAAAGAGCTATGTCTACTGTAAATCTTTTTCAATACTCTGTTAATTTCCTGAATAGCACTTAGTGCCTTTTCCTTCATTTGACTTACTTAAATGTAACCCTTTTCCAGCTGACAGCTTTAAATTCCAAAAAGGCCAGTACCAACACCATCACTGTGGTTTCTACCACCAATTCCCTAGTACCTGCAACACAGCTATGTGCCAAAGAAGCATGAATATATGTATATATTCACTAAATGAATGATGTTCAGAGCAATATTAGGAGTAGTATGCAGCAGTCAGGATAATTAGAAGAGGAGTCAGAGGAATAACTAGAGAATGCTGATTGTGACCCTTTATTTACTTGAAAGTAAATTCTACAAAAGCCAATTAAGGAACATAGAATATAAAAATTTTGATTTTGAAAGTAATCTTGTATTATACCATAGCAATTATTTTTAAAAGTTCTTTAGCTGACTTTACAGATGAGAATAGCATCATAATACTATCTTAACTATTGCTTACTTTTCCATTTGTGATCTATAGTTTGACATATACAAACATTATTTCTATTTCATCAAAAAATGCTTCCTGTTTTATTTACCTGTATAGTTAGGTGTCCAGAAGCCATAAACAAGCTTACTTCAAATTAAAAGATCCAATAATACTCAACTTACTAAGTATTATTATTAGCAGACTAACAAATTTTTCCACTGCATTCTAATATTTTTGCCTTTGTTATGGCAATGTTATCGATATAACTATAACCTATACCTATTGCCAAAAAACCAAAAAGTACTAGGAATAAAAAATTGTTTCATTGGTGTGCCAAAAATGTAAAATACTTATATTCCAAGTCTAACTTTTACATAAATTCATACACCACTAGAGCCATTTATTTCTTGGTCATAACCAAATAAGCAAGATAGAACAATTATAAGGGTAAAAAGTATTAAAGAAATCATTCTGCCCCATCATTTTAGCTTGGCTCTGCCCTTTTAAAGTATTTAGTTAGCAAAGTGTTCTCACCCTCACTGGCAGCGAGCCTTCCTTTCAGTTAAGTTAATGGGCTCTTACAAAAGACAGTATTGGGGAATTTTATGGTGCTTCATGGGCCTGATATTCATGAAGCTATGTATGAGAGTGGGTTAGATTGCTAATTCATTTGAATTACAGAGTAATTAAGTTTCTCCTTTGGGGAATATTTTCACATATGTGTTTAGAAATAGGTGTTATAATGGAAAGGCCAAATTGCATTTGAAGCCTCTCACTAACACTCAGACCTCTATTTACCCCAATTTTATTTATTCATTTACTGAAGGCCCACTATGTGCCAACAATCATATGTGTGACTGGAGTCCCTTTCCTTAAACAAAAGGACAGTTTCTGTCCATGTGGCTCTGACTAAATGGTGAAAAAAAAAATAGATGAACCAGTAAGTGTAATGGAGCATCTTTACCTAGAATGTTGGAAATAAACAAGGCATAAATGAGAACACACAGGAAGATGAATCAACTCATTCAGGACTGAAGTGTATGAAAATAGACAGTGCTGAGGAATCCTTCCATGATAAACTGATACATTGGCCACATCTGGAAAAGTAAGTACCTATGAGTGAAGCCAAAGAAGGGAGAAGAGTACTTCCAGGCAGATTCCTGCTCAAACATGTGAGTGGATGGAAAATGGGGAGCTGCTTCTGCCACATATGATTGGTACATAATAAGGAAGCCACTGTTCACTACTGACTCTTAAAGGAAGTCACCATTATGTGCTGAAGATGCCAGGCTAGATATCTATCACCAAATGAGTCCAGAAACCTGGATTATTGCTATGTGCTTCCAAACCATGTTGCTCCCGCTATAATCTACACACACATAGTGGATGCCCCTTAGCCCCAGGTTATTCCATTATCAATTTAAGTATTATTCAAGTGTATCTAATTTAAAGACTGTACTTGTAAGGGAATCTGGAAAATGTAGCTTTTAGCTTTCTATCTTTTTAATGTAGAATAGATTTATAAGGGATAGTGAATGAGCCAACTTCAGTTTCTGGCATGCATTTGAACTTAAAACTACAAGTTAGTCATTCACCCTAAAAAGCAATTTTAAAGCAGGACTACAACTCAAATATAATAAATTATTTTACCATAGGAAGTATAGAATAAAAACTATTTAGGATCTTTTTTTTTTTTTTTTTGCGGGTCTGGGGGTGGAACCCAGGGGCATTTGACCTCTGAGCTACACCTCCTGCCCTATTTTTTTATTCTTTATTTTGAAATCGGGTCTCACTGAGTTGCAGAGGGCCTCACTAAGTAGTTGAGGCTGTCCGCGAGCCGCGATCCTCGGGTCTCAGCCTCCCGAATGCTGGGATTACAAGCATGTGCCACCACGCCCGGCTTATTTAGGCTCTTTAATATAAAAAATAATTTCTGCTTTTTATTTTCATATTATATTCTTTCTATTTTATTACATAATGACTCAATACAATATATATTTAAAAATAAGGGTGCATTGTAATCATACGTCTTAATGGAGTACAGGATATTAGAGGCATACATATACACATCACTTATCTAGCCCTTCCCCAATTCCCACCCAATTTCCTCCTTCCTCCCTCCTTCTCATGTTCAGCTTAGTGACTGACTGGTGTGTTTGTGAATGTACATCATGTGCATTAGAGTGTTTTCTTCCCCCCCCCCCCCTATCTCCCTCAGTTAGGTCACCTCTTTCACTCATCTAAGTTTTTTTTTTTTTTTTCCTTCTTTGTTTAGACTTTCTCCTATGACCCAATTTCTCCCTAGCTTCTGATTTTTTACTTTTTGTGACTGAGCATAATGTCTTTCAGTTGCAGTCATTACTTCTAAGGCTACCATATCAGGAAAAATTCTACCATATCAGGAAAAATTCTGAGCAGTATCACTATCTCCCAAGGGGCATAATCAGAAGATTCTCAAAACAGAGGCATAGAAGATGGAGAAATATAACTAAGAGAATAAAATGTCTTGAATTAAACACCCAAGTTACAATAGAGAGAAAGAGTTCCCACTGGATTTGGCCATTCAGAAGTCAATGGAAAGAGAAGCAATTTAGTAAAGAACATGGGAAGAGAGGTTGGCTAAGAAGGGTAGAAGAGGAACATGAATATTGAAAAATAATTTTGAGAGAACATATTGTCTGGTTTGATTTGATTTTCAATGAAAGATCACTGTGAATAAAAAGATACCAAATAACGCACTTTAAAAACAAATCCTAATGTCTAATCCAGTCTAGAGGTGATAGTCCTAATTATTTGGCACTTAAACACTTAATGAACAAAAAAAAAAATCTATTTACTCCAACCTGTAGAAATGAAAAAGCTAGAAAGCCTGGGTGTTCTCAGTGTTCTTGGTGTTGTGATGACTTAGCAGTGTCAAAGACTTACTGACTCGCCAATCAGTCTGGGCGGTTGGTTGGATTTTTGCTTGTTTTTTTTTCCCCCATGAGTTACCAGAATTTTTTCAAAAATCAAGTGGTCAATGTTAAGTACATAGAATTTAAAAGAAGTTGGCTGGTATTAGGAAACCTATGCTTAAATATCTTCCTGAAAATAATGGTTTCCTTTATTAGTTATCCCATCTACCTGAAACTCTGTATCTTTTAACCAAACCTCCTCCATTCTCCAGCTCCTGGTTATCACCATTCTACTCTGTTTACTGCGTTAGACTATTTTATTTTTCTCACATAAGTGAGATCATTGTTCAGTCTCCTTAAAGAACACATTCAATGTCACACATACCCCAGGTGGGTTCAGAAATCCCTAGAGGTGATGCTGTATTATTACCAATAAATAGAAAGTTTATGGGAGGGAAAGTCAAGGAATGGAGAAGGAAATAGACCAAATAATATTATGTGCATATATAAATATATCACTATAAATCTCACTCTCATATACAATTAGGGATGCACCAATACACATTTTTAAGGTAAAAAAGTAATTTTTTTTTTACTAGCAATTTTAGTAGATTAAAAAACTGGTGGCTTCATATGTAAATTCACAGGAAGTAGAATAATTTTTAAGGGATATAATAGGATTCACAGCTGATTATGGAGGATGGCGGGTGACCTCTAAAGAGACCAATTATAACACTAAAAGAATCATATGGATTATAAAAATTTACCTATATTAGGTTTTTAGAATATAACAACTTATATATTCATTTTCATTAGCAAATTAATTTGCATTCTAATATTATCCACATTAATTTCATATTTTAGGGTTAAAGAAAATAATAAAGCATTTAATACTTAATATTTCCATGTGTAACTATTTTGTGTACATATGCATAGTTCTGTCTTATAGGTATCACTATTTTTTGTTCATTTTGTGCATAAAAATTAATGAGTCAATAAGAAAAAGATCTTAGCTCAGAGAATAAGAAAAAGATTTAATCTCAGAGAATTTTCCAAACATGGAAAGAGACTTGGATCTTCATGTCCAGAAGGCATACAGAACTCCATTGAGACAGGACCAAAGAAGGACCACCCCATGCCACATAATAACCAAAATGACCAACATAGAGGCCAAGGAAGAAATCCTAAAAGCAGTGAGAACAAAAGGACGAGTGACATATAGAGACAAAACAATAAGAATCATCCCAGACTATACAACCCAGGTCGTGAATGCTAGGAGAGACTGGTACAATGTGATTCAGCCCCTGGAAGAAAATAACTTCCAACCAAAACTAATCTATCCAGCAAAACTACTATTCAAAATCAATGGGGAAACAAGAATGTCCCAGGTTAAACAGAATCTTAAAAAATTCATGAATTCCAAGCCTACACTAGAGAAAATTCTTAAAGAAATAAACTATAAAGAAGAAAAAAGAAGCATACTTCAGAACCAGATAAGAGAGGAAGTTAATAAGTGGGCCATTTAAGTAAAGAAGAAAGACCAAACCACCCAAGAGTAGACAGAAAACAAAATGGCAGAAAACAAAAATCATATTTTAATAATATATCTTAACATCAAAGGACTAAACTCACCAATCAAAAGACATAGACTGGCAATGTGGATTAAGAAACATAATCCAAATATATGCTGTCTGCAAGAAACTCACCTTACAATCAAAGACATCCACAGAGTGAAAGTGAAAGGATGTAAAAAAGATATACCATGCTATTGGTGACCAAAAAAGAGCAGGGGTAGCAATTCTGATATACAACAAAACAGACTTTAAACTAAAACACATCAGAAGAGACAAATCAGGGCACTTCCTTTTAATAAAAGGAACAATACACCAAGAAGATATAATGATAGCAAATATCTACGCCCCAAATGTGGGTGCAACCACATTTGTAAAACAAAACCTTCTGGACATCAGATCACAAATAGATCCAAATACAATAAATCTGGCAGACTTTAATACACCACTCAGACCACTGGATCGATCTTCAAGGCAAAAGATGAGTAAAGACGCTTTAGAACTAAAGGAAACCATAAACCAAATGGACCTAATAGACATTTTCAGAATATTTCAGCCAGGAACTACAGAATAAACATTCTTCTCAGCAGCCCATGGAACCTTCTCCAAAATAGACCACATCCTGGGTCACAAAGAAAGCGCCTGCAAATTCAAAAAATGTAATATAATGCCTTGCATCTTTTCAGACCATAATGGAATAAAAGTAGAAATCAACAACAGGAAACTCAAAAGAAATTTCTCAAATACATGGAGATTGAAAGATACACTATTGAATGATGAATGGGTAAGAGAAGAAATTAGGGAAGAAATAAAGAAATTTATGGGAAAAATGAAAACAGAGTCACAACCTACCAAAATCTGTGGGACACTATGAAGGCAGTATTAAGAGGAAAGTTTATTGCATTGAGTGCCCACATAAGAAGGACAGAAAACCACCAAGAAAGAACCTAATGACACAACACAAGGACCTAGAAAGTCTGCAACAGTCTATTCCCAAAGCCAGCAGAAGGCAAGAAATCATTAAAATTAGAGCAGAAATAAATGAAATAGAGAAAAAAATCAAAGAATCATAAAACAAAAAGTTGGTTCTTTGAAATGATTAATAGAATTGATAAACCCGTGGCCAACCTAACCAAAAGAAAAAGAGAATCAACCCAAATTATCAAAATTAGAAATGAAGAAGATAGTGAAGAAATTCAAAAGATTATCAGAAACTACTTTAAAAATTTATACTCCAATAGACTTGAAAACCTGGATGAAATTGATAGATTTCTAAGCACAGTTAACCTTCCTACACTCAGCTAATAGGCTATAGCAAGCCTAAACCAACCAATAGAAAACAAAAAAGTAGAAACAGCAATAAAAATTCTTCCACCAATGAAGAGCCCAGGTCCAGATGGGTTTCCAGCTGAATTCTACAAAACCTTCAGTGAACAACTAATACCAATACTTCATAACTTGTTCCGGGAAATTGAAAGAGATGGAACTCTCCCAAATTCCATCTATGAGGTCAGAATAACATTAATCCCCAAACCAAATAAAGATACCCCAAAAAAGGAAAACTACAGACCAAATATCCTTAATGAACATAGATGCAAAAATTCTAAACAAAATACTAGCTATATGCATTCAAAACTATATCAAGAGAATAATACATCATGACCAAGTTGGTTTCATCCCAGAAAAACAAGTCTGGTTCAACATACACAAATCAATACATGTTATTTACCACATAAATAGAACCAAGAACAAAAACCACATCATCATAGTAATAGATGCTAAAATAGCATTCGACAAAATCCAACACCCATTTATGTTAAAAACACTGAAGAAAATTGGGATAGAAGGAATGTACCTCAACATCATTAACGCAATATACTGTAAACCCAAAGCCAACATTATATTGAATGGGGAAAAACTGCAAGAATTTTATCTAAAGTCAGGAACAAGACAAGGATGCCCACTATCACCACTCCTTTTCAATACAGTCCTTGAGGCTCTTGACACAGCAATAAGACAAGAGAAGGAAATCAAAGTAATTCACATAGGAAGAGAGGAATTAAAATTATCCTTATTCACAGATGACATGATCCTTTATCTGGAAGACCCAAAGAACAATCAAAAGACTTCTGGAGCTGAATGACAAATTCAGCAAAGTCACAGGATACAAAGTCAACCAAACAAAAACCAGCGGCTTTTCCTTACACCAACAATGAATTCACAATGAAAGAAACAAAGAAAACAATTCTATTCACTATAACCTCAAAACCAATAAAATACCTAGGAATAAACATAACCCAAGATGTAAAAGAGCTCTACAACAAAAACTATAAAACATTAAAGAAAGAAATTGAAGAAGACCTTGGAAGATGGAAAGACCTCCTGTGCTCATGGATAGGCAGAATAAATATCATCAGAATGGCCATTCTGCCAAAACTGATCTATAGATTCAATGAAATTCCCATTAAAATACCAGCGACATTCTTCACAGACCTAGAAAAATCAATCATGAACTTTATATGGAGAAACAAAAGACCCAGAATAGCCAAAGCAATTCTCAGCAATAAGAAATGTGCAGGAGGCATCACAGTCCCAGACTTCAAATTATACTATAGAGCAATAGTAGTAAAAAAAAGCATGGTACTGGCACAACAAAAGATACACTGACCAGTGGATTAGAATAGAAGATACAGAAAGAAACCCACACATCTTTAGTCAATTAATCTTTGACAAAGGGGCCAAACTCATAAGCTGGAGAAAAGACAGCCTTTTCAACAAATGGTGCTGGGAGAACTGGCTAACCATTTGTAAAAAGATGAAGCTAAACCACTATATCTCACCATGCACAGGAATCAACTCAAGATGGATCAAAGAATTAGAAATTAGACCTGAGACTGTGAAGTTAGTAGAGGAGAGCATAGGTTCAACACTATAACATATTGGCACAGGCAGAAACTTTCTCAACAAAACCCCCAAAGCTCAGGAAACTAAAGAAAGAATTAACAAGTGTAATAGCATCAAACTAAAAAGTTTCTTCTCATCAAAAGAAACTATCAGTAACCTAAGGAGGAAGCCTACAGAATGGGAAAAGATCTTTACCAGCCAACACTCTGATAGGGGGCTAATATCCAGAATATACAAAGAGCTCAAAAGACTACATTAGCAAAACAAACAACCCAATCAAGAAATGGGCAAATAAACTAAACAGACACTTCACAAAAGAAGAGATACAAAGGACCAATATATACATGAAAAGATGTTCTACATCATTGGCCATCAGGGAGATGCAAATCAAAACTATCCTGAGATTCCATCTAACCCCAGTCAGAGTGGCAAGCATAAAGAAATCAAATAACAACAAATGCTGGTGAGGAGGTGGGGAAAGAGGAACTCTTTTACACTGTTGGTGAGAGTGCAAACTAGTTCAGTCACTATGGAGATTTGTGTGGAGATTCCTAAGAAAGTTAGGAATAGATCCACCATACCATCCAGCTCTACCACTCCTGGGTATTTTTCTGAAAGGGTTGAATCCAAAGAACTATAGAAACATATGCATACCTATGTTCATAGCAGCACAATTTGTAATAGCCAAAATATGGAACAAACCCAGGTCTCCATCAACAGATGAATGGATTGCAAAACTCTGGGAAATACACACAATGGAATTCTACTCAGCCATAAAGAAGAAAAAATTATATAATTTGCAAGAAGTTGGAAAGTCCTGGAGAGCATTATGTTAAGTGAGATCAGCCAAGCACAGAAGGAGAAGGTACATATGTTTCCTCTAATATGCCCAAACTAGGGAACATAGAGGATACCAGTGGTACTCCAGATAATGGAGGTTAAATACCAGCAAAGTTTGAATGGAAAGATAGTGGAGGAGGAAGACTGAAGTTGATTAATGAGGGTCTACATTCGAATATGTGTAAAATTATTAATATGGCACAGTTACCCTGGACAATCATTGGTGGGAGGGGGGAAGGGAAAATGGCGGCGGTGGGGGGAGAGTGCACCAAGTATAGTTTAAATGTATACCATTTATGTTCAATAAAAAAATAAAGAAAGAAAGTTAATGAATGAGAAAACAGAGAATATAAAAACATATATTCATTTTGATTAGCAAATTAATTTGCATTCTAATATTATGCACATTAATTTTATATTTTAGAGTTAAAGAAAATAATGAAGCATTTAATACTTAATACTTCCATGTGTAGCTATTTTGTGTACATATGCATAGTTCTATCTTATTGATATCACCATTTTTTGTTCATTTTGTGCATAAAAATTAATGAGTCAATAAGAAAAAGATTTTAGCTGGCAAAGGTTTCCTATTTTGTAGGCACTCCTTTTAAGCACTTGATGGTGTTTTTTTTTTTTTTTTTTTTGCTGCACAGAAACATTTTAAATTTAATGGCATCCTATTTATTAATCCTCATTTCAGAAAATGACAAGTCATAAGATTTTTCTCATATGTGGAAGCTAGGGAGTAATCAGAATACAAGAGGGACTTCAGATAAAGGAAGAAAAAACTCCAATGGAGCAATGAAGGGAGTAGAAGGGAAGGTGGTGGGGGGTGAGTAAGAACTAATGAAGAAAACACTTGCACTGATGTTATGTACATATATAAAATTATCAATGCCAATCTCAGTATCATGTACTGAGAAGGAGAGGGAGTGGGGAAGAATCCAGAGTTAAGTTCACCAAGTACTGTATGAATGTATGTCTCTTACTCCAAACTTCACTATGAGGTAAGATTACAATGCACCAATTAAAATATTTTTACAACAACAAAAAAAGATTTTAAATCCTATATAATGCTATATATTCTAAAAATCATTTGCTAAGAAACACCATGATAGAATATCAGAAGTAGGTACCCTGCACTGAAAACGAAGATCATCTTAATATAAAAATTAATTGAGTTACAAGTTATGTACCTGAAATAAATGCATAAAATTAATTAGTCAGCCGGGCGTGGTGGTGCACGCTTGTAATCCCCACGCTTGGGAGGCGGAGACAGGAGGATCGGGCAGGTTCAAAGCCAGCCGTGCTGGCTTAAGAGACCCTGTTTCCAAATAAAAATATAAAAAATAGGTGTCTGAGAGTGCAGCAGAGAGGTAAAATGGTTTCCAGGAACCCAAGTACCACCAATAAATAAATAAATAAATAAATAAATAAATAAATAAATAAATAAGTCATCCAGGCATTGTGGCGCATGCCTGTATCAGAGTACTTAGAAATGTGAGACAGGAGGATTGAAGGTTCAAGGCCAGCCTGAGCAATTTAGCGAGGCTGTCAGCAAATTAATGACATAAATAAAATAAAAACTAAAATGGGGTTGGGGTATAGCTCAGAGGTAGAATGCTCCTGGCTTCAATCTCTAGTATCACAAAATAAATATTAAGAGTAAATTTTAAAAATTAGTTATTTATGAGTTAATGGATAGTTTGTAGGAAACAAAAAACAAGTAATTAAATTAATACATTTCAAATACATAGGCTTTTGAAACTTTTAAAACCTTAGACACCAAGTTCGTCACTCTCACTTTACTGATGAAACCAAAGTCCTGGTAGGTTGAACAATTTGGCCAAAATTAGACAACTGATAACTGTAAGAGCTGGTACTAGAAGAGATTTTGAAATATTTTAAATGCTAAGTGAAATAAATTACTAATGTTTATTCTAAGTCTACAAACCATATATCTCAACATTTTTCTTCCTTTTTTCATATCCTAGTTCAAATATGCTTATATTTTTAAATTTCTAGGAATATGTCTTAAATCTCTTGACAAAAGGTGGAGGATAAGAATATAAAAAAGATAAACAGAGTGAGGTGTAGAAATAAAGATTAGAAGATAGTGAGAGAGAGAAAAGGGGGCAGAAAAAAAAATTTACTCTCCATCTTATCTCCTAGCTAAGGACCACATCTCTTGAGCAATGAATCCCAGGCCTTTCCCACTATTCATTATAGCATTCTAGCAATTATTTTTCTTCCCTCTTTGTCACAAATATAACCCTCTCTCCTGGATTTATCAGTAGTCATTAACATTCATATTTCTTACCTTAAAAAAGAAAAGAAAATCAAGCCGGGTGTGGTGGCACAAGCTTGTAATCCAGCATTCCAGAGGCTGAGACCTGAGGATCACAGTTTACAGACAGCCTCAGCTACTTAGTGAGGCCCTCTGTAACTCAGTGAAACCCACTTTCCAAATAAAGAATAAAAAATAGGGCAGGGGTTAACTCGGAGGTCAAATGCCCCTGGGTTCCATCCCCAGACCCGTTAAAAAAAAAAAAAAGAAAAAAAAAATCCTACTGATTTCACTTCTTCTAGTCAAAAGCTTTTTTCTTATTCTCTCCTTCATAACAACGTTCTTGAAGGAGTATTTTATGTTCACTGATTATAACAGATCTTCTCCTTATAATTCTCTCTTAAAACCAGTCTTTCTCCACATTTCACTATCATTAACTAACTCTGTGTGTGTGTGTGCGCGTGTGTTACTGAGGCATGAACCCAAGTAGGTTCTACCTCCGAATTATAATCCCAGTTCAATTTTATTTCTTATTTTGAAGTATATTCTCACTAATTTGCTAAGGGCCTAAGTAGCCAAAGCTGGCCTTGAACCTGTAATCCTCCTATCTCAGCCACCTAAATGCTGGGAATAGAGGCATTTTCCATTACAGCCAACTCTATTAGTGTGTTTGGACACAATTGATACCTCTCTTCAAATATTCTCATCACCTAGATTTCAGAATGCCAGAGTCACTGGATTTCCTCCTGTATCATTGCTTTCAGCCTCCTCTCCTGGTCCCTATCACTAACAACCTTACTCTTTGGTTGGTGCCCCCTTTTCAACCTCTAAATATGGATGAGGCACCCTTGGTTTCTGCCTTTGGACAACCCATCTACTTTTATTCATTCAGTTAAATACCAAGTTTATGTAATGACTCCTCAACAAATATTTTAAGACCTCACCCTTGGATTCCATCCATGTATCTGTCTTCCCAATAATGAACACCTACACCTTTATTATGCATATAAAACTTAAAATGCCCTAAGGCAAATTCCTAATCTTGGTTCTCAAATTCCTCTCTTTTGCAATTTTCACTGTTTCAGAAGATGGCCACCTATACCTCCAGGCTAAACTCATCATCTTCATAGCTAACCTCAGGGTCTAACACTGTCTATAATTTTCACCTCACTTGTGTTACTACAGTGACCTTTGAGTTCACCCTGCCCATGTTCATTCTTGCCCATGCCCCCCCACCCCAACATGCACCTTCCCCCAGTGGCTATTTTTAACATGACAAGAATGCTTCATGCAAAATGATGAAGTTCACACCACTCCCCTGGTTATAAGACTCCAGTGGTTTCCCACAAATTCAGTGCCAAATTGCCACAATGGTTTAAAAGCTCGAATACTCTGCTCTCCTTCTGCTCTTCTGGGATCTTCTTCCAGAGACATCTGCATGACCTGCTCCTTCCTGCCTTCCTGTCTTTGCTCAAATGTTCCTTCAGTGACAACTTCGCTGATTGTCATTCTTATATTTGTTTGCAAACACACTCCCAAGTGTGTTTGCAAATACTCCCTATTCCCAGAAACCCCATTTTTATCCATGGCACTTACTACCAGTTACCATAAGTATTTTGCTTATTTGCTTTGTTTATTTTATTGCTTATTTGCTTCGATAAAAACAATTACTTTTATCCATTTCATAAGGAGTTATAATCCTATCAGTTAGAACCAGATCAGGCATACAGTGAAAACTCAATATCTCTGTCTGACTTTATACTTGACAACTTTTCATTATCTGTGGAAAATAAACAACAACATATAAATAAGCATGAAGGACCAGGTAATAGGGCAACAAGTGGAAATACTCTTCTTGTGAAACTCATTGTAGTTTAAATTTTAAAATCCCTTGAGTTACATCCACCACTAATTAAAGTTAATAAAGAACTAAAAGAGCATCACCAGTTAATGCAGAGAGACATTGTTAATTTATGCATAGTCACTTTTGCTTTATTTAATGCTAAGAAAATATTTCAAAGTACAGAAAAAATTGGTGAGCTTATATGTGTTTCTTTTAGTGGCCAGTGCTAAGCTCAAGGCCTGGTCAAGACAGAAATAGATAGTACGTTCTACACCATGTATATATTAAGAAAGCCAAACACAGCTAGTCATGGTAGCACATACTTGTAATCCTAATATTTGACAGACTGAGATAGTAGGATTGCAGATTCACAACCAGCCTCAGCTACTTAGTGAGGCCCTTTGCAACCTAGTGAGACCATTTCAGAATAAAGAATAAAAAAAAGTAGTATAACTCTGAGGTAGAATGCCCCTGGGTACAATCCCCTGTACAGAAAGAGAGAGAAAGAAAGAAAGAAAGAAAGAAAGAAAGAAAGAAAGAAAGAAAGAAAGAAAGAAAGAAAGAAAGAAAGAAAGAAGAGAGGAAGGAAGGGAGGAAGGGAGGGAAGGAAGGAAGCCAAACAAAAGCCAAGCCTAGTATATCATGCCTGTAATCCCAGTTTTTAGGAGTCTGAAACAGGGAGATCCCAGGTTGGAGGTCAGCCTCAGAAATTTAACAAGACTGTTTCAAAGATAAGACAGTGCTTAAAGTATAGCTCAGAGGTAGAATGTCCCTGGGTTCTATCTAAAAAAATGAAGCCAAACAAAATTCAGCATTTTCTAACTATAAGTATATCATATGCATGTTTTAAATACTGTATGCATTCTCTTAAACTTAGCACCCTTGCTTTTCTGTTACTGTGAAACACTTGTTTATTTGTAATTCGGCATTCTACCTCTAAACTACATCTTCAGCTTTATTTTTTAATTTTTATTTTGAAATGGAGTCTCATTTAGTTGTGGAGGGCCTCACTACATAGCTGAGGCTAGCTGAAAACCTGTGATTCACCTTTCTCAGCCTCCAAAATACTGGGATTACATGTCTGACTTAATCCAAGTAATTTTTTAAAAATATTGGGGTGAGTCAGTAAGTAGAATCTTATCAGATAAAAATAAACAAGAAAAGCAAATATTCTCTTTCATCTTCATACCCTGGAGGATATACAATCTGGCTCCAAATACTAGCTATACTCCAACAACTCCCAAATTCCTTTTCCTATCCCTGCACTCTCCCCTGAGCTTCAGGGTAATATAGTAATGCATCACATAACAACATTTGGGTCAACAAAGTACTGTATACATGATGATGTATACAGAAGATTATAAAGGAGCTAGGAAATTCCTATCACTTAGTGACTTCTTAGCCTCTTAAAGTCATAATACAAGGCATTATTTAAGTATCTGTGATGAAACTGGTATAATGAAAATTGTGATGCCTGTTGTATAAAAGTATAGCAATACAATTTTGTATAGTGTATGATACTTGATAATGATAATGAAAACTATTTTACTAATTTACATATTTACTATATTTTATTTTTATGAGTAATTTGGAACTTACCCCTTCTACTACAAAGAAATGTTTATTGCAAAACAAACACGAGAAGCAAAGCTTATTGATTCCATGATGTGCTCACTCTATATTATCTCAGTTTCTGTAAGTACACCCTGTGATCTTCATCCAATAACAAAATCAAAATCAAAATCATCCAGTAACAAATTGCTCAGACCATAGCTCATTTTTATTGTCATTGTTTTGTTTTGTCTGTGATACTAGGGATTGAACTCAGGGGCATTCTACCTCTGAGCTATACTCCCAGCCCTATTTATATTTTATTTTAAAACACAATCTCACTAAGTTGCAGGAGGCCTTGCTAAGTTGCTGAGACTGGCCTCAAACTTGTGATCCTCTTGTCTCAGCCTCCAGATTACTAAGATAATTTTTTTGAAAAAAGGGCTGACTGGGTGTTTTATAGGTGTGTGCCTATAGTCTACATGTAGGTAAGCCTACAGCCATTAATTGACACATGACTGTATATGCAGCTGCCCAGACAATATACCTCCTTGGATCCTCTAGTTGATCTTGATTGACAATGATTTATTTATTCTACACCCAGAAAAAAGCACCAAACCTACTCACCCATTCAGTCTTCTCCAACCCATGGTATTGCCAATATTTACCTAGTTATTCAGATCAAAATTTGAGTTTTTCCTTCACTACTAATTTAATCATATTAATTCAACAGCTAGGCATATACAGCTTCTTTTTTGTTCATGTGATGGTTTGGTTTATTCCTGCTCAGCTTGGCTAAGTGATACCCAGATAGTTGGTGAAACATTATTTCTGGGTATTTCCAAGATGGTGTTTCCAGAAGAGATTGGCATTCAACTCAAAAGACCAAGCAAAGAAAACTTTCCCTCACCAATGTAGGAAGAAAGTATAAAATCTGCTGAAGGCCCAAATAGAATAAAAATAAATAAATAAAGGCAGAAGTAACTCTTTCTCTTCCTGTTCTGCACAATCTTCTTCTGCCCTCACATATCAAAGCTCCTGTTTCTCTGACCTTCATACTCCAGAACTCACATCAGCAATTTCCCAGTTTTTTAGACTTCAGACTTAGACTAAATTACACTACTCACTTTCCTAGTCTTCCAGCTTGCTGTTGTCAATCCATAAAATAGGGATCGGGCCTCCATAATGACATGTACATTTCCCACAGTAAACACATATATCTCCTATTTATTTATTTATTTTTGAAGAACTCTGGTTCCTAAGGCATGTCTACCTCCATCGGTACCAGCCAATCAAAGATTTAGCTCCAGATTATAATGATTTATCTTCTTGCTTCTGCTTTCCAACCCTAGAACTATTATCTTTGCACAACAGACTTCTCAGGAAGACATATAGATTATGAAACTCTCCCCTCTGATGTCTTCCTAGGATGTTCAGAACAAACTCCAAGTATCATCCCCAACTTTGGACTAGTGTCTGCTCAGCTTCCCCTCCAACTTCTCTCCTCCTTTCTCACTGCATTCAAGCCCTACTGGGATTTTTTTTTACTGCTCCTCTAACTTCAATGCTGGGGTTATATGGTGGCCTCTGCATTTTCTCTAGTCTCGGCCTAGAGTACTCTTCATCAGAATTCATTAACAAATCTCCTTCACTTCCTAAAGACTCTTCCCCAATGCCAGTTTTGATCAGCATAGCTTTGACCTCTTCAACTTGAATGAATTTTAGACCATTGTTTTAATTATTTTCTTACTATAGACCCCTGTCTCCATTTTCTTCAAGCATTTACTTTAGAAAATTTACAAATTTCTTCTTTGTTCCATTTGAGACTTAAGTCTCAACTTCTTTCTAGTTTTTTAATATATGGATGTGTTTTAAAGGCATCTGGGAGGCATCTTCTGTGGGAAGTTAGGAGCCAACATTTGATAAGGAACAATTAGCAAACACAAGTGACCTACTCACTTGTCCACCTATATTCTACCTCCTCCAGTATATTTCTACCAGCTCACCCTACTACTCAAGAATTCCCCTGCCTTTATGTGGCAAAATTGAGTTTGATCACTTTCCCCTATTTTAATAATTCTGACCAAATTCAATAATTATGAATGAAGTCTGATGTATCTATATAACTCTCTATGATAAAAAAAACAAAATATTTTAAAACCTTTTTCTTAGATTGCCTACTCCAACAACCAGGTTAAAATATAGCCTACTCTCTCAACTCTTCCCACACTGTGATTTAGTCACTCTTTATGCCTTGCCCTGCTTTGTTTTCCATTGTAGCACTTTTCACTATCTAACATTATATTAAACATTTATTTTTTTCTTGGTTGGTCTCCACTAAATTATGAGTCCCATCAGGTTAGTGATACTGTCTGTCCTTCATCACCATTACATCCTCAGCATGTGGGACTGCACCTGGCATTCTGTGTTAATGGGAAGGAGAGAGGAAGTCAGATATGAGAGAGAAGGAGAGGACAGGATTCTGGATTGTTAAACAGCTGAGCATGGGAGAAAAAATGAAAATGAAGATTATGCATATTCAGTTCTATTCACCCTACATTCTTTACACTATCTGAAATGTGGGACTTTTGTCAGTGTTTTGAATTGTCTATATATCCTAATTATACAGAGTTCTCTGGTTACATCAGGTTGTAACTTAGTTTCCTATTTCATGCCCTCCACTCTTTTATATTTGAGGCTTTAAGAGCAAAGCTAAGAAGAAGCAATGCTCCCCCCCAAAAAAATCCAGTATTCGCTGTGGATAGGCAATCCCCTCTACCTTCTCTGTAAGAGATGCATAGAGACATTCTCTCCTGACACTTCAACTTGTCAAACGCTCCTTCAATTTTCTGATGGACTGAGAAAGGGAAATTCATTTGTCAGCTAACCATTCATGGACCTGATATTATGAGAGAGGAATTATATGATAGTAGCAGAATCCAAGGATGAGAGGATGGAGTAGAAAGATGAGAGAAGACCAAGACCTGAGGGATAAGCAGTAGGAAGTCATCAAGGCAAGATAATGCCACAGGAAAGAGGGAGCATGGGTCCAAGGTGGAGGATGAAATCTAAGGCAACTTAGTTCAGTACAGAGAAAGAGGAGATGGTAAGAGACAAGGACAAGAAGGAAAGTAAAAAACGTCTTCTTGGGCATCACAAATCAATGGTAAGGAGTTTGTACTTTGAAGGGCAGAAACAGCATTGAAGATTATAAAGACTTTTTTTTTTTAATTTAGAAAGATCATTCTGGCTACAGTGAAAAGTACAAGGATCCAAAATGTGACCTGGAAGTGTTGCTCAGAAGTAGAGAACTAGCCTGACTTGGACATAGCACTGAATTAGAATTTCTGCAAAAATAAATTTAAAAAAATTAGAAGATCCAAAACTTGAGCTGGTTAAAAGGGCATTTTGAGAGCAGTTTTGATAATTCAGGCAAGATATGTTGGTTTCATGACTGTGATGGACAGAAGCAAGGGGCTAAGTTACTTATGATGGGATTAGCAGTTTATATGTAAGAGAACCTGGGATAGGGAGAAGTTAAATTGATTTCCAGGTTACTATGGAATCTCAGTTCACTGAGATGATTAATACTGGTGGAAAAATGAGGTTTGGAGGAAGATATACAGTTCACTTTTGTTCATGGCACTTAATCATGACACATGTTCTCTTGTTCTCCAGTACACATAGGTAAAAGCTCAAGGCTATGTACTTGCAAGCTACTGTGTTCAGAATCATCCTAAGATGCCAATTATATTACATAAGCTGCCTCCCAGTCATTCGTTATGGAGAGCTCTGGTCTGCAGCTGTGATGCCTGAACTTGGCAGGTAGGATCCTCCTGGCTGCAGCAGAAGGTTCAGGTTCAGAAGGTTCAGTGACCCTTTGAGCCTTGACAGGAGGCCAAGGACCTTTTCTGCCTTGTTAGCCTCTTGGTTGTAGAGATTTCAATATGCAGTTCATTATTCCATTTCACACTTGATTTTTTTCTTCTTCTTTCCTTTCTCTGATGATATAGATCTTAAAATTGCTATTGATGGAGAAAGAGGAAATAGGCTCCCATGGAGAAAATATTAAAATGTGTCACCAACTCTTCTCTTAAACAAGAGAGCACAGAAGGGAATTATTCTTTTTTTATATCCAATAGTTGTTGAGGCAACTACATTATGCTTGATGGATTATTTTGGACTCATTATTTTCTCTTTTGAACACTGGACATTTTATTCATCTTGAAAGGTTAAAAGGGAAAAGGTTAGAAAACAAGAAAAATAATAGTAATTGAATGTTCCATTAGAACATAGGTAGGTCACAGGGACCCACTGTGAAGCAGAAGGAGTTCTCATGCTGTCAATTGCTGAGGGAGATCTGATCGAATCAATGTATTGGAGCTTTAGCCTAGGAATGACACTTACATTGCAATGATGATGAATGTCTAACAGGTGTCCACATTAAAAAAGAACAAATAATAACAGAAATCATCATCAAGTCACTGTGAGTACTTCATATCACAGAGAGGATTTTTGGACTGGGAAGATTCAGTCCCAAGACAAACAGTGAACAAGCCAGGGATATCTAGCAAAGTTCACTTTGTGCTTCCTCATCTCTACTCATGCACATACATACACACACACACACACACACACACACACACACACACACACTATAAATTTAGTTAAAAATATATAGAAATCTGAAAAATAAGTAAAATAACTCTAGAACTGATTATATATTTCTTGGCTTTTACATTTTTTGAATATTTTTCTATTCTCTTTAGGAAATAGAACTATAACTACAGTAAAGACAATGCAGCTATTCTACCTGATGTTAAACAAAAAGATTAAAAATTTGGAGAAAATAAAATAGTTTTACTTGCAGTAATGTAACAGTTCAAAAGTCCTAATAAAAATACAATTTTTTTTTATCCCATGCTGGCTTATAATGGTACCTTATACTGGCTATCCTCAAACAAAGATGTAGTAGTTAATGAAAAGATCTAGACTGTAAATTGAATAAATTCTTATACATTTTCTTTTTAATTCAAAAATTGACCTTGAATAGCATGAATATATAATGTAAGGTGGTGAAAAAATTGAAACAGAGGAGGTTACTTTTCAAATTCAGACTCTTAGTACTATTCAGTAAAATCGTATCTAAATATTTTTGCAATATGCTCACTTTATTTCTCCTGTCAACCAACACAACCATGTTCAGTATAAGCCCTCCTCTCAGGCCCACCGAAGATGATGGGGAGTTCCCCTCAAATCATCACTCTAATAGTTAAAGACATTATATATAGACTCACTAAAGTCTTGGAAACCCAGAAATTTATTTTCTCCCTCAAATTTGTTGATGTCACCACATTTCATTTTGTATTTACCATATAAAAATTGGTCATTTTTTTCCAGGTAAGGCCAAGTGACATTTAGAGGCAAATGAATTAGAATCATTCCAGACTTCCCAAACCAAGTCATGAAAGCCAGAAGGGCCTGGAGTAACACATTCAAAACTCTGAAAGAAAACAACTTCCAGCCAAAAATTTCCTACCCAGCAAAACTATCTTTCAAATTAGATGGGGGAAATAAGAAGCTTCCATGACAAACAGAAGCTGAAGGAATTTCTGTCTTCAAAACCAACACTAGAGAAAATACTCAAAGATATTAACTCCAGAGACGAAATAAGTAATACATGCCAGAACCAGAGAAACAAGAACTTTCACCCAGCAGACCACAAAGCAAAAAAGAATAGTCTTTCAAACAGAAATGAAATCTTAACATGTTAGGAATTAAAAATCATCTCTCAATAATTTTACTGAATGTAATGGCCTCAATTTTCCAATAAAAAGACATAAAGTGGCAAAATGGATTAAAAAAACAGAACCCATCTATCTGCTGCTTGCAAGAAACACACCTTACACATAAAGATAGGAAGCAACTTAAGGTAAAGGGATGGAGCAAGGTAATCCATGCCAACAGAACTCAGAGGCAATCAGGAGTAGCAAATATGGTATCAGACAAGTTAGACTTCAAGCCCAAGCTAATTAGAAGAAACAAATAAGGTCACTTTTTACTGGTAAAAGGAACAATCTATCAAGAGGAAATAAAATAATCAACATTTATGCCCCAAATATAGGTGCAGCAACTTTCATAAAATAAACACTATGTGACATTAAACTACACATAAATCCCAATACAATAATACTGGGAGACTTCAATACCCCTCTCATACCATTAGACAGATCATCTAGACAAAAGGTTAGTAAAGATGCCTCAAAACTAAAAACACAATTAATTAAATGGACCTGTTGGACAAATACAGAATATTTTACCCAACTACAGCAGAGTACACATTTTTCTCAGCTGCTCATGGAATCTTCTTCAAAATTGATCACATCCTGGTACACAAAATGAGCACTAGCAAATTAAAAAAAATGTGACATACTTCCCTCTGTCTTTTCAGACCATAATGGAATGAAATTAGAAATCAACTATAAAAAGACCCAAGGAAACCACATAAATATGTGGAGGCTGAATACCACACTACTGAATGAAGAATGAGTCATAGAAGACATAAAAGGTGAAATCAAGAAATTTCTAGAAACAAACTAAAATAAACACACAATATATCAAAACCTCTGGGACACTTTGAAGGCAGTATTAAGAGAAAAAATTATAGCACTGAGTACTCACATAAGAAAAACAGAAAATCATCAAATAAATAACACACCTCAAAGCCCTTGAAAAACAGGAACAATCTAACCCCAGAGCCAGTAGAAGACAGGAAATTATTAAAATCAGAGAAGAAATTAACGAAGTAGAGAATAAAAAAAAATACAGAAAATCAACAAAATCAAAAGCTGGTTTCTCAAAAAAAAAAAAAAAAGATCGACAAACCACTAGCCAACCTAACTAAAAAAAAGTAAAAATCAACCCAAATTATGAAGATAAGAGATTAAAAATGAGATATTGCTACTGACAGTGTAGAAACCCAGAGGATTATCAGAAACTACTTTGAAAAGCTATCCTCCAACCAAATGGAAAATCTGGAGGAAATTGACAACTTTCTAGATAAATACAACCTTCCTAAGCTGAGTCAAGAAGATATAGAACACTTAAACTAATCAATAACAATCAAAGAGATTAAAACAGCAATAAAGACCTGGTGTGGTGGCACACACTTGTAATTCCTGCGCTTGGGAGGAAGAGACATGAGGATCGCGCAGGTTTGAAGCCAGCCACGCACACTGGCTTAGGAGACCCTGTTTCCAATAAAAATGTAAAAATAGGTCTGGGAGCATAGCCCGGAGGTAGAAGGGTTTCCAGGAACCACAGTACCACCAAAAAATAAATAAATAAAAGCAATAAAGAGACTACAATAAAAAAAAAGCCCAGGACCAGGTGGTTTCCCAAGTGAATTCTTTAAAACCTTTATGAAAGAGATGATACCAAGACTCCTCAATCTATTTTGTGAAATAGAAAAAAAAGAATTTTTCCAAATACATTCTATGAAGCCAACATGACATTAATATCAAAACCAAAGACAGTTCAAGGAAGGGGAATTATAGGCCTATATCATTGATGAATTTGGATGTAAAACTGCTAAACAAAATACTAGCAAAACGCATTAAAAAACACATAAAGAAAATCATGCATTACAACCAGGTAGGGTTCATCCCAGGGATGCAAGGCTGATTCAACATATGAAAATCAATCCATGTAATTCATCATATAAACAAACCAAAAGACAAAAATCACATGATCATTTCAATAGACTCTGAAAAAGCATTTGATAAAATTCAACATCCATTTATGATAAAAGCACTGCAGAGAATTGGAATAGAAGGAACATATCTCAACATCATAAAGGCAATTTACAATAAGCCCACTGCCAACATCATACTAAATGGGAAAAAACTTCAAGAATTCCCCCTAAAAACAGGAACAAGACAAGGATGCCCATTAACACCACTTCTCTTCAATATAGTACTTGAGACTCTAGCCAAAGCAATGAGGAAAGAGAAGGAAATAAAAGGAGTAGAAATAGTGAAAGAAGAACTCAAACTTTCACTATTTACAGATGGCATACTATATTTAGAAAACCCAACAAACTCAACCAAAAGGCTTATAGAACTAATCAACAAATTCAGCAAAGTATCTGGATTCAAAATCAATCTTAAAAATCAGAAGCTTTTCTGTACACCAAACGTAAACCCAGTGAAAAAGAAATTGAGAAAACAGTTCCACTCAAGATCACCCACAAAAAATAAAATACTTAGGAATAAACTTAACCAACGAGGTTAAAGATCTCTATGAAGAAAATTATAAAACATTGAAAAAAGAAATAGAAAAACTAAGAAGATGGAAAGACCTTCCATGCTCATGGATAGGCAGAATAAATATTATCAAAATGGCCATACTTTCAAAAGTGATCTACAGATTCAACACAATGCCTATTAGACTACCAAGATCATACTTCATATACATGGAAAAATCAGTTCTTAAATTTATTTGGAATAAAAAAAATGCCCTGAATAGCCAAAGTAGTTCTCAGCAACAAAACCATGCAGGAGGAATACCTGACTTTAAACTATACTACAAAGCCATTGTAATAAAAAGAGCATAGTACTGGCACAAAAACAGATATATAGACCAATGGAGCAGAATAGAAGACCCAGAAACAAGTCCACACACTTTCAGCAAATTGATTTTTTGAAAAAGGGGCCAAAAACATACACTGGAAAAAAGTCTCTTCAACAAGTAGTGTTGGCAAAACTGGTTAACCATATGCAGAAAATTGGAAATTAATCCCACTTTCTCACCCTGCACAAGAGTCAATTCAAGATGGATCAGTCTTGCAGAACCGGGCCCCAGAGAGGAGGGGAACTCAGAATGGAGCTCAGATCCAGAGAGGAGATACGCCGACCTCATGCCCGAGGATGCAGCAGCAGCGCCTTACTGCTGGCGGCAGCAGTGAGTTCACCAGACAGCTCAAGACCAACGCACTCAACAGCCCACCAGGCTCCAGAGAAGAATGGCAGACAGCGAGCCGAGGTGAGCCTCTGTGGAACAGCCGGGTGGGATTTGGCAGATTTCTCGGCGCAGGGAACATCTGAAGCTCCCAGGGGCCGGGGTCAGCACCCCTGCAGGGACTCAGAGCAGAGCTCAAAAACAGAAAAGAAATACACCAGCCTCACGGCCGAGAGCGTGGCAGCGGCACCATATTGCCACTGGCGGCAGTAGCAGCGAATCCACCTAGTCGACTACAGCTCCATTGGCGCACTCAACAACAGTGAGTCAAATTGTGGCCCCTAGAGGAGAAATCCCAGTACTGTACTCCCAGGGACTTGACCCAGTGGGAGAGTGGCAGTGGCAGAGATATCACACCATAGGAGAACGCCCAACCTGGCACCCCCCATGGTCTAAAGCATCCTCGATTGACTCGCTGGGTCTGAGACTCTGTGATACAACCCAGTAAAGGAGTAGTGGTGACTGAGATACCACAGACTCAAGATCCGGAGCACCTTAAATGAAGTCGTAGTGACCCAGGGGAGAACCCAGAGAAGGCACAAACTTCCGAAATCATGGGAAAGAGGAATAACAATGGAGCAATGAATGCCCACAACCCCACAACATCAGAACCTGATAAAACAGAAATCCAGAGATTTCTAGAATATCAAATCAGGAAAATAACTTTAGAAATAATAGAGGTGTTTCGAAAAGAATTCAGAGAGAGCCAAAAAGAGATAAAGGATGCAATTACTGAAGTAAAGCCCTCAATTCAAAGTACAAACAACCAATTAGACCACATGGAGAATAGAATCTCACTCTTGGAAGATGAGCACTCCAAAAATGAATGCATAGTTTATAATTTAGAAAAAAAATTTGACAGCAGGAATCTAACATTGAAGAAATATGGGCCCATTTTAAGAGAGCTAACCTAAGAATAATTGGAATAGAGGAGGGTAAAGAAGGTGACACCAAAGGGATCAACAATCTCTTCAAGGAAGTAATAGCAGAAAATTTTCCAAACATAGAGCAAGAGGTCAATACACAGGTCCAGGAAACTTATAGAACTCCCTTTAGACAGGATCGGAGAAGAGGATCCCCACACCACATAATTGTCAAAATGACCAATGTGGAAGCCAAGCAGAGAATCTTAAAGGCAACAAAAGCAAAGGGCCAAGTGACATTCAGAGGCAAACCAATTAGAATCACTCCAGGCTTCCCAAACCAAGTCATGAGAGCCAGAAGGGCTTGGAATAACATATTCCAAACTCTGAAAGAAAACAACTTCCAGCCAAAAATTTCCTACCCAGCAAAACTTTCTATCAAATTAGATGGGGAAATAAGAAGTTCCATGACAAACAGAAACTGTAGGAATGTATGTCTTCAAAACCAGCGCTAGAGAAAATACTTAAAGAGATTAACTACAAAGAAGAAATAGGTAACACACACACCAGAACCAAAGAAACAAGATCTTCCGTCCAACAAACAACTAAGATTGGTTATCTGTGGAAATTCATTATTTATGTTAGTCATTTACCTATCTCTAAATGGTATTGTTTGCCTTTATTGTTTTTAATTTTTAGGATTTCTAGTTGGAATATTAATATACCTTCAGATATAGCATTTGGAAATATTTTATCCCATCCTATCAATAACTTTTAACTCTGTTTACATTGTCTTTGGGTATACAATATTTTTTTTTTTTAGGGAGTTTGTTTATCCTTCTGTTGCCTGTGCCATTGAAATCATATCCATTGCCAATTTTAATGTTGTGAGGTTTTATGACCCAGATTTTCTTCTAAAAGTTTATAGTCTTAATATTTATATTTAGGTCTTTTATCTACTTTGAGTTAATATTTTATATGGTGTTAGGTAAGGGTCCAATTTTATTCTTTTTCATGTAATTATTATTTTTCAACAATATTTAGTGAAAAGGTTATCATTTCCTCCACCAAATGTTCTTGGAAACTTTGTCAAAAATAACTTGACAATATATGGAAGAATTTATCTCTAGGCTTTTATTTATCTCCAATGGTTTATATATCTGCCTTTAGAACAGTACTACACTGTTTCAATTATTGTAGCTCTATAAGGTTTAAAATCAGAAAATATACATCTTCTAGCTTTGTTCTTTTTTGAGATCGTTTTGGGTATCTAGAGTCCATATTCCATATTAGGATAGATTTTTTTCTGAAAAATAAAGAAATAAATGTATGATCGTTTCACCTAGAAAAAATATTCTCTGGTAAGAAAGAGAGCAAAAAGACATATTTAAATATTATCTTTAACTCATCAAAAGCTTGGTATCAGACAAATGAAACTGTTATGTGAGATTATCATTGTTTATTTTAGATAAATTTCTATAATACTAGATGTCAACCACTAAGCCAAGCATGGGAAGGAGAGATGGGGAGGGAATGGGGTGGGGATCGGGTAGGGGCTAACTGGGCGATGTGTGCATGTATGTCTACATAAGATATATATATATATATATATATATATATATATATATATATATATATCCATTATGATGTATGAATACAGTGCACCAATAAAACAAAAAAAGACAGAAAAAAAAGATGGATCAAAGACTTGGAAATTAGACCAGAGAGCTTAAGGCTCCTTGAAGAGGGCATAGGTCCAACACTGCAACACATAGGCAGAGATAAACACTTTCTCAACAAGACCCCAAAGGCACAACAAACCAAGAGGCAAATCAATGCATGGAATTGCATGAAATTGAAGAGCTTCTGTTCAGCAAAGGAAACTTTCAAGAACCTCAGTGGAGAGCCAACAGAATGGGAGAAGTTTTTCACCAACTACACCTCCAATAGAGGACTAATATCTAGAATATATAAAGAACTCAAGCAACTCAACACTAAGAAAACAAAGCATGCGATAACAAAATGGGCAAGAGAACTAAATAGACATTTTATGAAAGAAGAAATTCAAATGGCCAATAAATGCATGAAAAAATGCTCAACATCATTGGCAATCAGAGAGATGCAACTCAAAACTACCCTGCGATTTCACCTAACTCCAACTAGAATGGCAATTGTTCAAAACATGAACAATAACAAATGTTGGCGAGGATGTGGAGAAGAGGGAACTCTAAAATATTGTTGGGGGGATTGCAAATTAGTGCAACCACTTTGGAAAACAGTATGGAGAATCCTCAGAAGAATGGGAACAAATCTCCCATTTGATCCAGCAATACCACTTCTGGGTATCTACCCAAAAGAAAGGAAACCCAAGTACCAAACCAATGCATGTTTACCTTTGTTCATAGCTGCACAATTTACCATAGCCAAACTGTGTAACCAGCCAGGATGTCTATAAACAGATGAATGGATTCCAAAACTGTGGGATATGTACACAATTGAATTTTACTCAGCCATAAAAAATACAATTGCGGATTTTCAGGGAAATGGATGGATCTTGAGGACATTAGGCTAAGTGAGATTGTTCAGTCACAAAAAATAAGGAATTGGATGCTTTCCCTAAAATGTGAAAGCTAGTGTGAATGGGATCATAGGAGGAACTCCAGGTGTAAAGAGAGATCCTATAGATGAGTGAATAAGACAACTTAACTGTGGGGATGGGAGGTGGGGAGAGGGAAATGCTTTAAAGTGCTTGATGTACTTATTCATATTGAAGTCAACCACTAAATCAAGCATGGGAGGGAGTAATGGGGAGAGAGTGGGGTAGGAACTGGGTGGGGGCTAGCTGGGTGATATGTGCATTTATGCCTACACAATTTTCCCCCATTATAATTTTATAAATACAATGCACCAATAAAAATTAATTTTATAAACCCAAAAAATTTAAAAAATTAAAAATTTTTAAAAAAGACTAAAAACTAGGGCTGGGAGTGTAGCTTGGATATAAAATCTCCCTGGATTCCATCCTTGGTACTGGAAAAAATGTAAAGTACCATAAAGTATATGTGATGGACACTTACATTGTTCCTTAATTTAACTACTGTGAATTGTGCTGCTATAAATACAAATATGCATGTATCATTATCATATTCTTACTCTAATTCACTACTTGTAGAGATATCATAGAGTTGTTTCAACCCTAGTCTTTTGAGGAAACTCTATACTAATGTCTACGGTAGTTGTAATAACTTACAATCCCACCAGCAGTGAAAAAATGTTGTCTCACAACCTAGCCAGCATTTATTATTCCATTTTGATGGCTGTTGTTATAACTAAAGTTATATGGAATCTTTATGTAAATTTGATTTGCATTTCCCTGATTTACAATTAATATGAACATTTTTTCATATATTTGTTAGCCATTTGTATTTCTTCTTTTTTAAAAAAATATTGGTGCATTGTAGTCATACAGCTTAATGACAAGATAGTTGAGACATACATGCACACATAACCCAAATAGCCCTTACCCAATTCCTGCCCCATTTTCTCCCCCTCCCTTCTTCTCATGTTTGGCTTAGTGATTGACATTGATATGTTTGTTAATAGACATCATATGCATTATTGAATTTCTTTCTTCCCCTCTCCCATCCCCTCAGGTTGCCTTATTGACTCATCTATAGTATCTCTCTTTGTCTAGAGTTCCTCATATGACTCATTTTCTCCCTAGCTTCTGCATATTACGAAAAGCATCCAATTCCTTATTTTTTATGACTGACTAATCTCAGTATAATGTTCTCCACTTCCATCCATTTCCCTGTAAATGATGTAATTGTGTACTTCTTTATAGCTAAGTAAAATTCCATTGTGTACATATCCCATAGTTTTGCAATCTATTCATCTATTGATGGACATCTTGGCTCATTCCATAGTTTGGCAATGGTGAATTGTGCAGCGATGAACATAGATACATATGCATTATTTTGGTAGTTTGGTTTCCATTTTGAGGGGTATATACCCAGAAGTGGTATTACTGGGTAATATGATATGATCATTCCCATTCTTCTGATGTTCCTCCATACTGTTTTCCAAAGTGTTTGCACTAATTTGCAATCCCACCAACAGTGTCTTAGAATTACCACTTGTCCATATTCTCACCAGCATTTGTTGTTGTTTGTGTTTTAAATGATTTCAATTCTAGTTGAAGTTAGGTGAAAGCTCAGGGTAATTTTTATTTGCATCTCTCTTATTGCTAATGATGTTGAGCATTTTTATGCATTTTTAGCCATTTGAATTTCTTCTGAATGTAGTGTCTATATAGTTCGCTTGACCATTTTGATTGTTTTTTTTTTCTTAGTGCTGAGTTTCTTAAGTTTTCTGTATATTGTAGTTATTAGTCCTCTATCAAAGGAATAGGTGGCAAAAATATCACATTCTGTTGGCTCTTAGTTTAAGTGTTTTTTGTTTTGTTTTGTTTTGTTTTATGGCATCTTTTTTGTTTTGTTTGCAGTACCAAGGATGGAACCCAGGGGCATTGTACCTCTGAGTTACACCCCTAGCCCTACTTTAGTCTTTTTAATTTTTGAAACAGGGTCTCACTGAGTTGCAAAGTGCCTTGCTAAGTATCTGAGGCTGTCCACTAACTAAGATCCTCCCGTCTCTGCCTCCTGAATGCTGATATTAAAAGCCACACCTGGCTTCATTTGAGGTTCTTGATAGTTTCCTTTGCTATACAGAAACTCTTTAGTTTAATGCAATCCCATGTATTGATTTGCCTTTGAGTTTCTTGTGCGTTTGAGGTCTTGCTGAGAAAATTTTGACCTGTGCCTATGTGTTGCAGTGTTGGACCTAATGCCTTCTTCAAGGAGCCTCAAGGTCTCTGCTTTAATTTCCAAGTCTTTGATCTATCTTGAATTGAGTATTGTGCAGGGAAAGAAAGTGGGATTTATTTTTCTGCATATGGTTAACCAGTTTTGCCAACACCATTTGTTGAAGAGGCTATCTTTTTTCCAGTGTATATTTTTGGCCCCTTTTAAAAAAAAATCAATTAGTTATAAGTGTGTGGATTTGTTTTTGAGTTTTCTATTCTGCTGCATTGGTCTATGTGTCTGTTTTTGTGCCATTACCATGCTGTTTTTATTACTATGGCTTTGTATTTCCTCTTTCAAGAAGTTTATATTTAGTTAACTGTCTACTTTTTCTTTTTCTTTTTCTTTTTCTTTTTCTTCTTGCAGTACTGGGGATGGAACGTAGGGGCATTCTACCTCCAAGCTACACCCCCAGCTCCATTTTTGTATTCTTTATTTTGAAACAGTGTGTCACTGAGAGCCTCACTAAGTAGCTGAGGCTGTCCACAAACCTCCATCCTCCTGTCTCAGCCTCCCGAAATGCTGGGGTTCAAAGCATGCATCACTATGCCCAGTTCAATTGTCTACTTTTTAATTATGTCACTTATGAATAACAAAAATGTAGTATGTACAACATGATGGAGTTTTACTCAGTCAAGAAGAAAATTATGTAATTTGCAAGAAAGTGGATGAAACTGGAGAATATTATGCTAAGTAAAATTTAAGAGTCTTTGAAAGTCAAGGTCATATGTTTTTTTTTAATGTGGAAGCTAGAAAAAAAAATATTAAACAAAGGGAACTTCATGAAAATAAGAGTGAAAGAGACCAGTAGAATAGTAAGAAGGGGATTGAGGGAGGAAAAGAAAGGAGAAAGATAAGACTTGAGGATTGAAATAAATCAAATAATATTATGTCCACACAGGAAAGTATCACTAACAACTTCATTAACATACACTGGGAGGGATGGAATTGAAATGGAACCACATCAAGAGGTATTGTTTCCATATATGAATGTATCTCTTTGAATCTCATCATGTGTGTGTGTGTGTGTGTGTGTGTGTGTCTATATATATAGTGTCTATATATTTATATATACAAATTACTTTGAATATCAATATATAAACATATATATTAAAGCTCAATATATACATGTATACACATATACTATATATGTATATCTACACAATATATATATACATATATATATATATATATATATATATATATAATTTCTCTATGCAAACACAAACAAATGAAAGATTCAATGAAAGAGTATACCAAAGATGATATTCACAAAGCAATCAATACTTACAAAGTCTAAATAAAACAAGTTTTCAGAAAAAAATGATAAAAATGATTCTGAAGGTTTGTAGAGATGAATCCTGTCTTACTTGGAAGTGAAACAGAAGTACAAATAGTAAGAATTTGACCAAGGAGTTAAGATGTACTTTAAATAATGAATCTGTGTATTTGTAAACTATTTTCTATATTGTTATGATACCTTCATGTAAGTTGTGCTTTGCAGTTGAGAATTTGGTATTTATATCCATGTTATTTCATACTTAAACCTTTTTGCTAACATCACTAACATGCAGATGATATTGCTCAGCCTGACCATTTACTTGTCAAAAAGAACAACAGTGAGATTAAACACAATAATAGCAGATAAGTGTAGTGGAATTACAAGATTAGACTACTTATGTGACACAGAATGTATAATACTTATCTCGAAGGCTTTAGAAACTAGGTTTTTATATACAATCTTGGAATGTTTGTTAAAATATAAATTTGGAGGAATAATATATGAGGAAATAAGTAACAAAATAGAGGAATCCAATGGAAGAGTATAAAAAAACACAACTCAAATATTTTAACATCACTTAAAAGAAATTAATTTTATGGCTCTGTCTTCTGCCATTCATTTTCAATAAATCTATAATAATCAAGATTACATCAGGAAACTGTCTTTACAATACATTCTCATTATTCATTACTCGAAACATATACTAAATATACTACATTAATTAATGCAGCCTTCTGAAATTTCATCTAATTTCTTATAGATTAAATCATATGCATCTACAAAGCTGATTTAACTATATTATTTTTAAGGCTTTAATGCCTTAATATAAATGTATCACAATATCTAGCAAGCCATACCTTGAAATGTTCAAATATACTCTATGCTAGTCATTAGAAACTATTTTACTCACAGTCTACTGTGTTTTCATCTTTTATATGACTTTGGAAAACAGAGGATTTCTACAAAGAATATGTTTGCTCTTTTGCTAAAGTTCAGTGTGGCTGCTTTCGTGGAAAGGTCTTGTGTCCTCACCGGATTTGAATCTGGCTGCTCATGAAATTCTGTGACTGATATGAAGCTAACCAGTGTCAACCACTAGAACTAATCCGTCACATATAGTTGTCATAGCACAAAGAATGTCAATTATCTTTCACAAAATAACTGAGATGGCAAAAATCGATCCAAGAAGGTGCAGCAAATTATCTTCTAAATATAGCATGAAAAGCTAGACTCTGTGGCATTCTCAAAAGTTGCTTCCCTAAAGAAAAGCTAAATGACAGAGAGTCTGTTAGACAACGCACTAGATACAGAGATTTGAAGACTTAAATAAAAGCCTGAAAAGATTGGAAAATCCCAATGTATTTCCAATGGAGAAATCCAAGCACAATATATAGGTGAAGAAGAGCAAGAGCTCTCGTTTATGAGTTACAATTATTTTTCTTGTTGGTCCACTGAAATACTTTTACATTACTTACTTTAGTTTTCCAATTTCAAAGAGAAAGGAATGACATTTACCTAATAGGGTATTCTTTCAGTTCTGTTTTTTTTAATTTTTATTTTATTTTAATACTTTTATTGATGCATTATGGTCCCACATCATAAGGCAGTTCATAGTGATAGTGACCTACATCCACACAGCACTTGGTGGGCTTTTTCCCACATCTCTCCCATTCCCATTCCTATTCCTAATTTATAACACATTCCAATCTCTCATGCTGGATTTACACAGTGGAGGAATTATGAAAAAATCTAAAGCATAATTTTAAATGATGTTTCAGGTTGGTAAGGCCAATGCTCTAAGTTAGTATATAAAACAGGAAGATAGGGTTTGTTGTTATTATTGTTTACCGTCTAAGGGCAGATATTTATTACTTATTTCTGATTTTGGTTAATTTAGTCTAAGTAAAACAAATTTGACATTGCTTAGTTCATGTTTATTGAGCATTTCCATCAAATGCTATGTGAAGCAACAGTACACAGTTATGGGCCATCTTCATGAAATTCAAACTCTAGTGAAACAAAATTTAAATCTTAAGAAAAACAATAAATATATGTTATGATATTCCCTTCTTGTGAGTTTTATGATATGCCTGCTTCATTATGTTGAGATGCCTACCTAGCTATTTTAATAATAAAATAATTTTGTTCTGATGAAATATAACCAGTTAAACATCTTACAATTTTTACAATGTTAAATAGCAAAATTAAGGAGTAAAAGAATTAAGTGAAAGCCTCCTTTGAGTAAAGAGAGCTAAAATATTTTATTAACTGTTTAATAAAGAAAGGAAACTTGTGTTTAATTCTACTTAAGATTTAATGATCCCCATAGGAAACTTGACAATTAAAGGTTAGAACCTAAAATGTCTATTGTAGATTATCAAAATTTATAAATTAGAAATTCAGTGAATATACACAATACAAATCATGGGAGTTACATTCCAAATGTACTTTAATGTTTTATTTTGACAGGTAGAATTTAGCTTCAATTAGTTAAGATTATTTTGGTAGTATTATGTTACTAATCGTGTGATACTTTTCAGAAAACTGGTAAATTATTTCCTGATAAATAAAATGTATTGCTGGAGAACTTTGAGCATATCAAGGTTTTAAGATTAACAAAATATGAAATATTGAGTCCTTACTAAACATCTATTTTCTTTCTTCATCTGCCAATAAGTGACTAAGAGACTGAACAGATTGATTTTTTCAGGCAGTGTGGTTTTCTGTGCAGGCAAGAAACTAGATAATTGGTAATTGGCTATTTCATACAAGTGAGTCAATTCAGTCAAAAAGTCATGATATTGCTAAATTATAAAAAGTATAAAAAGTGGGAGTGGAAGGACAGGGAGTCCTTGAACCTCCTCAGGAACTACTATCTGTGCTACATTAATGTAACAGTAATTGTACCCTAAAAGAATAAGATGCCCAGATGTACTAATCTTTTAGGATTAATATTTAAGGAGTAAAAGAATTAAATGGATCTTATGGTTTCTCAATGACCATTTAAGAAACTGACATTCAATCTCTTGATTTTAAAATGTTAAGGCTTTGTTTTAGAATCCCTCAAAATGCCTCCATGAAATCCTTTCACCCAATGTGCTATTCTGTTGAAAAGCACAGTTACAGAAGGTACATGTTTGACCTTGGTATTCTGAACGCTGCCAAGAGCAATATTCTCTTAAATTTTCTCTTCCTAATTAGTACAAGCTGTCTCTTGCTTTTTATCTCTCTACATTTAAGTGGAAATATGAGGCAAAAAAAGACAAATTGTTCTTTGCTCCTTTCCTAGCTGCCACAAAGACAAATGATACTCCTATAGGTTATGGGAACACTTCAAGTAGCTAAAAGCCCTTTATTACTTTTTACTAGTGCCATGTGTAATAAAGGAATGAAGAATTAGTAGTAGGGCACATCACTTAGATAATGAGCACCTACTGTATTTGAAACATTACACCTTTCTGAGTCAACCATTTCATTGTTTGTTCCCACACTACATATTTGGAGGCGGGGAAAGGGTGAAAAAGGAACAACATATACATGTTAGTGTGGATGAGTATGGACTATTGCTACACCATTTACAGATGCAGTTGCTTAAAGATAATTCTAACACAAAAGATACTGCTGACACTTACAAAAAATTTTAGCTCAAGTATTATGCATAGATGATAGAGAGATGGATGATAGATAGATAGATGATAGATAGATAAGTAGGTAGTGAGATAAATAGGTGATAGATAGATGATATATGTATGTACATATAAACATATTAGTTAATTTATACTATATATAAATATATAACAAATAATAAATACTGGTGAGAATGTGGGGAAGTAGGAACTCCTCGTACTGTGGATGGGATTATAAATTAGTACAACTGTGGAAATCAGTATAAGGGTTCCTCAAAAGACTATGAGCTGTCATATGAGTCAGCTATACTACTCCTTGGTATCTTTCAAAAATAATTAAAGTCATAATACTATAATAATACATGCATATTTATGTTCATAGTAGCATAATTCATAGTAGATAAATTATAAACCAACCTAGGTGTTCATCAACAGATGAATGAATAAAGAAATTACACAATGAAATTTTTCTCAATCATCAAGAAGAACAAAATTACATTACTTACAGAGAAATGGATGGAACTGAGGAACATTTTGTTGAGTGAGTTTAGTCAGTCACAAAAAGTAAAAAATTGGATGCTCTCCCTAATATGCGAAAGCTAGGATAAGAAACCTTAGATAAGTAAAGAAGGTGGCCTAACTGAGGGATATGAGAAAGAGGAAGAGTGAAATGTCCAAATGCATATGATGTGCATTCACAAACATATCAAAGTCAATCACTAAACTGAACATGAGACAAAGGGAGTGGGGAGGAAATGAGGTAGGAAGTGAGAAAGGGCTAAATGAGTAATGTGTGCATGTATGCCTCTATCATCCTGTACCTCATTAAGATATATGACAACAATGAACTAATAATAAAAGAAATCTCGATTCTCTTCAATAAACAGTAAGTAGCCATATTAAATTTAAAATACATATAACAGAAGTTCTTCTTTAGGATACTATATCTGGAAAAGGTTGAAAAATTCCATCCCTGATGTATTCATGTATCCATTATATGTTAATTTAACCCAATGTTCTAGCCCAGGCTAAGAAGCAAGCACAGGCAAGATATTAAGATTCTGCTCACATTTTTTAGTAAGACAGTACTAAAAGATTTACCTAACTGTTCACAGGAAATATAGAACCAATAGATGAAAAAGGACATAACTGGTTGTAGAAAATGGATGGTGGAACTAAAGAAAGCCCTAAGATGGTAGTAAGTTTCAAAGAAATGGGAGAATTATACTTTTTAAGATGGGAGATATTATGGCTTATTTGTCTACTGATAGAATAAGCCAGTCGAGAATAAATAGTGCTTCTACATGAGAGAAGACACCCTTTTATAGGACCATTGCAAAGGAGATGGGAAACAGGTACCTGATCAGTTACCTAACCTTAGAAATAGTCACTGATATCCCTTCTATTATGGCTAGAGGAAAAGCGTGTAGATGGGTGTATTTGGTGTTAGAAATATATGACTATTCTTTTCCAATTGACTCTGTTTTCTCTATGAAAAACAAAAAATAATGTTTTCCTCAAAGAGAAAGGGGCTACAGAGAAGAAGGTTTGAGAGTGGAGAAGATATGAAATCCCATGTAGAAAAATGAGATACAATTAATGAAGGAAATATAACAGGGTTACTGCATAAATCTAGGATCCATCTTGAGGATATACTCATTTATTTAAGAAATTATGAAGAAATATTGGCAGATAGTTTTCTCTAGACACGTGTATATGCTAAGTAGGCTAGGAATTTAATATGGCCAGAACTTGGTTTTGCCTGTCATATACACTGAAAAAGGGGACAAAAAGAGTGCAAGCAAGAGGCAAGCATAAAAATGAACTACAATATCTAAATCTGGCAGGAGAAAGGTGAGAATATGAGGATTCTGAGCAAATATCTAGAGTGAAGAGATCGGATGATCAGTGAATTTAATATTCTTTAGAATTCAATGACTGAGAAGAAAAGAAATTAAAAAAATGTGTTATAAATAAGGTAGAATGAACAATTCATCACTTGAAGTTGAGAATATACAAGCCTGGAACGTATTACCAGTGATAACAAAATCTATGGTTATTCAATCAGACTAAGTAACTGATATAAAGTAGAAGACCAGATTCTGGGCAAAAGGCAGTAAAAAGAAATTAAAAGTCAGGGTATTGCTGGGCCTGGTGGCACACTCTTGTAATCCCCATGCTTGGGAGGTGGAGACAGGAGGACTATGCAGGTTTAAAGATAGCCTCACTGGCTTAAGAGACCCTGTTTCCAAATAAAAATATAAAATAGGTCTGGGAGTGTAGCCCAGAGGGAGAAGGGTTTCCAGGAACCCCAGTACTAAAAAAAAAAAAAAAAGAAATAAAAAAAGAAAAGTCAGTGTATTAAAAATAATATCCTGGCTTGTCTTTGGTCTTTTAGCCCAGACAAGAGCAGTGGGTTAAATTAACAGCAATAATTATAACAGAAGTAGAAATGGAGCAAATCATATAATAAAAAAACCTTAGAAATAGAAATAAATAGTCTGGGAATTGGTTAGATGATGGCAATAAATTGGGGTAATGCATAATTCAGTTCATATAAAATTCAAAAATAATCAGGGGCTTTAGAGGGGGGGCAAAGATCTGAATATGGCATGAAGAATAAAGAGTAACAACTGTACTAATTCTAGTAGTATGAGTGACAAGGTTGAGAAGACCATCACTCATAGAGAGGACACCTAAGTGTCCTTGAGGGCAAGCCAGATTTTAATTAGAGAAAGAAGCTAAAAGGAATGTTCTTCAAAGAGCTCAAGTATAAAGAGGATTTTCCTCCTGATGATTGTGTGTTACAGAGAATGATGAAGAATGAATCAGGGGGTTGGGGAAGAATAGAAGATAGAGGCTAATGAAAGGGTATTCCAAGCTTCTTGAGAATAAACTTCATGTGATAAATTAACCTGGATGTCCTAGGTATCTTATAAAACTGAAGAACACATGATGAGGTTAATAACATCTGGAGTGGTGGTTTTGTCTATGGTATTGTATGAAGAAGCACAACCTAGACAGGAGTACATGTGGTTTATCATGTCAAATCTTTGGTTTCATGAGAAATATGTTGAAAACAGTATGGAACATAGGATCTTTGGAATATTCCCTGTCAGCTCCCTCACAATGGTGGGTGAGAAGAAGATCAATTCTTCCTTTTTGGTTTGGGATTTGCAATGGGTCCTTTTTCTCAGCTCAGCTTAGAAATAAAGAGCTGGAAAACGTGAATGCATGGCTAGAACGATTTATTTGCAAAGTAACAGGAAAGTGCTACACACAGAGAGGAAAGTGAGGCAGAGTGCTCAAGATAGACCCTGTCTCCCTCTGGAGACCTCAAGATTTATATCTAAATCCTATTTCTTTATCTCATGAGAGCCAGCAGCTACAGTTGCACAACAGGATATGTCTTTATAAGTAACTCTGATTGAGCAGTCGCAGGGTCTTTCTTTAGTACTGGTCACCATGACCAGAACAACTTCTAAGAGCTCATGAGTCTCTACCAGAACCTTTTGGAAGCTACTTCCCCCTCAAGAGCCTTAGCACCTAATGCTAGCCAATCTCACACCTTCAAATATTAATCTGCAGTAAGTAGCTATTATTTTTCTATCAAATATCAAACATTTTTCCACCAATTCTTTACCTTTGGCCACTGTGCAAAGCTATTTTGGAAATTATGTACATACAGTGTGAGCTCATCAAACTTGAATGGCAGGGAATAAGAAGGACATACCTTGAAATAGTTTTGGGATCTATACACAGGGAGAAAAGAATAGACTCTAAGCAATATTCTATAGCCAAGGGAAGATAAATAACCAAGGAACCTACAGAAATGAGAAATAAGAAGAAAAATAGCAGGATGATAATACCATAGGTGGTAGAGAAAACAGAAAAGTCAGAGATAGAAATTACTAAATATGTTTTGATTCCCCTGATTCAGATACCTTAAAAAGGCTGCTTTTCTTTTATCCCAGTATATTGAAATAGAAACTACAATAAAGCAGTGCTCAGTAATGACTCTGATTTTGAAACTTTGAGATGCATTTGCAAAATAAAAAAGTTGTTACCAGGTGTAGCTTAATTGATGTTCTTTGATGACTTCTCAACCTATAACCCCTAAAATATTAATGGTAGAGCCTCCAGGAGATCATATTCCCTTATACTTAATCTGTACTGGTCCACCTTTGGCCCACATTTTCATTTCTGTTTCTATTACCAACATTTATTGAAACCATTCATCAACCCATTGGTTCTGGCAGGCAGGTAGGTAGCCTCAACATAGACACAACCAACCCATTTCTTCTCTTCTACAGACACCTAAAGTCAAGCCAGCCTGAGCATGAAAGTAGGAGACATAGGAAGTCATGGACTAGGCCTCCGAAATGTGTTCATTAGATCAATCACATACCCAATACCAAGCCAAGGTTTGGATGGCCACATGTGGTCCTTATAAATGAGTGAGCACATGAGCCCAAATGGACTCTTCTCTTTTTCCTTCTATAATGGATAAAGTGATATTTCTTGAAACCTGACTTAATTTATGGTACAAGTAAGTCCAACTAGGAAATTCCAATGATCATTAATCACATATTGGACAATAAGCCCAGATTGGATTCAGGAAAAGACAAATACCATATGTATGTTTGGCATCCCTGGCCTATCCTAGAGTTCTGGATACACTTTCAGGACAAACTCACATTCTACAACCTTCTGGATCATCAGTGTATTCCCACCTCCCTCTGGAGATGTTTCTGTCTAGCCACGGTCATCTCAAAATAGCCCCTCATACAGCTTCATGTATGTGAAGGTGAATTCAACGATATTAACATTTGCATTTCTCAGCTCTCCGGTTTTTATTTCCACTTAAACATTCAAACAATGTAGGTGTTTTATTTTGATTTTATGTGCTTTTACATATGTATATAAAAATATATCACATCGCATGACTAACTACTTCCTTCAGGCTTGTAAGCACACATTTTCCAAGACAAGTATTTTCAACTCCCCAGCATTGCAAATATCCTGAATAGCTGTTATTCTGAAAATATGTTATTGTATCATTATCAGTAGCCACTAAGAGAAAATAGATATGACTCTGATATTATTGTATTTTCAGCAATTTTCTAGTAAGCATACTGCATTTGAGGTGAATTTTTACTAGATGGAGATAATTTTCCCAGATGTCATTTCAACTAGACTATTAATTCTTTAATGGTTCTTTTTTTAAAACTAGATAATTAATTTAAAAAAATTTGACTGTACTCTTAAAATGTATACATACTCATTCTGTTCAAAAGAAAAAAAATTATTTTGGTTAATTTATAAGCCTACCAAATTACCAGCATAAAACACATTGGTCTTTCATTGTATTGAATCCTGACTCATTTTTTCTTTCTTAAGTGTTTAGTGAAACTCAGTGCATAAGTATTTTAAAAGTATTTCCTAGAAATTACCTTGCCTTCTTACAATAATATTTTTTTCTTTTGGGTCAACCTAATTCTACCTAAGTGTCCTAGATGACATTAATTTAACAAAGGTATAGTTTTTTTTTTTTTAAAAGAAAATCTTGTATTTTAACAAATTACCATTATATATTCAACTACAAGATGGGTATTTTCCCCTTAAACCACATACATTAGTATGTATGTCATATATTAGCATGACATATTTTCCCAAAGAAACAAATACAAGTATACCTTATGTGCTTCATTTGCTTCATTATGTAGCCCAAAGTGTCAAAGCACATGTTCTGAGAAGTAAGCCACTCAATAGGAGGGTTTCATGTTTTTTTCTTATGTATAAAATTATAGTTCATAATATAGAAATAAATTAAAATATCTGCATTTATTTACCTGATATAATTTGGTCAGTTTTTCTAGTCAGCATAGAGATACCAAAAGAGACTTGGGCTCTAGTTAATGTTCTAATACTTTCTCTATGGGAAGCCATTTTAACCTTTTGAGCCTCAGTTTTCTTATTTCTAAGATGGATTCATGACGGTGTCTCTTACTTAGCACACATGTGTCATAATAATCAATTTTATAGATACTCATATTCAAAATGTATTAATAAACTTTTAGCCAACTGCAAAATTAAATATAAATAGAAATTGTTTCCACCAAAATTACATGCATAAGACACAGGATGGAATCCAGAAGGCAAGCTGCTATTAAGTACTTTGTATCTCCATAACATTTACTCTAATAGTTCAAAGGTTGTTTTGTGCGCAATTTTACCACATATCACTAGAGAGAGAAATGAACAAAAAGCTATTCAATATATCCTAAGGATTCACTAACTTTCTCTGATTTTCAAAGTGCTTTTTCTTTCTCTCCTCTCCCAACCTCACCACAGTCTGAGAGGTTTTAAAACTAGAAACAAGTGAGCAATGTGTTGTCTGCTATTTGACAGTTTGCAAATTAGGGCACGATTAGCCTACAATGGAATGTGCATTATAACCTGTTTTATTTTATGTATCATCATAACTGTCAATTTTTAAAGTTTTTCTAAACACTTAAAAGAACTGCTAACTGTTGTCAGGGTAAGATTTAATTGCTTCTAAGGTTTTGTTACAGTTCATGTTTCTTGCATGTTATTCACAGAAATAGTGAATGAGCTCTAGGAAATGGATATTATTCTTCTGGTATTTCAAGGCTAGACTATGTCTGGTCCTTAGAGCTTCATTTCAGGCCAGAGTGAAATTTCTTTGTTTGCACTGGTACCAGCAGAACCAGACCAAAGAATCAGTAATAGTAATCAGTAATAAGTGTGTTGGTTTCCTAGCAAAGAAACAAATTAAGAAAAAAAATCTTAGCAGCCTAAAATAACATAAATTTATTTCCTCATTGTTCTGGACACCAGGTGCTTGAAATCAAAGTATTATCCAGGCCACAGTTCCTCTGAGGGCTAAGTGAGCATCTTTCTTGCATAACCTCTTTCCTGCCTCCAGATTCATATGGGTTTTCTCCGTGTATCACTGCCTTCCTTCCTTTCAGTCCAACCTGGAAGTGTTTCTATTTATGGGCCTAGAGTGTGAAGGGGGTTCATATCGTTAGACAAAGCTTCTTTGGCACACTCATGGATAGCCCAATCTGTCTGCACAGCCTCCACTATACTGTCACACACATCTAACCTATTCACCAAAAGATGTTTTCCAGCATCTCTGTTGGTCATCTCTCAGTAGCATGTTTTCCCAACATTGAATTTCCTCATTTTAGCATCCTTTACAATCTGGTTGTGTTGAGAACCTTCCACATTATAAGTACTGTTTCCCTTGACTGAGCAGTTCCTCCTCAATTGGTCTCTTTCCCCTCACATTGTAGTCTAACAAAAAGGAGAAACCTCAGGAGTCCAGTCTCCATCTTCATAAAGACATCTCCCCAGTGTGTCTGTGTTCCCTCTTCTTATAAAGCTGCCAGTCATAAGTTTGAAAGCTCATCCTAATACAAGGGTTATCTCATTTTGTTAATTTATTTTATTATTTTTTTGTATATTGTACTAGGGATGGAGCCCAGGGGCATTCTACCTTTGAACTATCCCCTCAGACCTATTTTATTTTTTATTTTGAAACAGAGTCTCGCTAACTTGTGGAGGCCCTCACTAAATTGCTGAGGCTGGTGGAGAACCTGCGATCCCCCTGTCTCAGCCTCCCAAATACTGTGATTACAAGCTTGTGCCACCATGTCCATAGCTTGTATTATCTCATTTTAAAATCCTTAACTTTTTCATGCCTGTAAAGACCTTATTTTCAAATAAGGTTACATTTGCAGGTATCAAATGTTAGAGTTTAGCAATTGAAGAGAGGGCACTAGTAAGTTCATTATTGGTGGAAATGATTTTAACAAATGTTCTGTATTAGTATCTTGGAGTTTCTGGTTTATCCTCAGAGAAATATGATAATGGTTGTTCCATGAGCTCACTTCAAAAATGGTACACGCTGGAAACTGGGCATGGTGATACACACTTGTAATCCCAGTATTTGGGAGACTGAGACAGGAGGGTCCAGGTTCACAGCCAGCCTCAGCTACTTAGTGAGGTCCTCCACAATTTAGTGAAAACCTGTTTCAAATTTAAAAATAGGGCTGGGAGTGTAGCTTGGAGGTAGAATGCCCCTGGGTTCAACCCCCAGTACTGCAAAATAATAATAATAATAATAATAATAATAATAATAATAATAATAATGTTATGCATTGAATATAGAAAATACTGGTCCAAAAATTCTGGGAAACCAGACTACCAAGCTGGACATGAGGGAAGTTACTCTTTCCTAGAATTTACTTGACCTTCAAAATGGATTATAACCATACAGATGTATGAATAGTGGATTCTGGATGTGTGAAGTTAGGGCGAGGAGAGAAAGAAGACCAGATGTCTGTGTTTCTTTCAGGTCCAAGGAGGGAGTTGTGTCAGTAGTAATCATGGTTACAAGTACCATTTTATCTCCAGAGAATAAAACTCAATTGCAGTTTGATTGTCATCAATTACTACCTATATGTCTGACAAATTTATTTTCTTTGCTGGTACTAATCTTGTGAATCCAACCAAACAATCAGTATTATTGAAGAAGAGAAATGTAAACAAGATGTTACAGCACACTATTGAAAATGACACATTTCTCTGAATCAAATCATTTGGCTCTATAATGGTTCTCAGGAAAGCTAGTGCTGCTAGCAGCCAGAGACAGATAAAGCTCTAAAGCTGATCAAGTGTGTCTTGAATTCACACAACGGCACTTGAATTTTACAATGAAAGAGAGAGGGGCTTGAATCTGGTCAATTACAAAGAGTGGTCGGTATGGTGGCATGCATAGTAATCCTGGACTTGGGAAGCTGAGATAGGAAGATGGCAGGTTTCATGCCATCCTCAGAAACTTAGAGAGACTCTTAGCAATTCAGAGAGATACTGTTTCAAAATAGAAAATAAATCAATATGTAAATAAATAAATAAAAATGCTTGTGTAGCTCAGAGGTAGAATGTCCCTGGGTTCAAGCCCCTGTACAAATTAATTAATTAATTAATATAAATAGCAACATTGCTTTAGAAAATATCACCAGTAGTTAGTGCTATAATTTTAAAGGGCCACATCTTTTACTGATTTCTGAAGATAATTAGAATAATCATATCAATTACCAAATGACAAATTAATGAGCTATATTTCTTGGTTAAACTTCGCCTCACCCTTTCAAAGATATATATGATAGACACAAATGAAACAGATGTCTATCAGCTTATAAAATTTTTTAAGAGGGAAGTATCTCTCCTTTTCAAACCAATACGTGGTTATAGATTGTCTCTTTTAAAATTAAAAAATAAAGCCAAGCGTGGTGGTGCACACTTGTAATTCCAGCTTTGGGAGGCTGAGACAGGAAGATTCTAGTTCGAGGACAGCCTCAACTACTTAGTGAGGTTCTTTGCAACTCAGTGAGACCCTGTTTCAAAATAAATAATAAAAAATGGGGCTAGGAGTGTAGCTCAGTGGTAGAATGCCCCTGGGTTCCATTCCCAGTACCACAAAAATAAATAAATAAATAAATAAATAAATAAATAAATAAATAAAATTAAAAAATAATTTTTTTTCTGATTTGTATAAAAGTGATATCAGTTTACTGGAAAGAAAAATACATAATATGCAATCTTATAAAACAAAAGTTCATTCCCAATCCCAGTCCCAGATATTAACATTGACAATTATCAGTATCTTTATTCCAATGATTGTACATATTAGCCTTGTTTTCTTTCCTTGGGGATGGAAATTAGGATTGTTTGTTTACATAAAGGAGATTGTCCTATAATCATCCCAAAAGGAGCATTCAGTTGAAATTACATTCAAAAACTCTCTGATTGGGGTACAGTGGTACATACCTGTAATCTCAGTATTTGAGAGGCTGAGACAGGCTCAAAGCCAAGTTCAGAAACTTAGATGTTGTTTCCAAATAAAAAATAAACTAGGACTAGGGATGAAATTGGAGGTAGAATGCCTCTGGGTTCAATTCCTAAGACCACCACACACACACACACACACACACACATATACACACAAAAAAAATCCTGACTGAAGCACAGAACTAAGAGTAGAATCAGGACTCACCTACTGTCGCGTCCCTAAGGCTCCGTCCTACAGAGCCCCGGGAAAGAACACACAAACACCGAGTCTGCTGATACTTCTTCTTTAATGCTTCCTCTTCAATGTGCACAGCAGGCAAATATATATCAGCCTCATAACCCCTCCCTCATCACTCCACCAACCCCAAGCTTCCCACAGCTAGGGCATGCACATTTCTAACCCTCTCATAGGCGGGCTGGTGGTAGCACGAGGCGCTGCGTCACTGATCATCCATAGGGTGCCTGATAGGACTCACTGCGCAGGCTCAGGGCACCGCCAGCCTCGTGAGCCTTGTGACTTGGCAACATGCCTAGGCGCCATCTTGAGCCACCGCCCCATCCCGGTCTAGCCGAGTGGGCCCCGACATCTCCCCCTTTTTATTTTATTAAAATTAAGGCTTGGGACCGTGCCTGTCTTAGGTTGTCGAACCTCAAGGATCATTCTTACCCGTCATCGGGAAAGCAATAGCATGATTACTCCCCTGTCTTAGGTTGATATGATCCCGGGAACAAACGTACCTGTCTTTGACTACCGATCCAGCATATTGAGCCATACGTGAGGAGATGAGCCAGCTTCAAGGGCAGCCAGAGCTTGCACCAGCATGTGCTGTTGCTGCACAGTTTGTTGTCGAATACGCCTGATATATCCAACCAGGACACAGCATACTACCACCCGCAAAAAATGCCCAGAATGCCACGCCATCCCAATCTCTTAAGAAGCCTACTGTCCCCTGTATTAGGTCCATCCATTGTTGTACTGAGGCAATCTTCACACGGGTAGATTTGATCGCGACAATGGACGCTCGAGGTTCTGTCATAGTCTGTTCAAATTTATGGCTCCAATTTCCCAGAAGCATTCTTCCTATCTGTCAGGATAGATTGCCTGCACAGGAAAAATTCTGATACTGCACAGAGGTTATGCATAATCCAGACAATTTTTGAGGTACCATGGCCATCTGTCCCAAGATGTCGACCTGTTCTTGTAATAGGTCCTCTTTGATTTACCATCATTATGCCTGCTTTAAGCTTCCCATTTATTTCACTCCTCCCTTAAAAAGAATTTTACAGAGAGCCTCTTTGACTTTCATAGTAGTAACCTTAGACCCCCATGATAAGTCTTGCTTCATCACAATCCGCGAGCTTTCTACTTCGTTGCTAAATCCTGCGAACCTACACAGTGCTGGACCTGCGAACTTACCCCACGGCTTGCTTCGTCGCAATCTGCAAGCTTTCTACTTCATCGCTAAATCCTGCGAACCTACACAGCGCTGTCCCTTCATTTCTTAACCTTAGACCCCATGATAAGTCTTGCTTCGTTGCAATCTGCGAGCTTTCTACTTCGTCGCTAAATCCTGCGAACCTACACAGTGCTGTCCCTTCGTCGCTTACCTGCGAACTTACCCCATGGCGTTCCCAGGTCTTGGCACCACTTGTCCCGTCCCTACAGCGTTCCCGGGTTTCGGCACCACTTGTCGCGTCCCTAAGGCTCCGTCCTGCAGAGCCCCAGGAAAGAAGACACAAATGCCAAGTCTGTTGATGATGCTTCCTCTTTAATGCTTCTCCTTCAATGCACACAGCAGGCAAATATATATCAGCCTCATAACCCCTCCCTCATCACTCCACCAACCCCAAGCTTCCCACAGCTAGGGCATATACATTTCTAACCCTCTCATAGGCGGGCTGGTGGTAGCACGAGGCGCTGCGTCACTGATCATCCGTAGGGTGCCTGATAGGACTCACTGTGCAGGCTCAGGGCACCGCCAGCCTCGTGAGCCTTGTGACTTGGCAACATGCCTAGGCGCCATCTTGAGCCACCGCCCCATCCCGGTCTAGCCAAGCGGGCCCCGACAACCTACTTCAGTAAGATGTAGCTGACTCACTTTCTCAAACCACTGTTGCCCATATCAGAAAGCCCTGTGGAGTCCTTCCATGGTACCCTACATAAGTACCACTAACACTGTACTCCACCACTCTGTTTCATTATCTTTTGTGTGTGGTATCCCTCCTAGACTCGCAGAATCCAAATAGCATGGCATGCAACATCCTAACTACTCTCCTCCATTCATAGGCAGAACAGTCTCAGAGCTGGCCACCTCATAACAACCCATAGACACAGTGAGTATTCCCAGAAGAGATTAGTTTACTAATCAATACTCTGACAATTGCTCCATCAACTCTAATTTCTTATATTAACACTTTAACTTCATTTTTCCCTGCAGGCCATGAGTTTATCATGAGAAACATAATAGTATATGTCTCTGCTCTTTCAAGCTAGTAAACTCACCCCCCAAAAGAAAATGAGTCTCAGTTGGTATGACTTATCATACCAACTTACTACTATTATCAAAATTACAGTCGTGTTTTCCACCCAGCAGTAAAATTCCTGTTGCTTTAGAGATTAAGAGAGCAGAGAGGGAGGTGGATGTGTGCCAACCAGACACCTTAGAGAAGCTGTGTTCTTTTGATCCAAAGGCAAGATGGCTTTTTTTTTTAAGGTGAAACTATCATGCATTTTTTTCAGAAAAAAATTTATCCTAACATGAAATATGAACTCTAAATACCCAAAAGAATCTCAAAAAAGAACAAAGCGAGAAGATGTACATTTTCTGACTTCAAACCTTATAAAGCTACAATAATTGAAACAGTGTAGTACTGCTATAAAGGCAGATATATAAAACAGTGGAGTAAAATAAAAAGCCTGGAAATAAATTATTCCATATATGGTCAAGTTATTTTTGACAAGGTTTCCAAGAACATTTGGTGAAGGAAATTATAATCTTTTCACTAAATATTGTTGAAAAATAATAATTACATGAAAAATAATAAAATTTGACCCTTACCTAACACCATATACAAATACTAACTCAAAATAGATAAAACAGCTAAATGTAAATCTTAAGACTATAAACTTTTAGAAGAAAACCTGGGTCATAAAACTTCACAACATTGAAATTGGCAATGATTTCTTGGATATGATTTCAAAAGCACAGGCAACAAAAGAATAAACAATTTCATAAAAAATATTGTACATCCAAAGACAATGTAAACAGAGTTAAAAGTTACTGATAGAATGGGATAAAATATTTCCAAATGCTATATCTAAAGGTATATTAATATTCCAAATAGAAATCCTAAAAATTAGCAACAGTAAAAGCAAACAACACAATTTAGAAATAGGTAAAAGATGAAAATAAATACTGAATCTTCAAAAATAGCCAATCTTAGCTGTCTCCTGCATGGAAAATCTGGTTTCTTTGGTTCTGGTGTGTATTACCTATTTCTTCTTTGTAGTTAATCTCTGAGTATTTTCTCTAGCGCTGGTTTTGAAAACATAAATTCCTTCAGATTTTTTTTTGTCATGGAAGCTTCTTATTTCCCCATCTAATTTGATAGTTTTTCAGGGTAGGAAATTTTTGGCTGGAAGTTGTTTTCTTTCAGAGTTTGGAATATGTTACTCCAAGCCCTTCTGGCTTTCATGACTTGGTTTGGGAAGTCTGGAGTGATTCTAATTCATTTGCCTCTGAATGTCACTTGTCCTTTTGGTTTTGTTGCCTTTAAGATTCTCTGCTGGCTTCCACATTGGTCATTTTGACCAATTATGTGGTGTGGGGAACCTCTTCTCTGATCCTGTCTAAAGGGAGTCCTATAAGATTCCTGGACCTGTGTATCAACCTTTTGCTCTATGTTTGGAAATTTTTCTGCTATTATTTCTTTGAAGAGACTATTGATCCCTTTGGTTTCACCTTCTTTTCCCTCCTCTATTCCAATTATTCTTAGGTTAGCTCTCTTAAAATGGGCCCATATTTCTTCAATGTCAGATTCCTGCTGTATGATTTTTGTTCTAAGTTAGAAATTATGCATTCGTTTTTGGAGTGATCATCTTCTAGGAGCGAGATTCTATTCTCCATGTGATCTGATCTATTGTTTATGCTTTGAATTGAGGCCTTTATCCCAATGATTGCATCCTTTATGCCTTTTCAATGCTCTCTAAATTCTTTTCAAAGGTCCTGTATTATTTCTACAGTTATATTTCTGATTTGATCTTCTGGAGATCTCTGAATTTCTGTTACCAGGTTCTGATAATATGGAGTTATGGGCATTCATTGCTCTATTGTTGTTCCTCTTTCCCATGATTTCTGAAGTTTGTGCCTTCCCTGGGTCACTACTTCACTTAGGGTGCTTTGTATCTTGAGTCTGTGGTAATCTCAGCTGCCACTACTCCTTTACTGGGTTAATTCGCAAAGTGTCAGACCCAGGAAGTTAATCGAGGCTGCGTGAGACCGTGAGGGTGCAGGGCTGGGTGTTTGTCCATGGGGAGCTGCAACTAGGGTGTGGTGTCTCTGCCACCACTACTCCTTCACTGGGTTGGATTGCATCATATGATCACAACACAGAGGCAGGAAGAAAAGCGCAACTCCAGTAATGGAAAAGAGTGGCAGGCATCTTTACAGAGTGCATGGGCACTTTCTTAATCTCTGTTGTAGCACTGTGACATACTTAGAAGAGCAGGGAATACACATGGAGTTTAAAAATCAATAATTGGTTAAGAGTCTCCATAATGTGTAGATCTCACAACTGTAGACATAGTCTTTGTAATTAATGTACTATTGTATGTGAATGCGTGAATTTGAAATGCTCACAAAGGATGCAGAAAGATGAAGCAAAGCTAGGATGAAGAAATTAGAGATGGGATAAGCATATCTTTTGATTCACACCTATCCCAATATAAAATCAGTTTTTTTGTAAGGAGAAATAAATCTTAATGCCTGGTGTATATTAGACTCTCTTCTAATATAGGGGGTTGTGGTGGTTAACTGGTGCTTTGGGATGATATTATCACTTAAATAGGCAGGCCTTGAGTGAAGCAGATTATTCTACATAATGTCTTGATCCACATCAAGGAAGACCAATTCAAGGTCTGAATATAACCAAAAGTTGAGCTTCCCTGAGAAGAAGGGCTTCTCCTGAAGACTGCATTGGATTTCTTCTGACCTATTGGCTCTCTGGGGTCTCCAGCCTACTGGCTCACAATGAAGATCTTGAGCTTGCCAGCCTCCATATTTTTATAAGCCATTTTTAAAATAAATCTTTTACCACATATATAACCTATCAGTTTTATTTCCCTGGAGAATTCTGAGTGATAAAGGAGTCCATATATCTAAATCCTGCATATCTGCTAATAGTTTAGTAAACTTTACATGGTGCGTGCACATATACACATACTTACAGTCTTTCCTAGATAACCTTTTCTATTATACACAGTTGAGCATATATAATATTAACCAAATAGGTCTATATTTTCTCACATTTCTGGAGACTAACACTTCAAAATCCAAGTGTCAGTAGTTTGGTCTCTTCTGACATCCCTCTGACTTACAGATGGCAGCCTTCTTTGTTTCTGCTGAGCATAAGCCTAAGGATGGAATTGCTGACTCTGAAGCAGGCTGACTGCACACCAGTTACCAGTCTGCAATTTCTACCCCTTAAACCAGTCAGGTAATACTGAAGTATAACAGAGACACTTTAGCCAATCAACTATACTCATAGGCCTGAAGAGTCAACACAAACATTTCTCTAGACTCAGGAGGGCTACCCAGAGTGATATAGCCTCATCTGTGAATGCCTGCTTCCCTTCCCACCATCATGGAGGGACCTGAAAGCAACCCTCTCTGGTTTTCCATATGCCGTATATCTTTTGGTGTACTCAGCTGAGCCTTGCAGGTCATCCTTTCTAGGAGAGATGGGAACAAAACGTGAGCCAATGCACTATCTCTCCTTAATTTATGACATTGTGTTTCAAGCACATTCTACAGTTTCTGAGAGCCACAAGCCAGAAAGGACAAGGAAAGCACAGTTAGCCAGGGCCATCCAGAGACATGTCCTACACTGAGCTAGCTATAGGATACAAATAAATCAGTTTACACAGATACTCCAAAAACATTTTTCCAAACTACTAATATAGATTTTACTCCTGTATGTATGTATGTATGTATTGCCAGATGTTGTGGTATATGCCTGTAATCCCAGTATTTATTTTTTAATTTTTTATTGGTACATTGTAGTTATATATCTCAACAGAATACAAGATGGTGGAAACATGCATGCACACATCACTCAGTTAGCCCTTACCCAATTCACACTTCATTTCCCCCTTCCCTCCTTCTCATGCTTGGCTTAGTGATTGACTTTGATATGTTTGTTAAAGTACATTATGCACATTAGAGAATTTCCTTCTTCCCCCTCCTATCCTCTCAGGTCACCTTATTTGTTCATCTATAGGATATCTTTCTTCCTCTAGAGTTCTTCCTATGACCCATTTCTCCCTAGCTTTCGCATGGAATCCCAGTATTTGGAAGGCTAAGACAGGAGGATCTCAAGTTCAAGTATAGCCTCAGCAAGTAGAAAGGATCTTAGCAACCTATCAAAACCCTGTTTCAGCAGGCGTGGTGGTGCACACTTGTAATTCCAGCATTTGAGAGGCTGAGACAGGAGGATCGTGGTTCACAGCCAGCCTCGGCTACATAGTGAGGCCCTTGCATCTTAGTGAGACAGTGTTTCAAAATACAGAATTAAATATAGGGCTTGGTGTGTCACTCAGAGGTAGAATGCCCCTAGGTTCCATCCCCAGTACTGCAAAAAATTAAAAAAATAAAAATAAAATAAAAATAAAAAGGTCTACAGGTATAGCTTGAAAGTAGAATGTCCCTGGGTGCAACACACACACACACACACACACACACACACACACACACACACACACACACACTTGCTTTTCTGGTGGTTATTTCTTTTCTAATCTCCAATTTATCATTTTCAGACAATTCAGCAAACCCTTCTTTATCATGAACATAACTTGGAAATAAAATGGGCTCCAGCTATGATGCCAGATGGGTACATTTTTAACCAGCTGTGAAATATTTTATCATTAAGAAATTTCCTTTAAAGGATGTTGATGGGATAAAAACTCAATTAGTAGCTACAGATAACTTAGAAAACAATAAATTTACTTATTATGATGCAAATTATTAAGATTTTATTAACTGACAATTCACAATATTCTATGTGATTATTAATATGATATTTCCCCCTTTCTACATGTTCCTGGGGATTGTTTGATCTTTCTTTTATTAAAGAGTCCCATCCTTTAATTTAATTTTCTATTTCATTCCCAAGGGGCTACTATATTTCTCACTTATATATGTGTTGCTGAATGTATTATTTTGCCTGCAATTTTTAACTATTATAATTATATATTATAGCACTTTTGCATTACTGTGTGCCTAAATGGATATTTTAATTATCATTGCACATGAGTTGTGAATTTTCTACAACAAAATTTGACTGTGTAGCAGACATGATAACTACCATTTATTGAAAGCACATGTATTAGTCATTCTACAAGGCACTTTAACCAAAGTAACTCTCCCAAAAACCTTAAGATAAAAATATGTCAATAAGAGATAAGTCTCTCCTGCATATCTTGTTTTCTGATCTCAATTTCCACAAACTAATTACAAAACAAACATTCTGAACTTGAATTTTCCAAAGAAAATGAGAGCCTCATTTTTATACCTAAAGAATTACTTAACAATATAGATTTTAATGAAGGTATCCATAGGAAGGCACAGGGTTTTGCTCCTTTGCAAGCAATTTTATTTGACTCATGTATTCCACTAACTTGTAGAATTTTCTACAAAATTTGAATTCCACCTTCCTTTCTCAAGTATCTTTTCTAATTTTTTTTTTGGAACATCATAGTCATACATCTTAACAGGGTACAAGATGGTGGAGACATACATGTACACATCACCAATTAGCCCTTACCCAATTCCCACCCTATTCCCTCTCCCTCTCTCCTTCTCATGTTTGGCTTGGTGATTGACATTGATATATAAAATATCTTTATTATGCAAAGTAGTGTCCTTTTTCTACTGGAAATCTGGGCTCCATTTTTTTACTTTCTTATACTTAACTGTAATCTTAGCAAAACCTTTTTTCACCAGCTACTAAGAAAATAAAAATTCTCCATTGTGGAGCTGGGCATGGTGGCACACCTTTGTAATCCCAGCATTTGGGAGGCTGAGACAAGAGAATTGCAGTTGGAAGACAGCCTCAGCTACTTAGTGAGGCCCTTTGCAACTCGGTAACACCTTTTTTCAAAATAAAGACTAAAAATATAGGGCTGAGGGTGTAGCTTGGTGGTAGAATGCCCCTGGGTTACATCTGTAGTACTGCAAAAAAAAATAAAAAAAGTGAAAGCTAAGGAGAAATGAGTAACAGCAGGAACTGTAGAAGAAGAAGGAGATCCTATAGAGGAGCAAATAAGGAGACCTAACTGAGGGGATGGGAGGGGGGGAAAGAAGGAAACTCTCTAAAGCACATGATGTACTTAAACAAACATATCAATCACTAAGCCAAGCATGGGAAGGAGGGATGGGGAGGAAATGGGGTGGTGATTGGCTAAGGGCTAAATGGGTGATATGTGCATGTATATCTACACAAGTCTTGTATCCCATTAAGATGTATGACTACAATACACCAATAAATTTTTTTAAATCTCCATTGTGTTACACTCATAAATCTCTACCTTAACTACTAAACTAAGATTCAGAGATTAAGAAATTTTCTATTTTCAGCTACTTAACAGCCAAATAGTTACAACAAAAATCAAATTCTTGGCCAGGCATGGTGGTGCACGCTTGTAATCCCCACGCTTGGGAGGCAGAGGATCCTGCAGGTTTGAAGTCAGCTGCGCTGGCTTAAGAGACCCTGTTTCCAAATAAAAAAGAGTATAAAATAGGTCTGGGAGTGTGGCCCAGAGGTAGAAGGGCTTCCAGGAACCCCAGTACCACCAAAAAATTAAATAAATAAATAAATAAATAAATAAATCTAGATTTAATAGAACTGAGAACTCAAAATATTGGAAACCTTTAGATTCTTGCTTCTTCCTTTAATATATACTCACAAAGGCTAATTTATTATTAAATAATATTTAATAATAAATTAATAAAATTTATTAATGTATACTCCTCAAGAATGTACAAATTTTTTTAAAAAAGTAAAATAAACAAATGGCTTTTCTACCCAGACATCTCAAGGCCTCTTATATGTCAAGTTACTTTTCAAGAGATAGACTATGCTACACTTCCCAGTTTGATGAGTCACAGAACCCAACGTTTGTAATGCATCTCATAGAAGTGACATTCCAAATAACCTTCTTTGGAAGACTCTGGCAAATATTCTTTAATCTTACTCATCTTATTATTGTACTCTGATGAATATTTCTGTAGCCCCAACCCATAGTAGAATGATGATAAAAGTAAAGCTGATCTTTGTAGCCCCTCTTATCTAATTCCTGAGTTAAACAACTTTTCCTCTAATCAACCACCATGCACCGATGTTGAACATCTAACTGATCCACTCTACCATTATCTTCCTATCACTTTCTCTACTTTATGATTCTAAGCTTATCAGCATTTCATTTTTAGTACCTTGTTTTGCCTAAACATTGTCCTGTCTATTCATGGCCCAGGATTTATTAACTGGTGAAGAAAATCTTAATTATTCCAAGAAACTAGAGACTTAAGAGTTGCTCTTATCTAAAATTAAGATCTAAAAGTAAAACCTAAGTGCAAATCAGGACATAATCCCAGTACTCTGAAGGAAAGAGCCTGTTCCAAAACAATTTAAAATAGGGATAGGGGTATAGAATGCCCCTGAGTTTAATCTCTAGTAGCACAAAGCATAAAAATAAAATTCATGAAAGCAAAGAGAAAGTCACTTTAGGTAAGAGTTTAAGATAGAGCTTATGAACAATACAACATATTTGTCTGTAGAATGTCTTACATAGCACAGGGAGGGCCTTGAAACCTGTACACCATTCTCCCCATGAAATATGCATTTTAGTGGAGTGTTTAGTAACAGAAAAGAAATCAGTAATATAAATTAAGCCAATATAACAGTATCAAGAAAATGCTTTAGAGAGTTAAACTTGAGGAGTGGGTTCTTCATGGTTACTTCAAATCCCATTAAAGAGACAGCTGTCTGTTTAGTTCATGTATATGGCTAGCTCTGGATAGCCACTCCAGCTCAATGCCACCTGGATCCCATGGTCGTCCATTTGTGCAATGAATTCTCTATCTCTGATGGATAATTCTGCCAGCTGCTGTGACTCAACAGCAATCTAAGCTCAACTTGGGCAGGAGAGTGAGTTTGTAAGTGTGGAATGTAGATAGAAGCTCCTCAGACCACAATTCTGAGAAACCTCACAGGAACTCAGAAAAGCCATGCTATCTGATCATCCAGCCAAAAAACACATTTTACATCAACACAACTAGTACGTTGTTTCAAAACTAATAAATGAAAAATATTAATCAGGTATAAAATACAATATTATTAAAAGTAAAAAATGTGGGTTGATGTGAATCATGCTGCTTTAATATATATTACCATAATATTCTAATTTCAATCTCTTTGGAAAGGTACGCAGGAGTGGGATAGCTAGATCATATAGTGGGTCCATTTCCAGTTTTCTGATGAATCTCCATAGCAGCTGCACTAATTTGCAATCCCATCAACAGTGTAGAAAATTTCCTATTTCCCCACATCCTTATCAGCATTAATTGTTGTTTGACTTTTGAAAATTGCCATTATGATTAGGGTTAGATGGAATCTCCATGCAGTTTTGATTTGCATCTCTCTGAATGATAATAATATTAAACATTTTTTTCATGTGTTCATTGGTCATTTGTATCTCTTCTTTTGTGAAACATCTCTTTAGTTCAATTTCCCATTTCTTTATTGTGTTACATGGTTTTTTACTGTTGTCTTTGAAATTTTTTGTATATTCTTGGTATTTGTCCTCTGTCAGAGGAATAGTTACCAAAGATCTCTCATTCAGTAGGCTCTCTCTTGATACTTTTAATGGTTTCCTTTGATGAATGAAATCTTTTTGTTTAATGTCATCCCATTCATTAATTCTTGTTTTAATTCCCTGAGCTTTGGAAGTCTTAGTGAGGAAGTTTCTACCTGTACCTATATGTTGGACCTATTACTCTCCTCTAATAATTGAAAAGCTTCTGGTCTAATGTCTAGGTCTTTGAGCCATCTCAAGTTGACTCTTATATAATGTGAGGGGTAGAGATTTAATTCCACTTTTTTACAAATGGATGACCAGTTTTCCCAAAAGCATTTGTTGAAAAGGCTGTCCTTTTCCCCAACATATGTGTATGGGACTTTTGTTGAAAATCAATTGGCTATAAGTATGTAGATTTGTTTATTTATCTTCTATGCATATCCATGTTTATAGCAGCACAATTCACAATAGCCAAATTATGGAACCAACATAGGTGTCCATAAAGAGATAAATGGATTACAATATCAGGGGATACAGACACAATGAAATTCTACTCAGCAATTCAGAACAAGATAACATCATTTTCAGGAAAATGGATGGACCTGGAAAACATTATGTTAAGTGAGATTAGCCAGTCACAGCAAGTAGAGGGCCAAATGTTTCTCTCATATGTGAAATCTAGGGAGTAATTAGATACTAGAGGGACTCCAGAAAGCAGAAAAAAAACTCTTGTGGAGATAAAACGGTGGTCTAGGGGAGAGGGAGAGGGAGAATGAATGAAGGAAGAATTTTTATTAATATTATGTACACATATGATAATATCAAATTCAATTTCAATCTCCTGTATGGGGAAAGGAGGGAGGAGAAGGAAGCTGGGGGAAAGCCCACCCAGTGCTGTGTGCATGTATGTCACTGTCACTGTGAACGGCATTATGATGTGAGCCTATAATCTACCAACGTAGGTTGAAATCAGACAGTAAAGAGTTAAAAAGTTATTTTGAATATAGTTAAACCCTTTGGGGCAAATTTCAAGCATCACAATGGGATTCAACTGCCAGAGTTCCATAAATGTTTTAAAAATAAAGATTTTTAACATGTGTTAAATAATACATTGAGTTGATGAGCTCCTTTACAATTTTTTTTCTCATCAACTGTATCCGTTTTCTCAACTGATAAGAATTGATTTATAGCAAAAACAGTTGGTATCCAACATCTCTTGTGTCTGTGTGCTTAGATATCAGAAGTTCTGAGTTTCTCGTCTTCAGGTTTCTGTTAAGTTTGAGCATGAATATTTGAAAAAAGTTTTTATTGGATAAATTCACAATAATACTTGAACAAAATGCTACACAATTTAAGCCTGGGATTTTTCATGCTGCATAAAAAATAAAAAGCATGACATTTTAATTTAATATATTGGATTATAAATTATCCTGATTTGAGAGAGATAGAAAGACTAAGACTGAACCCAGAGGCATTCTAACTCTTTACTAAACTTCTAGTCCTCTATTTTTTATTCTGAAATAGGATCTCACTAAGTTTCTGAGAGTCTCACTAAATTTCTGAGGCTGACATCAAAACTGTAAACTTTCTGTCTCAGCCTCCCAATTACTAGAATTACAGGCATGTACCATTATTTCTAGCAAAAGATTGACTTTTAATGTGTATGTTAGAATTCAGGAAACTTTTGAATACAGTGACAGCAGATAAAAGTGATTCAAACTTTATCCATATATATATATATATATATATATATATATATATATATATATATATATATATATATTTGAAACAGGGTCTCACTGAGTTACAAAGTGCCTCACTAAGTAGCTGAGGCGGCCGCCAACCGCGATCCTCCGGTCTCAGCCTCCCAAATGCTGGGATTACAAGCGTGCGCCACCACGCCCAGCTCTATTACATTATTTAAAACTAACATTTCGCCGGGCATGATGGCGCACGCTTGTAATCCCCACGCTTGGGAGGCGGAGACAGGATTGCGCTGGTTCGAAGCTCGCAGCACTGGCTTAAGAGACCTTGTTTCCAAATAAAAAAATCTAAAATAGGTGTGGGAGTGTAACCCAGAGGTAGAAGGGTTTCCAGGAAGCCCAGTACCACCAAAAAAACCCAAAACAAAACAAAAAAAAAACATTTCTCTGAGATCATCAATCCACATTCTTTTTATATCAAATATAATATTTTTGTGTGCGCCTGCACTATAGATGTTGCCTCTAAAATACATCTTAATTCTGTCCACTTCTGTTTTTACTTACTGTTCTACCTCTCCCTAAGATGCAAACCACTCTCTCTACCATAGATTAATAACCAGATCGCTAACTTTTCTCCTAAATTCCATTAACCCAGCAATCCACTTACCATAAATAAAAATAAACTCAAAATATATCTTTTCAATAGGCTCCCACCACCCTCACAATTAAATACAAAATCTTCACTATAGCTTACAAAGCCCTGAACAGACACAGCTGCCTCTTTCTCCATTCTTAAAGCTGTCCATGAGCCCTTCTTTTCCTCTCTCACTGCTCCATTAGTTTTGCCTTCTTTCATATGACAGATCAGGTCAAGAGTTTTTATTCCTTAGGACTTTAGCCTCGAGACTCCTTCTGCCTGGTTCTCTGCCCAGCCCAACATCCTTGTCCTGGCTGTACTTTATCTGCCCTTAAGATCTCTGCTTAGATGCCACTCCTTCAAAAAGGTTATTTCTGCCATCTAATCTGAAACAGGTCTTCCTCTCTTAATCACTTACACCTTTCATTTTTCTTTATTTTTTTCTTTTTTTTTCTTTTTGTTTTGGTGGTACTGGGGTTCCTGGAAGCCCTTCTACTTCCAGGCTACAATCCCCTCCCAGACCTATTTTTTTATATATATTTTTATTTGGAAACAGGGTCTCTTAAGCCAGTGAGGCTGACTTCGAACCAACACAATCCTCCTGTCTCCGCCTCCCAAGCATGGGGATTACAAGTGTGCGCCACCACACCCGGCTCTCATTTTTCTTTATAATTTTTTAATTGAGTAAATAGCTATTAATTTACTTGTTTATAAACAGTTCTGTCTCTTCCAGATTTTAAACTCCTTGTTATCAAGGCCCAGGGTAGTATTGTGTAGAGCTTAATAACTAGCACATTACAAGGTAGTTTCTCAAGACATATTTGTTAAGAAATTGGTATTTTTGTGCCCTATTGCTACCAACATATACTACATACATCCTTCTCTCTTACTATATTTGTTATTGAACATGTATTTATCACAGCAAGGTACTATACCCAGACATCTATAAGCATCCTTTATTCAAAATGTCTAATATGATATGACTTATTTTTTTTTCAAAAGGATGATACACTGTTCAATTTTTTACCATACATGAGAAAAATATATCCTGATTATGGAAAAGAAAATCTTGACCTCTTCACTTTGCTCCCATGTGGTTTCAAGAGAAAGGTGAGAATAGATATTACATGAAAAAAAATGGTATCCCCAAAGTGTGTGCTTTGAGTTCTAATCTTAGCTTTATCTCCATAAGGATCTTAAGCCTTGGAAAAGCAATCATATTTCTTTGTGTCTCAATTTGTTCATTTCTAAAATGGGTTTGAAGAAAGAGATTTTCAACTTTCAGAAAGTATTGGAAATCAGAGACTAGTTTTGTGGACTTTTCAGTGTGCTAGTAAAAAAATAATGATTTCCACTGTGGCAAAAGCTAACATTCATGGAAGATTTATAACATGCCCAGCATTGTCTCATCAATCCTTACAACTTTCAGAAGATAGTTCTGCTGCTGACAATACTTATACAGACACAGAGTCATTGGAAAACTTGTGAGTGTGATGGTCAAACAGACAGCCTCATCTCAGAGCCCTTCTTTACCTCCTCCTCCTTCTTCCTCTTCTTCCTCTTCTTCTTCCTCCTCCTCTTCCTCCTCCTCCTCCTCCTCCTCTTCTTCTTCTTCTTCTTCTTCTTCTTCTTCTTCTTCTTCTTCTTCTTCTTCTTGTTTTTCTTCTTCTTTTACTATTTTAAAAAAATTTTTATGGGTGTGTTGTAGTCATACATCTTAATGGAGTACAAGATGGTGGAGGCATACATGCTCACATCACCCATTTAGCCCTTACCCAATTCCCAACCCATTCCCTCCACATCCTTCCTCATATTTGACTTAGTGATTAACTTTGATATGTTCGTGGATGTGCATCATGTACATTAGGGAATTTTCCTCTTCCCTCCTCCCATCCCCCTCAGTTAGGTTGCATATTTGCTCATCTATGGTTTCTCCTCTTTCATATAGAGTTCCTCCTATGATTAATTTTCTCTCTAGCTTCCACATATTAGGAAGAGCATCCAATTTCTTACTTTTTGTGATTAATCACACTCAGCATAATGTTCTCCAGTTCCATCCATTTCCCTGTAAATGACATAATTGTGTTCTTCATTGTGTACATATCCTATAGTTTTGCAATCCATGCATCTGTTGATGGACATCTTGGCTGGTTCCATAGTTTGGCAATGATAAATTTTGTAGCTAAGAACATAGATATGCTTGCATTAGTCTGTAGTTTGGTATTTATTCTTTCGGGTAGATACCCAGAAGTGGTATTGCTGAAGCATCTGGTAAGTTTTTTCCTATTCTTCTTCTGAGGATTCTCCATACTACTTTCCAAAGTAGTTGCACTAATTTGCAATCTTATCGACAATGTATTAGAGTTCCAACTTCTCCACATCCTCGCCAGCAATTGTTATTGTGTTTTGAATTCTAGTTGGAGTTAGGTGCAATCTCAGGGTAGTTTTGATTTGCATCTCTCTGATTGCTAATGATATTGAGTATTTTTCATGCTTTTAATGGCAACTTAAATTTCTTCTTTCATGAAGTGTCTATACTAATTTCTTTTTTTATTGGGTTACTTGTTTTCTTAGTACTTAATTTTTTGAGTTCTCTGTATATTCTAGACATTAGTCCTTTATCGAAGGAGTAGGTGGCAAAAATTTTCTCCTATTTTGTTGAGAGCCTATTTTCTTGACCACTGCACTATGGATTACCTGCTATAATAGTAATTTTACTACTAATTGTTAAATGCCAAGAATGCTTCCAGGACACTGAGAATTAGCCTACAGGTTTATTGATGACCAGCAACATCAGAAACTTTAGTTACACATATATGCTTATTTTGTTATGGCTCTAAAGAGTCTCAACAAAGGAAGTATAAACTACTTACATCTATCCTCTTTAGTCTTTATAGTTGTGGTTGGTTTGTGGATTAACCAAGATACCCTCTGCCTGGCAGACCTGCCCAGAAGGCCTGGTCAACCCTTGCTATTTCTCAAATATCTTTATTGATTTTTGCATTGCTTCTGGCTTGTTTTCAGTGTATCACTTTAGTGTCTTATTTGACAGCCCTCTGACCTATTTGAATTTCTACCATATTTTGACCAGCTTGACACAATGGTAATATAAATGTAGTGAAGTTTCGATGGCCATGATTCAGTAATACTTAACAAAATAGATCACAGAATGATAAATTAGGTATGGCTTTAATCTATTACCATTATTATGTAGCATTCATATTAACTAACCTATTTAGTTCAACTAGGAGTTACTCCTATTGAGTAAATACTATCAGGTCAGCACACTTTGGGTAGTACAGTGGCACACTATTGAGAGTACACATATGTATATGTGTATATATACATGCACATACACACACAAGTGGTGTCCTTAAAGTATATATATTTTATATATTTATATTATATATTTATATATTTTAAATATCATATATTTATATATTTATATATTCTTTAACATAACCAGGCATGGTGGTGCACACTTGTAATCTCAGTGCTTTAAAATATGTAAATTTATGGGAGATAATTTTGATTTAATGAAATCTTAGATAATTATTAAGAATTATATAATTTCAAGGGCTGGAATAAATATTGAAAACATTATATATAGTTGGAATTAAAACAAAGCATATACAATAGAGGGAGCATGTGCAGAGCAAGCACCTGCAGCCTCCCTGCCCCTCCCACAATGTACTACCCCAGGATAGCAGACTAGCTTGCCTCCATGGCCAACAAGGAAGCAGCCTGTGATGACACAATGGAAAGGTGTGTGATCAATGAGGAGCACAAAATATGGAAAAAGAGCACCCCTTTTCTGTATGATTTGGTGATGACCCATGCTTTGAAATATCCCAGCCTATTTTCATTTTATCTCATTTATTTTTAAATGCACATTGGCTCCCAGATGTAGCCAGACCAGAAGAAAAAGATTTCAGCATTCATTGACTCATCCTGGGGACACACATATTATATGAAAAAAACACCTTGTGATAGCCAGCGTGCAGCTACCTAATGACGATGCTCAGTTTGATGCATCATACCACAACAGTAAGAAAGGAAAATTTGGAGGTTTTGGCTCAATTAGTGGGAAAATTGATACAGAAATCAAGATGAACCAGGAAGGATAGGTAAACTGGGCCACCATATGCTTTCCTCCATAATTGCGACAAAGTATCCATAAAGTGACAGTCTTGCTTTTTTTGTGTGTGTGTGGTACTGGGGATGGATCCCAGGGACATTCTACCTTCAGGCTAAACCTCCAGCCCTATTTTTAAATGTTTTTTTTTCATTTTGCCTCATTTTTAATATACTTTTGCTGATACATTGTAATTACACCTAATAATGAAATTCAAAGTGATAAGGACATACATACACACAGCACTTGGTGAACTTCCTTCTACATCCTACCCTAATTCCTCTCTTCCCCATACATTCTATTGAAATTATAAAAGGAATTAATGTTATTAGGTTTAATCCTTAACTATACAATGCAATTTATTTTTATTTTTATTTTTATGTGGATCATATTGAAAATGGCATATATTCACACAGTGCTTGATGCCCTATCTCTGTCCTGATTCTCTTTTCCCCTTCCAAACAATGAGTGTCCAGGTTAACCATGGTACATATATTCTTTTAAACATATTAAAAAATAGCTCCTCCATTACTCAACTTCAGCCTTCTTCCTCTCCTACTCTTACATTCTAGCTTTGCTAGGTTTTCCCCTCCATTATCTGGTGTCCTTCTGGTATCCCCTGTGTTCCCCAGTTTGGGCATATTAGAGAGAACATATGTCTGTTCTCTTTCTGTGCTTAGCTGATCTCAACATGTTCTCCAGATTTTTCCATCTTCTTGCGAATGACATGATTTGTTCTTCTTTATAGTTGAGTAGAATTCCATTGTGTGTATTTCCCATAATTTTGTAATCCATTCATCTGTTGATGGAGACCTAGGTTGGTTCCATATTTTGGCTATTACAAATTTCGCTGCTATAAACATACGTATGCATATGTCATTGTAGTTCTCCGATTTCAGCCCCTTCCAAAAGATACCCAGGAGTGGTAGAGCCAGATCATATATGGTGGATCCATTCTCAGTTTTCTAAGAAATCTCCACAATGACTTCCATAGTGGTTGAACTAGTTTGCACTTCCACAAACAGTGTAAAAGAGTTCTTCTGTCCTCACATCCTCACCAGCGTTTGTTGTTATTTGATTCTTTTGTGCTTGCCACTTTGACTGGGGTTAGATGGAATCTCGGTGTAGTTTTGATTTGCACTTCCCTGACGGCTAATGATATTGAACATCTTTTCATGTGTCTATTGGCCATTTGTATCTCTTCTTTTGAGAAGTGTCTATTCAATTCAGTGGCCCATTTCTTTTTGGGGTTGTTTGTTTTGCTAGTGTAGAGTATTTTGAGCCCTTTAAATATTCTAGATATTAGCCCTCTATCAGAGTGGTGGCTGGTAAAGATCTTCTTCCATTCTGTGGGCTTTCTCTTTAGGTTCTTTTTTTTAGATGAAAAGTATCAAGAAATTATATATTTCTATCTTACATGCAAAGGTATATTTCAAGATATATTTTATTGAGTTAAATAAATTTCACGTGATTCTTACTTTTTCTTTTAGCTCAGATAATGCATTGGCTCTTTAGCAAATGATAATCTGAATTACATGTTGTAACACTGCCATTAATCTCTCTTTGTGCCTCAAGTTGCAATACTGTCACTACTTTGTGCCTAGTGGACACTAAACAGTAGATACATTTATTTTTTATTTATTTTATTTTTTCCTAATTTCTTATGTGTTTATTAAAACAATTTGTGGTCCCTCCACCACTTTCTGTGGACACTGGTAACAACTCCAGTCCCCATGCTCAGGAGCTCACGGGCAGTGTTCTGAGCCAGAGTGAGGAGGAAGCTCAGTACTTGCCAGGCAGGCCGTAAGGTCTGTAAAGATTAGGGTATCTACCACTTGAGCCCCATCTGTTGGCTTCCTGGTCAGCCTCCATGTCCTCATGTACCAGGACCATGGAGCAGAAAATCAGGCCCATGAATAGCTTCATGGTGTGTAGCCTTCCTTGCCTGATGCCCAGTGGAGCAGAGCTACTGATCGCTGGCTGTAGGGAGTGGAGGCTGGTATTTATCCTGAGCCTTCTCCCCTGCCCTGACCTCCTGGGCAGGAGGGAAGCCAGGTGCCTGGGAAAGTCCCTCCAGGTCATTTCCTAGAAAAACAGCAATGGAAAAATCTCTGCGCTGTAGTGAGCTCTCCATTCCCAGGTCATTTCCCCAAATTGTGCAACTTGGGGACAGGGCAGCTCTTTGCTCAGCACGAGCAGCTCTTTGGGTCAGGTGAACTAGTCTGTTGGTCAATCCTGGGGGAGCTCAGATGGGGAGAGGCAGGTAATGAACACTCCCATGGAGCCCCAGGATGCTGTAGGGGAGGTGGGACCAGGCCTCCTGCAGCCAGCACCTTGCAGCCAGCACCTTGCCTTCCAAGGCTTTGTCTTAGAAGGAGCCCTGCTGGGCCTTATGATAGATGCCTCAGAAATTGAGCCCTTTGAGCTTCCGTCTAAACTCTGAGCTTCCAATCTGACAGGCTTTCCTCATCAACACACACCTATCTCAGCATACCATGTGAACATACTAAGCTCTCACCTCTAAGTTGCCTAAATCTCCTGACCAGCTGACTGCGCTGATGAACAAATATATTCGTTAGGCTGGCTCCTGAGTGGGCCACTGTAATAAAGGGACATTTTAGTTCTCCAGCCAAAATCTGGAGAGCCATACTGTGGGAGGGAAAAAAATTGGGGCACAAGAACTGAGGGGTAAACTCTAAGAAGCCTGTACAATGCATAGAATTTACTATCTGTTTTTGGACAATGGCAGCCCAGTTGGTGAAGGGCCAAGCTCCCAGGCAGGTAAAGGTGGGACAAGTTCTTGGACTGTATTATTAGAGGATGGGAGGGTCAACTTCTGCCCCCTTTCACTGTTAGACAAAAAGTTCAGTAAGCTCAGCCCAGCTCTCCAGGGGCTGGTGTAAGAGATGAAGGCCAGCACTCACACCAAGAACCACCAGGGCTAGGGCTGAGTGTACATGGCAGAGTCACCAGCTCCTTAGAGAAGATCTCTCTTGTCACCCATCTTAACTGGAAACATTCTGGGAAAAAGAATTCTGGGCATTTTAGTCCATCCTTGACATCACTGCAAACAATCTAAAGACAGATAGTAGAGAAATGCTGGTTTTCTGTCTCAAACCAAATGCAATTTATTGTTACTCCTTCCATTTGCTAGATCTATTTGGACTCACCAGAAAGTCCTATTATTTAATTCTCACCTTCCTGCAGTCTCATCAGTTGTTATTTTGTCATCCTTTGCTGATATAAATACAACAGACTCATCAATTCTGGATTTGAGAGATACCTAGCAAGTGGGAGTGTAGACACACATGAACATTTTCTTTTGACTCTCCAAGGATATTTTACATGTACTAATGCCATTTATGAACCAAAGAAGTAATCTGTCTAATTTGACCTTATCACCAGGGCAGCAAGTTATCAATTTACAAGCAAGCCAAATTCATGCTCAGAAATTAAAGGATCAGAAACCGGGTATGGTGATGCAAGCCTGTAAACCCAGCATTCGAGAGGCTGAGACTGGGCCACTTTCTTTTCTGCTTCTCAGATTATTCTAGTCTTCCTTTTTTTCTGTCTCTTATATTTATAGCTTTTATTTCTCTATTGATAGTAGTTTTTGACTCTGTAAGATGTTATTTTTGCCACTATGGAGTTTGAGTTTCAGCAGTGTTGATAGAAGCTGATTTACTTGGTTGCCATCTTCCTCCCAGTCCTCTCTTTATATTCTTGATAGATTCCTTTGATGAGCAGAAATTTTTTAGTTTGATGCCACCCACTTGTTAATTCCTGCTTTCATTTCCTGCACTTTGGGAATTTGAGAAAGTCACTGCCTGTTCCTATATGTTGTAGTGTTGAGCCTATGTTCTCTTCTAATAACTTCACAGTTTCTGGTCTAATTTCGAAGTCTTTGCTCCATCTCGAGTTGATTCCTGTGCATGGTGAGAGGTTAAGGATTTAGTTCCATCTTTCTACAAATGGATAGCCAGTTCTCCCAGCATAATTTGTTGAAAAGGCTGTCTTTTCTCCAGCATATAAGTTTGACCTCTTTGTCAAAGATCAATTGACTATAGGTGTGTGGGTTTGTTTCTGTATCTTCTATTCTGTTCCATTGGTCTGTATGCCTATTGTGTCAGTACCGTGCTGATTTTACTACTATAGCTCTGTAGTATAATTTGAAGTCAGGGATTGTGATGCCTTTTGTATGGTTCTTATTCCTGAGGATTGCTTTGGCTATTCTGGGTCTATTTTTTTCTTCATATAAAATTCATGACTGATTTTTCTAGGTTACTATGAAGAATGTCATTGATATTTTGATAGGAATTGCATTGAGTCTGTAGATCACTTTTGACAGAATGGCCATTTTGATTATATATATATATATATATATATATATATATATATATATATATATATATATATATTCTGCCTATACATGAGCAATGGATATCTTTCCATCTGCCAAGGAATTCTTCAATTATGTGTGTGTGTGTGTGTGTGTGTGTGTATGTGTGTGTGTGTGTGTGTGTGTGTCTGTGTGTCTGGGGATGGAACCCGGGGCATTTGCCCTCCAAGCTACAGCCCTGCCCTGTTTTTCATTCTTTATTTTGAAACAGGGTTTCACTAAGTTGCAGAGGGCCTCACTAAGTAGCTGAGGCTGTCGGCAAACTGTGATCCTCTGGTCTCAGCCTCCTGAATGCTGGGATTACAAGCATGCGCCACCATGCCTGGCTCAATTTCTTTGTTTAATGTTTTATAGTTTTTAGTGTAGAGGTCTTTTACATCTTTGGTTAGGTTTATTCTTCAGTGTTTTGTTGATTTAGAGGTTGTAGTGAATGAAATTGTTTTCTTTATTTCTTTCATTGTGGATTCATTATTGGCATATAGAAAAGCAACTGATTTCTTTAGATAGATTTTTTTGTCCTACAACTTTGCTGAATTAGTTTATCAGCTCTGGTAGTCTTTTGGTTGAGTTCTTTGGGTCTTCTAGAGAAAGAATCATGTCATCTGCACACAAGGATAGTTATAATTCCACTTTTCCTACTTGATTTCCTTTGATATCCTTCTCTTGTCTTATTGCAAGTCTCAAGAACTATATTGAAAGGAGTGGTGATAGTGGGCATCGTTTTCTTGTTCCTGATTTTAGAGAAAATTCTCAAAGTTTTTCCCATTCAATATGATGTGCCCATTCACTTTAAAATCACTGCAGAAAATTGGAATAGAAGGAATGTATTTCAATATCATTAAGGCAAAATACAATAAGCCCAAAGCCAACATTATTCTCTATTTTGAAACAGGTTCTCACTGGGTTGCAATGGGCCTCACAAAGTGGATGAGGCTGTCCATGAACCATGATCCTCCTGCCTCAGCCTCGAAAATGCTGGAATTTCAAGTGTGAGCCACCATACCCAGCAACAGTCTTGTTTTGATTATATAAAACATCCTTCTAAACCAGAGCCTTGTGGATAGTGCAACCCAGACTTGCCTCCTGTTTACTTCAGAAGGAAGGCTACGGGCTTTCTTGGAACTCAAATCTCAGTGGGTATTTACTTAGTGCTTCCGATGACCATACCATCTGCCTGTGGGACATCAGTGCTGTTCCAAAGGAATAAAAAGTAGTTGATGCAAAGACCATTTTTACAGGACATACAGCAATAGTAGAAGATGTTTCCTGGCATCTGTTCCATGAGTCCCTGTTTGGGTCAGTTGCTGACGATCATAAACTTATGATTTTGGATACCTATTCAAACAATACTTCCAAACTAAGCCATTCAGTTTATGCTCACACTGCTCAGTGAACTGCATCTCTTTCTATCCTTATAGTGAATTCATTCTTGTTGCAAGATCAGCTGACAAGACTGTTGCCTTATGAGACCTGAGAAATCTGAAACTTAAAGTTGTATTCCTTTGAATCACATAAGGATGAAATATTCCTGGTTTAGTGATCACCTCATAATGAGACTATCTTAGCTTCCAGTGGTACTGATCATAGACTGAATATCTGGGATTTATTTTTAATTTATTTTTAATTTTTTTAAATTTTTTATTGGTGCATTATATTCATACATCATATTGGGGTAAAAACTTGTGTGTACATACATGTACACATCAATGATTTAACCCCTATCCAATTTCCACCCCATTCCCTCCCCATCCCTCCTTTCCCTGATTGGCTTAGTGGTTGGCTTCGATATGTTTAAGTACATTGTGTGTATTTAGAGAATTTCCTTCTTCCCTCCTCCCATCCCCTCATTTAGGTTGTCTTGTTTGCTCCTCTATAGGATTTCCTTTTTCATCTAGAGTTCCTCCTATGACCCATTTCTCCTTAACTTTCACATATTAGGGAAAGCATCTGATTTCTTATTTTTTGTGACTGACTAATCTCACTTAGCATAATGTCCTCAAGATCCATCCATTTCCCTGAAAATAATGTAATTGAGTTTTTTTTTGATGGCTGAGTAAAATTCCATTGTGTACATAACCCACAGTTTTGTAATCCATTCATCTGTTGATGAACATCTTGGCTGGTTCCATAGTTTGGCTATGGTGAGTTGAGCAGCTATGAACACAGATACAAAGGCATTGGTTTGGTAGATTGGCTTCTTTTCTTTTGGGTAGATACCCAGAAGTGCTATTGCTGGATCAAATGGTAGATTTGTTCCCATTCTTCTGAGGATTCTCCATACTGTTTTCCAAAGTGGTTGCACTAATTTGCAATCCCCCCAACGATGTTTTAGAGTTCCCACTTCTCCACATCCTCGCCAGCATTTGTTGTTTGTATTTTGAGCGATTGCTATTCTAGTTGCATTGAATCTGTAGATAACTTTTGGGAAGATGGCCATTTTAATTATATTTATTCTGCCAATCCATGAACATGGAAGATCTTTCCATCTTCTAAGATCTTCTTCGATTTCTTTTTTCAACATTTTATAATTTTCTTTGCAGAGATCTTTTGCCTCCTTGTTTAAGTTTATTTCTAATTATTTTATTCTTTTGTGGGAGATCCTGAGTGGAAGTGTTTCCTGAATGTCTTTTTCAGTGGATTTATGGTTGGTGTACAGGAAAGCTTCTGATTTTTTAAGATTGATTTTGTATCCAGACACTTTGCTGATTTTTTTTATCAGTTCTATAAGCCTTTTGGTAAGTTTATTGGGTTTTCTAAATATGGTATCATGTCATCTGCAAATAGTGAAAGTTTGAGTTCTTCTTTTCCTATTTGTAATCCTTTGAGTTCCTTTTCTTGCCTTATTGCTCTGGCTAGAGTCTCTAGTACTATATTGAACAGAAGTGGTGATAATGGACATCCTTGTCTCCTTCCTGTTTTTAGGGGGAATTCTTGAAGTTTTTCCCCATTTAATATGATCTTGGCAGTGGGCTTATTGTAGATTGCTTTTATGATGTTGAGATATGTTCCTTCTATTCCAATTCTCTGCAGTGTTTCTTATCATAAATGGATGTTGAATTTTATCAAATGCTTTTTCAGCATCTATTGAAATGATCATGTGGTTTTTGTCTTTGATTCTGTTTATATGATGAATTACATGGATTGATTTTTGTATGTTGAACCAGCCTTGCATCCCTGGGATGAACCCTACCTGGTCATGGTGAATGATTTTCTTGATGTGGTTTTGAATGTGTGTTGCTAGTATTTTGTTTAATAGTTTTGCATCCAAGTTCATCAGAGATATAGGCCTGTAGTTTTCCTTCCTTGAACTGTCTTTATTCGGTTTGGGTATTAGTGTGATGTTGGCTTCATAGAATGTATTTGGGAGAGTCCCAGTTTTTTCTATTTCCCGAAATAGTTTGAGTAGTATTGGGGTTAGCTCTTCTATAAAGGTTTTATAGAATTCACTTGGGAAACCATCTGGTCCTGGGCTTTTCTTTGATGGTAAGCTCTTTATTGCTGTTTCAATCTCTTTGTTATTGGTTGGTTTAAGTGTTCTATATCTTCTTGACTAGTTTAGGAAGGTTGTATTTATTTAGGAAGTTGACGATTTCCTCCAGATTTTCCATTTTGTTGGAATATAGTTTTTCAAAGTAGTTTCTGATAATCCTCTGGATTTCTATGCTGTCAGTAGTAATGTCTCATTTTTCATCCCTTATCTTCATAATTTGGGTAGATTCTCTCTTTTTTTTTAGTTAGGTTGGCTAGTGTTTTATAATTCTTGTTAAGTTTTTCAAGAAACCAGCTTTTGGTTTTGTTGATTTTCTGTATTGTTTTTTTATTCTCTATTTCATTAATTTCTGCTCTAATTTTAATAAATTCCTGTCTTCTTCTGGCTTTGGGGTTTAATTGTTCCTGCTTTTCAAGGGCTTTGAGGTGTGTCATTAGGCTATTTATTTGAAGATTTTCTGTTTTTCTTATGTGAGCACTCAGTGCTATAAATTTTCCTCTTAATACTGCCTTCAAAGTGTCCCAGAGGTTTTGATATGTTGTTTCTTTATTTTCATTTGTTTCTAGAAATTTCTTGATTTCACCTCTTACATCTCCTATGACCCATTCTTCATTCAGAAGTGTGGTGTTCAGTCTCCACATGTTTATGTTGTTTCTCTGGGTCTTCTTATAGTTGATTTCTAGTTTCATTCCATTATGGTCTGAAATGACACAGGAAAGTATGTAACATTTTTTAAATTTGCTAGTGCTCATTTTGTGTCCCAGGATGTGATCTATTTTGGAGAAGGTTTCGTGAGCAGCTGAGAAAAATGTAAACTCTGCTATAGTTGGGTGAAATATTCTATATGTGTCCAACAGGTCCATTTGGTTAATGGTGTTCTTTAGTTCTGAGACATCTTTACTGACCCTTTGTCTGGAAGATCGGTCTAGTATTGTGAGAGGTGTGTTGCAGTCTCCCAGTATTATTGTGTTGGGATTTATGTGTGATGTCATGTCACAAACAGTTTGATTTACAAAATAGCTGCACCTATGTTTGGGGCATAGATGTTGATTATTGTTATTTCCTCTTGCTGGACTATTCCCTTTACCAGTAAAATGTGACCTTCTTTGTCTCTTCTAATAAGTATGGGTTTGAAGTCTAACTTGTCTGCTATCATAGTTGCTACTCCTGCTTGTCTTCGAGTACCATTAGCATGGATTACCTTGCTCCAGCCCTTTAGCTTGAGTTTGTTCCTCTTTACTTGTAAGGTGTGTTTCTTGTAAGCACCAGATAGATGGATTCTGATTTGTAATCCATTTTGCCACTTTATGTCTTTTTACTGGGGAGTTGAGGCCTTTTACATTCAGTGTGATTATTGAGAGATAATTTTTAATTCCTAACATGTTAAGATTTTATTTCTGTTTGAGATTCTGTTTATTCTTATTTGCTTAGTTGTCTGCTGGATTGAAAATCTTGTTTCTTTGGTTCTGGCATGTTTTACCTATTTTTTCTTTGTAGTTAATCTCCTTGAGTATTTTCTCTAGTGCTTGTTTGGAAGACATATATTCCTTCAGTTTCTGTTTGTCATGGAAGCTTCATATTTCCCCATTTAATTTGATAGTTAGTTTTTCTGTGTAGAAAATTTTGGCTGGAAATTGTTTTCTTTCAGAGTTTGGTGCTACTCCAAGCCCTTCTGGCTCTCATGACTTGGTTTGGGAAGTCTTGAGTGATTCTAATTCGTTTGCCTCTGAATATCACTTGGCCTTTTGTTTTTGTTGCCTTTAAGATTCTCTGCTTAGCTTCCACATTGGTCATTTTGACAATTATGTGGCATGGGAAACCTCTTCTCTGATCCTGTCTAAAGGGAGTTCTATAAGATTCTTGGACCTGTGTATTGACCTCTTGCTCCATGTTTGGAAAATTTTCTGCTATTACTTCCTTGAAGAGACTTTTGATCACTTTAGTTTCACCTTCTTTTCCCTCCTCTAATCCGATTATTCTTAGGTTAGCTCTCTTAAGATGGGCCCATATTTCCCCAATGTCAAATTCTCCTGCCATCGAATATATTTTTTCTAAATTATAAACTATGCATTCATTTTTGGAGTGATCATCTTCTAGGAGCGAGATTCTATTCTTCATGTAGTCTAATAATTGTTTATACTTTGAATTGAGGCCTTTACTTCAATGAATGCATCCTTTATTGCTTTTACACTCTAAATTCTTTTTGAAGGTCCTGCATTATTTCTACAGTTATATTCCTGATTTGATCTTCTGGAGGTCTCTGAATTTCTGTGTTATCAGGTTCTGATGTTGTGGGGTTGTGGGTATTCATTGCTCCATTGTTATTCCTCTTTCCCATGATTTCAGAAGTTTGTGCCTTCTCTAGGTTCTTCCCTGGGTCACTACGACTTCAATTAGGGTGCTCTGGATCTCAGTCTTTGGTAATCTCAGTCACATCTACTCCTTTACTGGGTTGTATCACAAAGTCTCAGACCCAGGGAGTTAATCAAGGCTGCACGAGAACATAGGGGTGCCAGGCTGGGTTTTTTCCCATGGGAAGCTGAGACTAGGGTGTGGTATCTCTGCCACCACTATTCCTTCACTGAGTTGGATTGCAAAATCTCAGATCCACGGAGATTATCAAAGATGCACAAGTCCCTGGGAGTGCAGTACTGAGATTTCTCCCTTAGGGGCCACAATTTTACTCACGGTCATTGAGTGAGCTGATCTGGAGCTATCGTGGACCTGGTGGACTTGCTGCTGCCACTGGCAATATGACACCACTACCACACCCTCGGCCGTGAGGCTGGTGTATTTCTTTTCTGGTTTTGAGCACTGTTTTGAGTCCCTGGAGGGCATGCTGAGCTTGGACACTGGGAGTTTTAGATGTTCTTTGCGCTGAATAAACTGCTGAATTATACCCAGAGGATCCGCAGGTGCTCACTTCAGCTCCTTGTTTACCTTTCCTCTCTGGAACCTGGTGGGTTGTTGAGGGAGCCAATCTGGAGCTGTCGAGGACACAGTGAACTCACCACTTCTGCTGGCAATATGGCACTGCTGCTGCGCCCTTGGCCGTGAGGCTGGCATATTTATTTCCTGGTTTTGAGCTCCGTTCTGAATCCCTTTCTTCTCTGGAGTCTGGTCCTGCGAGGGAAGATGGTGCCAACATGGCTCTGCCGCCACAGTGTAGGCTGGTTTCTTTCTGGTCTCTGGTTGTTCTTCTAGCCTTCTTTTTCTCTGTCCCTTGTATTTACAGTTTTTATTTCTCTGCTGATGGTATTTTCTCACTATAAAAAGCACCAATTTTTGTGGCAATAGAGATTGAGTGTTAGCGGGAATAGTAAACGCTGCTTTTCTCGGTGGCCATCTTCCCAGAAGTCCTGGGATTTAAATAAAATTGGAGAGGAACAATCTCCAGAAGATGGCCCACCAGAATTGTTGTTTATTCATGGTGGTAACACTGCCAAGATATTCAATTTCTCCTGGAATTCCAATGAATCTTGGGTGATTTATTTTATAGCAGAAGACAATATTATGCAAGTATGGCAGATGGCAGAAAACATCTATAATGATGAAGATCCTGAAAGATCCAGAAGGACAAGGATCCTAAATATGTCTGACTTTGTGACTTTAGACTCCCCTTTCTTTCCCTTTCTACTGTGAGATTGATTTAACACTGGTTTTGAGACACAGACTTTGTTCAGTGATCCCTGTATTATTAGTGCCACCATCAATGCCATTCACCCAAACAGTGGTTTTTTTCTAAATATTAACTGGGGTACTTAATTCAACAAATACAAACATATATTTAAATTTTCTTTAGGAATTTTTTAGTAAAAATTCCAGGTCTAAAGTAGTTACAGGAAGAGGAATATTATTAATATTATTCATGGTTATTTTTCTTCGTAAGCTATATTCCCAAGTTTTTCAGACTCATTTAAGTAAAGACTAGACTGTGTAAGAAATAAAGCCTAGTGAGGTGGTTGTTTTAGCCATGAAGTATAATACTGAAAGATGCCAGTTTTATTCAGGAATTATGGGAGATTCCAGTCATATACATTCCTACTTTAAAATTGTCATATATGACTTTCCAGAACATACATTTTCCTATAAAAACCAGTCTCCTCAGTTAAGTCAAAACTACATGTACCTCCTTCCCCATAAATTATATATTTAAATGTTATATGTATATATGTATATATAATTGGTGCATCATAGTTTCACATCATAATGTAGATCAAGTTGACAATGGCATATATTCATACAGTACATGGTGTCCCCCACCGCCTCTCCATTTTTCTCCCTCCCAATACCAAGTGTCCAGGTTAATAGTGTTATATTCACATTTATACACATAGTAGAAAAAAGATATTTTTGCTTGTTGGTGTATTTCTTGCTGTTTTCATATTATTCATTTCCTACCTGTAAAATGTTTTTTTGTTTTTTTTTTCTTTTCTTTTCTTTTCTTTTCTTTTCTTTTTTTTTTTTTTTTTTTGGTGGTACTGGAGATGGAATCCTTCTACCTCTGGGCTATACTCCCAGATCTATTTTATATTTTATATTTTTATTTGGAAACAGGGTCTCTTAAGTCATCAAGGCTCTCTTAGAACCTGCGCGATCCTCCTGTCTCTGCCTCCCAAGCATGGGGATTACAAGAGTGTGCCACCACACCTGGCTTGTTGTTTTATTTTTTTTAACCCGGGACCACCAAGTTGTAAAGATGCATGTTCTTACCTAACAGCTGTAGCACAGGTGGACTGTCATGTTGAGAATATTGAATTGATAGTTTGTATTTGTTTTGAAAATTAAGTTAATCCTTGGTAAGAGTTGCAATTTTTTTATGAGTTAGTCCTTGACCACTAGGTTTGATACCATGCTTACAATGGAGAAAATTGCTTTTCTACATAAAAAAATTAAGAGGAAGCATATGGCTATAAATAGGAGTTGATGGTTAAATGTTTTCTATTCTTTTTTATTAGTGCATTGTAGTCATACATCTCAATGGAGTACAAAATGGTAGAGGCATACATACACACATTACCCAATTAACCTTTACCCAATTCCCACTCTATTCCATCCTTTCTCCATCATTCTCATGTTTGTCTAAGTGATTAACTTTGATATGTTTGTGAATGTATATCCTTTACATTAAGGAACTTTCCTCTTCTCCCTCCCATCCCTCTCAGTTAGGTTGCCTTATTTGCTCCTTCTTTATCTAGAGTTCCTCCTATGGCCCATTTTATTCCTAGCTTCTGCATATTAAGAAGATCATCTGATTTTATATTCTTTGTGACTGAATAATCTAACTCAGTATAATGTTTACCATCAACAGATGAATGGATTACAAAATTATAGGATACATACACAATGTAATCTTACTCAGCCATAAAGAATCTTGGAATCTTACTCATCCAAAATTATGTCATTTGCAGAGAAATGGATGGAACTGAAGAAGATTACATTATGTTTTTTTCTTTTGTTTTTTATTATATTTTTTGTATTGGGGATTAGACCCAAGGTTATTCTATTTCTGAGCTATCCCAGCCCTATTTATTTATTTTTTTTATTTTTGAAACAGAACCTCACTAAGTTATTACTTGCTTCTGGCCTCAAACCTATTTTAGCCTCCCAAATTCTGTGAGTATAGGCATGGGCCACTATGCCTAGCTTGATAGTTAAACAAGACAGAATATACACTATCCAAAGAGGATATTGACCCTACAGAAGAGAATGTACCATAAGGGCATGAGCAAGAACAGACAGCCTGGATTAAATTTAGATGCCTCTATTCATTAGTTGAATGGCCTTGGGCAAGTATTTGAATTCACATGGGCTCTAACAGAATTATGTGTAAATTGAGAATAACAAGAATATTCATCTTACAGGATTGTGATCAAGCTTAGATGAATAATGCATGCAAAATAAATTTAGTGATGAAATATAGAACATACTATGTAACTACCATTGGCTCATACCATAAAAGATGGGTGCTATTTGCATGAGAAGATGGGCTGGGAACAAATTTCAGAACAGGAACCAGAATCAGAAAAAGCTAGAGCCAGGAGTGAGTGTGGTATATCTCCAATGAGGAGAAATGAGGTGCTTCACTGGAATGTATAATAGTCTATAACCCTTCTATAGATATTATATTTTATCATTTGAGTTTGTACAAAAAGTAAAACTAATGCTATTTCAATTTTCCAAGACTTTTACCTTGTTTCTCAAGAAAATCCAATACCATTCTCCCTGTACAGTGTTGATTTTCATCAGTTCGACACATTGTTCAATTATCATTCCTGCCAGCCTTCCAAGTGATGCTCTCACTTTTATAATGTAGGATGTTATCTCCTTGTCAATTGATCCCTCAACACAGGCAATACTCCCAAGTAACACCAACACAGATGCAACTCTTGGCTTTGGAACATTTATAGGCTAGCAACCCAAAGGCAGGACAAAGTAAATATATCTCTGTTTTTTGCCTGGTCTGTGGTACTCAAAATATTGCTTTTAATTTTTGTGAGATTGTGTCCCTTAAAGTGAATATTATCATCATATACAGTGAGATATGTAATGAGAGGTGTTAGAGTATATCTGAGCCCATTTATAGTGGCAAGGATGGCAAAGAGCAGGCTTACTACATGAAGGTTAGGGCTGAACTGCAGCAAGCTAATCTCTTCATAGCAGAAAAGTTACTCTTTCTTCCTTTCTAAAAACAGTAAGAAAATTCTTCCACCATTTTCAGAAAGTCTATAAAATAAAAATATACTTATATAGTTCATGAGAAAAACAGTGTTGGTGTTTACAGAAAGATACAATGAGCAATTCACCCTTTTATCTGTGAAGCGCATAACTTCAAAGTCACATGATCAGGAGACCCTTCCAGTCCAGCTTTATTTTAATCCTTTCTAATCCGTGCAGCATCCCTTTTTTGTCAACATCATTCTTTCCTTTTGGTCCAAAGCACATAGAATATATGGCAACCTCTGCGTGGTTTGTGTTGCCAGGTATTCCATGCTTTGCTGCCCTGTGCTACCGAAAGATTGATTTATCCCATATTTGAGGCATTATAGTCAAAGAAAAAGAAGAGTCCTGCAGATGATAGTGTTTGGGTTTGCACAGGATGAAAGACAGAAAGGCAGCAAGAGTTAGTGGCTCCTACTCATACAATTTGGAGCTTCCTGGAGAATAGGGGAATAATCTGGAAGGTACAGGGCATTTTGCCACTTCTCACTAACATTCAGATGCTAAAACTGGCACATTTTGCCATGTTGTAATTTGGACTATGCAATGGCAAATCATCCAGAGGAAAAAGCAGAATGCAAACGAGTCATCTAAAGCTCTAGGATTTGGAAGTGATGTTGATGAAAGAGCCCTGGGATTAGGTGAAATGTTTTCTTTCCTTTGGGATGTGCTGGCATCCCACAGAAAGCCTCTGATGGATGAGCAGAATAAAAGTGAGAGAGAGTGGGTATCCACCTTCATTAGCTTCCAACTGGTAGATGCCTGCCCGAGATACTTCCAGGCTTAGGGAACCTCCAGGAGACAGAGACTGAGCACTGGGGTTCCACTCTCCCTTTCAGACCCTGGCTGCCCACAGCTCACAAAGGCTGCCATGGTGCCACAGCAGCATCACAGGCCAGGATGGGCTTACAAACAATGGCAGAGGGACAACAGACCATGCTATCATGATGCCACCCTTAGGTGCAAAAACTCATGTTTAATAAATTCCATTTCTAATAAAACCAGATGGCCTTTTGACAATTTATCTATTTCGCTTTAAGTAAAACAACTTGCTTTACTGGTCTCCTTACAACATTCTACCTGGGGGGGAGGGAACTGGCCATGCATATAAACGTTTGGAGCATCTGAATGTTGTATTGGCTGCTGTGCTTATCCAAAACCAATCTCTGCTGAGCCCCAACCCTGAGACTTCTACAGACAAAGGAGGCTGGAAAATGTATAAATCATGATTTTGCTTCTGGGTACTTAGCCACAGTGATGAGGTGCTTAGCATCCTATACCACCTGCATCCTAATGGGCCATAAGCTATTCTGGTTTTTCTGAGGCTTCAGGAAAAGCAAAGAGGATAAGCAGCATGCTCTGTCGTTAGTATTCAGGACTGAGAAGAACTGTACCATAAGTCTTCTCTTATACCTTGCTGCCAGCATGGACTTGCAAGGGGATCCTACTCTAACGGGTAGCTTTAGAATAGCATTCAAAGTGATTGGAAAGTCACAGGCCACACACTGGTTAATGCCTGCAGTGCTCTTGACAGTCATCTCAGACTTCCTCATGGTCAGAGGCCCTGAGATGATTGTAGCTATGATAGCCACAGGTAACCCACAGAGAAAGAAAGGCTCATGCATGCCTTATACAGTGAACAGTCTCGCTCTTTGTTCTCAGACAATTTTCTACTATGCCTCAGGATGGGCTACCACTAGTTAGACTTAAGTTCTTTTTTTTTTTTTCTGATGTTGTTTTGGTTCTAGAAGCATGATAGGGGAAGGGCTGACATCTGGCAACACTGTACCTGTGAGATCTAGAAAACTGACAGATATCATGTAAGAAGTTTGCTTTGCATTTGACACCCAATGGTGTGACAAAAAGAAACTTTTAATGCAAGTTGAAAACCTAAACTTCAACATTCTTTTCCAAAATGAATTGGCATTATTATAAAGCATCTCTCTTATAACTTCCATAAAATGTCAGGTACATCCATGCTGCCAGTGAGATGGAAGCATTTATTAGATATTGAATTCAGAGAAAAGTTCTTACCAAGCAAACTTTGGATTTGACCTGGAGCTAATAATCTTTTTTAAATTGATCTTGGAGTATCTTGTCCTGTTTTAAACAGGATCTGGAGAATGGTTTATTTAGAAAGAAAGAAAAAAAATGTAGATTCTTTTTTTTTTTTTTTTCCGTACTGGGGATGGAACCCAGGAGCATTCTACCTCCGAGCTACACCCCCAGCCCCATTTTTATTCTTTATTTTGAAACAGGGTCTCACTGAGTTCAAAGTGCCTCACTAAGTAGCTGAGGCTGTCCATAAACCACGAACCTCCTGTCTCAGCCTCCCGAATGCAGGGATTACAAGCGTGTGCCACCACCCCTGCATAGATTCTTATTAAACAATATGACATCTTCATTGTTCACTATAGCCCCTTAGTCTTTTTCTTCTTCTTGGCCCCAGGATAACAGTATTGTCTCACAGAACAAGTCTTCATGGTTCTACAGAAATAGTTCTCCTTCCAGCTTTGTGGCCAACTCATCTTGTGAGCTCAAAATATAATCAGCATTAATTAAACAGGTTTTTTTTTTTACAGTACTAAAGACTCTTAATCTCTAGAAAATGCAAAAAAGACAGGCCTTAGGGAATTATTTTCTTCTTCCTTCTAATGTTAGTTACATCTTGCAGTAATTTGACACTAGAGATCAGCTGTGTAAAAGTATTATCTCTGGGCTGGGTGTGGTGGTGCAGGCTTGTAATTCTAATACTTGGAAGGCTGAAACTGTAGGATTACAGGTTCAAGGACAGCCTCAGCAATTTAGTGAGGCTTTCAGCAACCTAGTGAGACACTGTTTCCAAATAAGAAATAAAATAGATCTGGGGATATAGCTCAGAGTTAGAATTCCCAGTACCACACACACACACACACACACACACACACACACACACACACAAAGTGTCAACTATATATTCACATTGTCATCCAAACCTCCTTTCATTTAACAAAGATTTATTGAGTGCGTATTATGTGCTAAGCATTATTCTTGGTATTAAGGCTAAAAGAATACATGAAGAGGAAAGAGATTTCAGTCTTCATGGCATTTTTATTCCAAAAGGGGAGAGAGACAATAAGCATGAGAAATATGCCTCATGGTAAATAGTGATAAGTACCAAGGAGAAAAAGAAGAGAGTTATAAATGTGGCGATAGGAAAGGATTGTTAAAATTTTAGGTCCTATATTCAGGAACAATCACCAAGAAAAGAATATTTTAGTACCTCACTAATGGAAGTGAAGAAGCCACACAATTTATCTGGAGAAAGTATGCTCCAACCTGGACAAGGCAGTACATGCTTGTAATCTCCGTACGTGGGAGGCTAAGACAAGAAGCTTATAGGTTTGAGGCCAGTCTGGACAACTTGTAAAGCCCTCGACAACTTAGCAAGACTGTGCTTCAAAATAAAAAGCCACCAAACCCAGCCTATTTTTATTTTATTTTATTTTATTTTATTTTATTTTATTTTATTTTATTGCTGGTCTGGGGATGGGACCCAGAGGCATTTGACCACCAAGCTACACCCTTGCCCTATTTTGTATTCTTTATTTTGAAGCAGGGTCTCACTAAGTTGCAGAGGGCCTCACTAAGTAGCTGAGGCTGTCCGGGAACCGCGATCCTCCTGTCTCAGCCTCCGGAATGCTGGGATTACAAGCGTGCGCCACCACGCCCGGCTTTTTGTAACTTTTTGGACCTTCTTTTCTTCCCCAATTTTTCAAACAGTGATTGGTAGAATCCATGGATGTGGACCCACACTTATAGAGGGTAGGTAAATTGAATTTCATAAAGTATTGGTATACATACCTTCTTATTTCTTTTCAAACCATAATTTCAAATTTTATGATAGATTATAGGGCCTGGTTAAAAGTTTAGTTACTACTGATATTCATGAGATTCATGGACAGTAAAAAGAAAGTACTATTTATTTATTATTCATTCATTTTTATGCTACTGAGGATGAAACCCAGGGGCCTTCTACCAATGGACACTACCAGACCTATTCTATATTTTGTTTGGAAACAGGGTCTCACTAAGTATCTGAGGCTGGCTTCGAACCTGCACGATCCTCCCATCTCACCCTCCCAAGTATTGGGATTACAAGTGTACACCACCATGCCTGACTAAGAAGTATTATTTAAAAGAATGTAAGAACCATCACTCAAAATATAAACATATCAATGTGTGAGGTATGTTTACTTGAGTATTTATTTTTCCTCCACTTTAGGACATATATTTTCCCAACTCTTAAATCTAAAAGACTGTGCTTTGACTTAGACTTAAAATTAAGGGTCACCATTTTTTATTTGTATTCAGTATTGTAAGTTTAATAAAGTCATACAATGTTTTGTAAAAAGAAAAAATAAAAAGAGTTGAAGGTATAGCTCCGAGGTAGAATGCTCCTGGGTTCAATCTCCAGAAACACACACACACACACACACACACACACACACACACACACACACATTTAGGAAGGGAAAGAGGCTGAAGAAAGGACTTTGTCTTTTACTATGAATGAAATGGGATCCAGAGAGGGTTTTGAGCAAAGCACTTACACGATCTCACTTGTGTTTTCACAGTGTTACAGAAGCTGATGTTCTCCTTCTAGAAGATGTTCTAGAAGGAAAACATCAGCTCATGGAGACCCAAGATAGGGAATCAGGGCAAAAGGGTTTTTCAATACTTCAGTCAAGAGTTGACAGGTTTTATACCAGAATTTTGATAGTATAGATTTGTGAGACTGGTTTAGAGTACAGATACACACATATACACTGCTTTATTCAAACTTAACACCAAAGCTAACTATCAGGAAGCCCTATTAGATGTGCAAGGGATACAGAGGTTACAGAGAATATACAACATCCTCTGCAAACATATGTAGTGAAAATATCTTTTTAAATTTGTGTATATCCCCCACATTTGTTTATATTCCCTGTGCAGGTTGCATATATATTCTTAGTCATGCCAATAAAAGAAACACCTTGAATCAAACAGGTTAGGTGACTTAACTTTGAGTTCCTTAGAAAAAGCACATTACATATACACACAATTTTAGAATATATTTTTATACTTTAGTGTAACTGCTAAATGGAAATTCACCCCTGACATCTAAAACTCATAGTCTTTACAGAGTTACTATGCCAAATTTGTGGAAAACATTGTAGACCTCTGGTCCTCTGTGCCATACCTCTCTCAGAGGGTCATATTGGAGTCTTAAACATAACAGTCCTTTGTTTGGAAATTACCTTTTGCAGAAGTGAGATGTTAAACATAAAGTTACTTCCCTTCCTTGGGTACAGTCCATATCTAGTATCTAGGGCATGCAGAGTACAAAGACATACACATCCCTTGCTCAATCCACAACTATAAAGGACCATATTAGCTCCATATGATCTCTGCATATCTGGCCAGTGTCTCTGTTGGACTAGCATCAGGACTCAGCTCCTCCCTCTCACCATCCTGCCCCTCTCAGTCTCTCACAGGTGTTCCCTGGAGCACCCACCCAACAAAACTACTGCACATAAATCTCTATTTTAGAATCTATTTTCCAGGGACCCAACCTAATGCATTATTAACTTATTTATACAACTGTTTCTTAATAAAACTGAATAGTAAAGTCACAGATATGACAAATAATCAGCCATCTACAAATAATAATAACATATATTTACATTCATTAAAGAAAATGAGTGCTAAATACTACTATTTTAAATTTTAATTCCTATCTAATCCTCAAATTGCTTACCATATCAACTCGCAGTTTACCTTAAAGAAGCAGGCTATTAAAATGAGCTAGCTAATCTTCAAGAAAAGATACTTTGCCATTATGCAAA